>NC_134833.1:49743654-50343654 GCF_004210375.1 Tachypleus tridentatus | reverse complement strand
GCCCCTCCTACATTTGGTTATTTGTTTATAAATAGTTTATTTGTCGTTTAATTTACATCCAGGTTTATGTAGATGTGTATTAGTATAATATTTATAATATACTGTTATTTCATTACCCTAATCATGATACTTTTTATGTTATGAGAAAAAATACTACTCACGACGCATGGGTACGAACACTTTCTATCGTAACTGTACTATTTACTTTCCTAACTATATTAATTCATACCATTCACATTGGTATTACATCAGCTATAATTCTTACAAGCTATATTTCTCGGCCTTCCTATTCCTACTGTTTAAATGAAACCATTGACCTTGATATTACTTTAGCCATAGTTATTGTAAACTATGTTGACATTTCTAACCATATTGCTCAATTCAAACCAAGGATCTTGGTATTATTACTGCTATGATTATTATAGACTGTAATTTTTGACATTTGACTCCAGTTTAATTCACACCAGTGATCTTGAAATTACTTAGTTGTTTGGAATTTAATGGCGCAAAACAACTAGGCTATTTAAGAGATATTACTTTTGCTATAATTGATATTAGCTATCGTCCTTGACCATTCTAACCCTACTGTTAAAATAAAGTCATTGACTTATATATTTGTTTATTGATTGTTACTAGTAGAAACGATGCTCTACGGACAGCTGTTTGTGCTTGTAATTAGCAATCGTAGTATTCACACCTCATTGAAAAAATAATAAGACAAAATTAACTTTCTCTAAGAAAATATTTTTTTACTTGGAAGTACTGTGAGGGAGAAGGTTCGAATTTTGTTCTTTTGTTATAACTCATTGTATCAAAATCACTGAATGTACAGAGGTAAAAATGTTCATACATTTTACTAATATAAACTGTAATGTTTGTATGTACTAAAAGTGGTGTCATTTATTGAGAAAAATAATAGTTTGTTTAAGAACTCTAGTTTTTCATATCACATAAAAAGTTACATTAATAAAGATATAATAAAACCCTCACGTATCGTCCTAGTGAAAGTTGCGTTCTTGTTGTAAGGAAACTACTTTTTATTTAAAATTGAGTTATGTTATAAAGAAATGGTTGTTGCACATACCACAGTTATTTTTCTAATTGTGTAAATCTGGAATTCCCAAGTGTAAAATATTTTATGGTGTTTTTTGTTTGTAGTGTTATTTAATAGACGACGCAGGAGTTTCGGTTACGTATATAGATACTGACATGTGTCACACGCTGTGTCATTTATAGTAAGATAAACTACATTACTTGGCTTTTTTAATCCTATTGTTGAAGGCCCGGCATGACTAAGCGTGTTAAGGCGTGCGACTCGTAATCTGAGGGTCGTGGGGGCGTTATAATGGCACGGTCAATCTCACTATTCGTTGGTAAAAGAGTAGCCCAAGAGTTGGTGGTGGGTGGTGATGACTAGCTGCCTACCCTCTAGTATTACACTGCTAAATTAAGGAGGGCTAGTGCAGATAGCCCTCAAGTAGCTTTGCGTGAAATTAAAAAAAACAAACAAAAACAAAAATTCTATTGTTGAAAGTGCGCTATCAATCATAATATAATGATTGCAATAAACTATTATCTTTGAACTTTCTGATAGTTGTTTGTTTCCTAAATATAATTTATAATTTATTCTACTATACTTGTTATTCACTACGTTCTTTGTCATTTTAAACCTTATTGTTTATTTCAAACCATATATACTACAATCTCTATACATATAATCATTACAAATTATTGACTTTGAGAGTGTTACTTTCAATCAGACTAAAGACCTGTTTATTTGTTTTCGATTTGTTGAAGATGTGGACGTTAATATTTGCTCACAACGTATTCCAGAAACGAAGAAATCAGTTTTAACCATAAATCTCTCTCATCTCTCTGTCCGTACTATTATTACAAAAACCACAAACGTTAGAGTTTCGCTTTGAAAGCCTTTTAATAAAACAATGAAGGAATCTTTAAATGCATAAATATTAGTTATTAGCCCAAAATATTACAACTAATATCTTGCTGCATTGCCAAATATATTCGTAGAGCCGTGTGCTCCTATTGCCATCTCGTGTAAGCTATTTTATTATTTGATGTGAATTATTTGTACTTTACATTTTGTAGTACAAGATGATATAGAAACACGTATGCCATAAACGATGATTATGTTCTGTATTTGCAATCAGGACGTAAATGGTAAAATTTACAGAAATCAATTTGATCTTTTCTGTACAAATATGGTGTACAAATAATAACAAGAATTCCAAGTATATGATGATACTTTATGTTCTGTAGTTAGTAGTTGCTACCTAAAGTTTGTAATTCCTGGTACAGTTTTGTGTGACGTTATTTAGTATAATGTAAAACCGGTTATGTCTGACTTTTTTCGCGTTGCATCCTTGAATAAAGACTTCGAAAGAAACGAACACTTACTTGTCTGAAATGACTTGGCAAAAGACAATGCTGGTTGTTTTTCTAAATTTCTTATCCTGTCACAAACATTCCGTTAGACGTTTGGGAATTAGGCTACTTAATGTTCTGGTTTATTTTAAATATTTGCATCAATACACTTTGATTGTTTTTTAAATTAAAATACTCTCAGAAAAATTATAACATTTTAGAACCTACAATGTTTCAACGGCTTTCAAGTATTTAAAATTAATTACGCCAACCAAACTATTCATCGTGTAGTTAGGCGCGAAATTAAAAAAACTAACAAACCTATTCAGATCCATGAACAAGGGACAAAAATACAAACATATAGATAAATAGATAGAAACTGTATAAAAAAGTTAAATGCATTTTACATTACTAAAGAGGAAAACGTTATAAACAGCAGTTCTTCATTCAGAAGTTCGTTCACAGGCAAATAATTTCGATACGGATAGGCAAACGTAAGTAATTGTTAGTGGTACGAAATGAGATGTTGATGGGTCCATATTGTGACAATATTATTGTCACAATATTTGAGGTCATTCAAAGTAGTTTCCTTTGGAACCTTTATTAATACAAATAAACCAAAATACCAGTTACAAAAATGCAAACAATAACCAACGAAACATTTTAAAATAAAAAGCGTAAATGTGCTCCACAATAATTTTCTTTTAATGGAACCGATATAACCTTGCTGACAGCAGGAACAAATAAACTTAACCACATTCGAATGAATAAACTCAAAGGTTACACAGTACATTGAACATGTAAATAAACTATGTTATAGATAAATATCTCATCTACTGACTATGCTGGGAATCAGAGATCGAGATCAAAGAATTAGAGAAAAATGAGGAAAAATATGATGAAGTCATTTATTTAGCTCTGCAAGTTGAGTTTAACAAAAAGATAGCCATGGTGGTCAGCTTAGATATCAAATGACAATCTCATGATTTACATGGCTAGGATAAACTGTTAGATAAGTAGTTAGGACAGGTACTGATTGTATGGTCAATGGTTAAAAGGAAGTAGTATTTTTTATTATTCAAACTATCCAGGCAGTTTTATTAGATGCACTGCCTGAAATATTATTAGTTTGTACGATTAAAGATAAGAGTTAGGAATTTGAATTCTCAGTTGAAAGGGTATTGTGTGACCCTTACTTTCTGGCATTTTGCAAAAAGACTTTCATCATAATTACTTAAATTAACTTGATAAAAATTACAGTTCATCATCTTAAGTTGATATTAGACGAAAGTCTCAATAGCATTGGCTATATCAAATATAGTGTGGTTGATTTATTATTACATTTCTTTTTTATTTTCATTATAAATATGTATAATTACTGAAGTAGTCTTCTCCCATTGATACTGTGGTCAACTGATTTACTTCTGGATCAAGTAGGACTAGCTTATTGGTTCACCAGTTCTTCTAAATAAGTTCAATAATAAAACAATTTTATTTTAAAATAAAGTAATAATTTGATAGCAACGATTATCATAAGCCTAATTATGATGTGCAATGACTTAAATCATATTGTTAAATATTACAGTATAACAACCTGAACCAGTTGGCTACAAAACAATTATTGTTCAAGCAGTTGATGGTAAAGATAGCATCAAGCAACCACAAAGTCTGTTGTATCCTAACTGCCTTAAGAAATTCGAGTATTGGATAAAAGGCCTCATTAGCACTGAATTTTGCCATTATATTAAATTTTTCTACTTGAACTGAATAATTTAACACAACAAGGGAAAGAAAACTCACTAGACTTATCTCGAGTACACTGGAGGTGTATATGTAATCCTCTCTCGGCACAGAATATGAATCAATCTGATATGAATCTAAGTGGAACATGTCAATAAACTATGTTATAGGTAAATCTCTCATGTACTGTGGTGCCTAGTAAAGTTAGTGTATTAACTTTGGTGTTGAAATATAATATCTTGCTATTTAGACTGTTGGGGTTGGTGGCTGTCTTGGATAATAAATGTATACTATACTGCAGAATATTGTATTTAGTCTAGACTGGTTTTAGTGTGAAATGATACATGGTGCAGTGAAAGCAAAAATCTTAATCTTGGCTGAACAAATTTTTAGTTCAAATGTCTCAGTTTGGCTGAATTATGCCGGTGATTATTTACTTCAAGATACCAAGAAAACATGCTGAATTTAATGGCTCATAGATGGTAGCACTTTATAGCTTCATAGCTATTAATGCAGTGGTAATGTCCAGAACGTAGATTTTTCAACCCTTTCGATATTATTATTCATCCTATAAGTTTTTTGTTGTTGTTTTACAACAGCTCGTTTACCTCAGTTTAAAAAAGGCAGAAAATACTAAATTAAAATGCAAAATTATTTATCACGACTTAAATATACATCATAGTACAATTTTAATGACTACAACGAACATTAACAAATAATAAACGTATTTATGTAACTACAACTAGAATAAATAATCATAATAACTCTTTACTCTTGAATTTGTTGTATAATTAATAATACTCGTTTGCCCTACCATTTACCATGATTATCATCTGATTAACCCCTGTGTGAACCATTCATCCAGTTGAGAAACACTGATCTAAAGGCAGTCTGTTTAAAGTTACTACTACGTGTGATAATGTGTAATGTTGAGATATACGTTAATGGTATTACAAATTTATCAGATATACACAGATATACGAAAGTTGTAAAAAGTCATTCGTAAGTAAATTAATCAATTACTCTGATAATATAACTGTATGAAAATTAAAAATTTGATCTGGATGTTAAGACTTTGCAAGAGAAAGTTAATAGTAATTATTAGTCTGTAAAGCGTTATTTGAAGATTCAATGAACTTAATGCTGTCATTTATGCTTGGAATTAGAATATCTAAATTTCGACTTGCAATTTGAAATGTTTAGTAAGCATCAATATCCATACCATCAGGTAGTTGTACAACTCTAGCTGAGATTAACATCACCTCCATCCTGTGAAACAAATTTAGTGTTCCGCCTTTTCAGCATACTGTGCACATAATCACGCAGGTGTCTTGTACCAAGAATAGAAGTCGAATACAAACCAGCCTTAGGCTAATTTGTAATCATCCATAACACATGGAAGATGGTGCAGAATAATAAGGTGTCACATTGGAGGATGTTCTCTCGAGAAATGGCACTAACACCCAACGTGCCTACATTTCCATCAGGACCTTCACGTCACAAAACTCAAGAAGATTTTCCTGGATCTTAGGTCTCGAACTAGGCCTTAAAAATCCTGAGAATATCAAGTTATATTATTTCTGATGACAATTTTACCTAAAGGTATGAGAATACAGGTCGTCATGTGCAGCCAATGTAAACAACGGGATTACTGCTGCGGTCAACACCACTCAAGTAGCACCATGTTCTGAGTCATGGTCAAAGAAGTCAGAACACCCAACAACTTCCCTAGTAGCTGCAACTTCAACAAATCTTCATCCTAAAGCAGCAATGCCTAGAACAAGTAAGTGAAAATAGACTTTGGCTCTTTACAATTGAAAAGAAGCTGGTCGAACTGTCATACCAATTGGGTTGAGAAGTCTGACAGCATTTGACAAAACTGACGTAGATGAAAGAAGGTCTTGCAGTTCATAGCGGTTATCTACCAGGCTGCTTTACTGCAGAATCTACCTTACATATTTTATAAAGTTTTAATAGCATAATTAGGTTTGTTTCTTAATTTGTTCCTTTTAATCAAGACCTGTCAGTTGCCTCTTTTTGTATTTTTCACATATGCTGCACTCTGTATATAGTTTATGATAACATAATTGTTTTTAGTGTTTTTGTTTATGTTATCTTTAAAACATTGTTTTGTATTTTCTCTCGTGCAGGGATTTCCAGATATATCAAAAAATATGTATAGGTTTTCTATAATATGTAAATATCTATACAATTTTGTCATTCAATATCAAGGGTCCTTTTTTGATTTTACATTTGTTTGTCAGTTACGTATGTTTTGTTTTTAAAGAACGCTTGCTTGTTGCTAAGGGCAAAGCTACACAACGGGTCATTTGCGGTATCAAAACCCAATCTTTTGCATTATAAGCCCTAAGAATCACCACTGAGTCACTAGAAAACTTTAGAGAAGGAATTTATTGAATATTGTATTAATTTCATAGTATTAAGGATATGTTTTATATTTTAGTGTGTTTTTTATTTAATTGATATCAAATAGTTTACTTTGTGTATTTATAACCCCATCATATCTTGTATTGGTAATTGTAGTGTGTTAATATAATTTCTTAAAATTTGCTGTAAAAGGGCTTATTCTGCGTTGGTGTTTTCTAGTTTTGAGAATTTTCTTTAGAGAACAACTCATTTTTACGTGTTTTTATTTTTGTTCAATATCAAAATATTTATTTTGTTTAATGTTGTAGGTTTTTGCCAAAAAGGTTTGTTTTAATTATTTTCTAGACAGTTGCATTACTGTGTTATATTTTCTTTTTTTATGAAGCAACGATTGTTTGTAGTTAAGTTCAAAGCTGCACAATGGGCTGTCTGTGCTTCCCCCAAGGGTATCGGAACCTTGTTTTTAACATTATAAGCTTTTAGGCTTAGTGCTGAGCCACTGAAGGCATAAAGCAATGTTAACTGGATATTAGAACGCTGATTGCGTAGTAGTAATACTAGATTATGATTTATAATTGATTTATTTTGTAAAATTAGATTCAGTGTTTTTCTAATACGTAGTATTAAATGTGTGCTGTACTGAGGCAAGACATAGTTATTTTGTTTTTTTAACTGATATATAAATTTATTTAAATGAATTTAAATTTCAAAAGTAGGATGACTCAAAGATAAATGTGGTAAGAAAGATGTGGTATGCAGTCCTTTTACATGTTTCCTAACCCTCATAAATAGATTATTAACTTTTTATACAAGTTGCAACACACAATATACGTCATGAAAGTTAAATTACTTGCATCCTTGCTACCTGTTGACCTCGTTTATTTATTTTTGGTGTCGCAAGTGCCTTTTCGTAAGAAAGATTTGTGTAAGGTTGAGCAAACTACGTAAAAGTGAGAAGTGATATTTTTCACTGATAGGTGAGGTGGTGCCAAAATACTAAGTTCTGTTATTTGTCGAAGGGAATAATCAACAGTCATATAACTATTCCACAAATCCTGAGTAGAACAGCATTATTATGTTTTATATATAATGTTATGTTTTCTTTTTCTTGAGCAGCTGTTCTTACGTTTTTTTTTCAGTTTTATAAGTTCTTAATATTAGAAGAGATCTCTTGTCTCTCATACACTGTTGTATGCTTGTTTGACAACTCCTCACACACTGTTTGTCCAATCTATCAAACATGGTAACTCTTATGGTATCAAAAAGTAACGTGGAGTGGTCAAAAGTTTGTCTGACCATCTTTTACGTCGATAACTGGACATAAAAGAATTAGTTTACATTTGACAGTAGGTTGGTAGAGGTTGTGGTGAATAATAAAATCAAATTGGGTATATCCGTGCCTCATGCTCGATATTGCCAGTAATTAAATATCCAAATAGATGGCTGGATTTCCCCATTACTTTTGCTTGATTTGTTAAGGAGACACATTGACGAAATATCTTGTTCAATTGAAACTCCTCACACGCTATTTAAGTAAATTCCATGAAACGTGGCATTGTGACTCCTGTAGTCTCTAGAAGTAAAATGGGGAGTCGAAATTTTCAATAGAAGTGAGACCCGTACTTATTATCGGAAACCAGAATGTTGCCCCAATTTCAGGCAATGTGCGTTGAAGTGTCGGTAAGTGTCTAGCGAATTTTGAATTTCATATATTTTGTTAACAATCGCGAAGTTTAAATTTATTGAACTGTAGAAATGACTTTGTTTCAGGAATCAAAGAGACTTTTGCCATAAACAACTTCCATTCGAAACAGGATCCAGTGATCTACTGCTGTGCTATTGTTAAAAGTGTATCAGGAAATTGTGCAGAAGGCACAGAGCTGATATAAAGAACTGATCACTTTCTTAGCAGTAAACTTAATTACTTCTCTTGGTATAAAATTTAGTGTAAAGGATTTTAAGTTCTCATTTTATTGTTAACACTTTAGGAGAAAAATAATATATATGATTAACCTGTAAATATCAAGAAAAGCCATGTCAAGGTTCCTTCAAAATATTATTCACAGGATGCGAGAAAAGCAGAAAGAAGGAGAAATGAGTTATAGAAGGAAAGAGCAGCAAGGTTAAAATCTGAAGGAGTTAAAAGAGCTGAAATATATGAATATAACGAAGAAAAACTGAAAGGAAGGAGATAAAGGAAGGTAAAAAGGGAGAAGAATCATGGATTACATTTTCAGTTCATCACCATGTTTTTCAATTCAGTTATGAGTCTCAAACAATCTACAATATCCATTGTAGACTATATGGCAAAGCAAAGGAATATTATGGTGACTCTTCTTAGGTGTATTGTTTTGGTGGTAAAATTTACATTCCTCCTATTAAGGTTCCATTTGAATCATTGAAATTTGACAAAAGACGTAACAAAGAATCTCAAATGTTTTTAATCAAAATTAGAAAGTATAAGAACTGTTTTCAAATGACTTCCTTTGGGGCTTCAAAAACATATGAAAAAGCCTACATGTTTAAATTCAAAATAGAAAGTCAAGTCTACTATATTATTGGTTCATGACCTATTTTCAATAAATTACACAAAATGTTACAAATTTATTTTATGGAAAATTCATCAGAAAAGGCTAGATAAAGAAGAAGGAATATCCCAGGGGTTAAAATAGAGATTTAGTTTTAGTCTTCCAAGAAATCTCATACTCACCCTTCATCAAAAACTTCACATCAGCAAGAGAAAAACGTACGACAGAACATTTGAAAAATGTTATTTATGCTGCTATAAACCTTCAGGAGAACAGGAGTGTCGGTGTAATACTCTAGTTTCTGATGAAGTGGCCATAGGGATAGTTGTAGTTGGAAAGAGGGATATTGTACTTGAGCAAAGGGATAACAGATTAAAAACGGTAACTAACAGTAACAGGATATACGATTGTTCACAATATTTATTACTTTTTGAAAAAGAGAAGATGGTTATAATATCACAGTTTTGCAAAAAAATCCTCACACTGGAATGTTCATGATGAACAACAAGTTACTTCAAAGATTTCTACGCTTACAGGTTAATGTTTAAGGAAAGTGAGTTTGACACTATTTTAAAGGCAAAGAATCTTTTAAATCGATAATGCCGGTGATATCTATGCAAAATCTGAGTCAGAGAGATTCTTTTTTGTGAGAAATATTTAGAAGACATTGAGGACAGAAAATTACATTAATCGGAGAGATGCTGTGAGACAAGTTGGAAATGGCAAAAATGTTTGGCACCTGGTGATTTTACCTTCACGTTTCACAGGAGACCGAAGATATGTGCATGTATAATGGTAGAAAATATGGACACCCTGACCTGTTTATAACATTTGTCTGCAATCTAGATTGAGCAAAAATCATAGAAAAATATCAAAACCACCATGATTTAATTGCATGTGTTTTTAGATTAAATGTTGTAAAACTTATGGAACTTTTAACAAAGTATGGAATCTTTAGTGACACAAAATATGACATTACATTATTGGATGACAAAAAAAGAGCACACATACTAATTTGGTTAAAAAAATCTGACCCATTGAAACTGATGATATAATTTCTGCAGAGCGATTGAATTCTAACGAAGATTCCATTTTATTTCAAATCGTGAAAAAGCTTATTATTCATGTTTGATGTGGTTCATTAAACAAAAGTTACAAATATATGACTGAAGGAAAATGTAGCAAAATACTTCCAATGACTTTCCTCAAAGAGACACAAATAGAAGTTGTTGGCTATCTACTTCGTAGGAGAAAAAGCCAGGCGATGGAGGTCATAATAATCTTTTCAAGGAAGTTGGTAATAGTGAATTGTACCTCATCTTTCCAGAAATTTCAATGCTCACATCAACGTTGAATCACAAAATTCGGCTAAAAGAATAAAATGTCTGTAAATGTGCCAATAAAGGTTCAAATTTGGCTGTTTTTGATATTGAACACGATAGTAATGTCGAGATGAAGGTTTTACATTCTTGTTGGGAAGATACAAAAGTACAAATGAAGCAGTTTGGGGAATATTTACTAGTCTACTTAGAAAACGGTCAAAGAGTATTTTTTATGATGGAAATGTATTACAGAGAATTGAACAGCTACCTACCACTACATTTACTACCTTTTTTAACTGTGCTTTGCGGATCAATATGAAAAACAAAAACATGATTTTATTCAGAAGCTTCATCCTATTTCATAAGGAAAACCACTGAAAGGTGGAAAAAGAAAACAAGGTTCCAGTGTGGAAACCATTTAGGTATCAAGCTTAGTGTTGAATTAGGAAAAGTTTATACAGTGCATTCAACTAATTTTAAGTGCTTTTGTTTGAGACTGTTATTTCACAGAATTTCTTGTCCTACATCCTTTATAGCTTCGAAGCGAGTCAATGGCCTACCTTTACTAGTTAGGACTGAAATAAACAACACTGCTATGGATTACATCAGGGAAATATTAAACAATGTGAATTGTCTTTTGATATTTGTTACTGAAGGTGTTGAAAACTGATAAAAGTTAATAATTTTTCTTTTAAACATATTTTTAACAATTCTCAAAATAATAAAGTGGTGTTATGTTTGTTTTTTGAGGTGAAATAAAATTTGCAAAACTTGGATTGCAAAAAAAAATGCTTTGGCTGTTGCATCCTCAAGAATTACAATAACACTAATTGAAGGAGGACGGACAAATCATTCAGCTTTCAAGCTAGCTCTTAATTTATCTCATGTTGAACAGGATGTGTGTGGTATAAAGAAAGGAACAGTAAAGGCATGAGTGTTGAAAGAATGTAAAATGGTAATATGGTATTGTTCACAGGAATGCGTTTGAAGCTTTAGACAAAATATCGATAGATGGAGGAGAAAAGGATGTTTTATTTTGTGATATCACATTATTACTATCAGGTGATTTTACAAATCTTTCCTGTCATTGTAAGAGATACAAAAGCTGATAAAGTACATGCACGTGTAAAGTTATCTGATACCATAGTCAATGTGGTATATGAAGAAGTATTAAGTTCATAAGTTTGTATAGAAAATCAAAGTTTAAATGAAAATTAAAATGCTATCAAAATTGAAATTTTTAGCAAATATCCTTAAAAGAAATTTATTTGCATCTTTAAATACCCATTTCAAGTAACTGAGATACCTGTGCAGTGAATGGATAATTTGGGTGTTTTTAAATGGTTGAAAATTTTGTTTTGCGGAATGAACGACACTTTGTAACCTCTTAATTGGAATGCTTTAGTTGTTGTTTTCTGAAATTCCAGGAAAAATGGTTTACTAAGCAATTTCGTTTTATATTTTTTTAAAGGAGTTGATTCAAAGTATTCCATTTGTAGATGTCTGTCGTCCATTTTTGGGACATATTGATAGCACGCAAAGAAAATGATTAAAAAGTGTTCATTTTATAACTTGAAGAATGGGTAAAGTAATAATGCTAGGACACGATGAAGACAGAAGAAGCTTTGTTAAGCATGACGTCATAGTTCCGTGAAGTAGAATCAGAGAATGTAACTATCATAGACAGTGCTAATATCATAGTTTAATACCAGAGGGCCTGCCCTGCTACTAGAAGTAGATGATGTAATCCTGTTAAAAGATGAAGTAGATGCGGATGTACATCGTGAACCGCATATAAAAGCACGTATACTGATATGGTTCAATGTCCTGTTAATTAGTGCCTCTACCGTATTAAGGGCTGGAATGCTAACTTCAAGAGGTAAGTTTTATCTTACTTACCCCCGAATGGTAGTACCTTATTTTCCTTATTTTTTTACTTAATATTTTAAATTTATTTTTCTTATTCTTATTTTAACTTGAGAGAGCAGTCACCTTCCCACAACTGTCTGCAGACAGTGAAGGGTGATATAGATGTGGGACGTTGTGGGCATAAACACTCACATCTCTCTCTTCTAATTTCTAGTCTAATTGTGTCTATTTATCATATGAGACTAATGAATTGGAGGTTAAGACTGATAGACGGTGTATCCCCGCCGCAGTGGAGGTCCTACCTCCTCAATCACTCCAAACCTACGATACATTTTATAATTCCACGTTGTAGCTTGTACCCTAGGATATTTAAAAAGTGCAGTGTATTCTGTTTAATTTTAATGTGTTTTTTGGTTTAAAAATTATAGCTATAATATATATATATATATGTATCTAATAATAACAAGATATATATATATCTAATACTTTTGAGAATTTAGTTATAAATACGTTTAAAAGATGTCGCGACAACCAATCTATACTAAAAGCACTTGAGTAATTAGATTTCTTTGTGATTTATTTTTTGTATGCTACGTGTAAGTTTCATTAATAAAAGAATCAGTTATTATCATAAACTAAAACAACTGACACAAGTATCTGTTCTGACGTCATGGACCTTATAAAGAGGTTTTGCTTTGTAGCCTTAGTAGCTAAAGTTACTAAATGTAAGTACGAAATAGAATCTCACTATTACGTTTGTCGCTATTGTTTTTGTTGTGGTTTATAATAATTTTGATTATCTTTTATGGTAAAACGATGGATGTTTCAAAAGTTACACGTGCTGTTACTTTCTAATAACATCTTACTTACTAAGCTCTTTGGTCTTGGTGAATATTAATTCAAAGATTCAACATTCGCGTTTTGTTGCTACAAGAATAATCTTTATTACAACTCTACAATAGAGATTATTGGTTGATTTGTGCATTTTCTTTATAATATTAGTCTGGGCATGGTAGTAAAGAGCTATAGATAAGTGTTCAGAGACTGAAATGTATTTCCACTGCAACACTCTACACTTTCAACCGAAGACGTGTTTCAAAAATGATAGCGAAAGAACTGAACAAAGTTATTATGGCGACGGGTTCTGTCGACCGGTTGCCCTCACTGTAGGAGAACCATTTAATCTACGTATGCAAAAGATATCGTTCAAGCTGAAAATGTCAATTCCAGCTCTTTATTAAAGTGTTATCAACATGCACTTACTCACATTTTAATCAATACGTTACGTATATTAGAAATAACATAAGGATTTTTGCCATTCACTCTAACTTATTTGAAACGAAACGTTACAAAAACATGGAAAATGATATCTTCAAATTTAGGAAGATTTTGATAGAAGTTATAATGGTGATCTCTATTTTAAATTTCGCTCATCTGATCTGTTATTCGTGTTCGAAAGCTTATATTTCTTGTGGTAATACAATTTACCATTAAACTATTTCTGGCTCTATACTTTTTATCAAATTGTTTTATGTTTGTTAGCTTTGCGACTTACTTTATTGGAATTAGCTTTCTTACTTAGTTGCATATGACTGTTCGTCTTAACTGTTTTTTCTCTATTTTTTTAATATTGAATTTCTTGACCTGAGCCTGGTGTGTAATAGACATACACTTGAATAAGCAATGATGAACACGAGATCAGTTGGTGAGGTTGCTCGACTTGTAAACCGAGAGTCGAGGGTTCGAATCCCCTTCACACAAAACACACTCTCCTTTTCAGCCGTGAGGGCGTTACTATGTAACGATCAATCTCATTATTCGTTGGTAAAACAGTAGCCCAAGAGTTGGCGATGGGCGGTGATGAGTAGCTGCCTTCCCTTTAGTCTTACACTGCTAAATTAGAGACGGCTAGCACAGATAGCCCTTGTGTGGGTTTGTGCTGAATTCAAACAAAAATAAAACAAATGTGTCTGTCATAAGTGTGATTCTTTACCTCAGTTATGTAAATTCAACATTCAGAGCTTCTGTTCAAACATCCTCTGAGATTGTTAACTCTGTTTTCTTCTCTTGATTAACGATTTGTTTATGGGTCATTCATTATTACTTTTATGATTTAGTTTATGTACCGATTTTTAGTAGCATTGAAACGCTAACTTTCGAGGTAATCAAGTTCGTTTTAATTAAATATGTATGTATTATGAAACTGAACCGACTTCTTTAGCGGTACATATTGATATTATTAATAAACCGAAAGATTATGTAATTTTATGATTACATGAGGTGTACTCTCATGACCTAACGGAATTAATAAATTACTTGCCATAAGCTTTATAAGCACATATCAAAAAATTATAGTTAATCAATTATACCTGTTTGTCTTTTGATATTTTTATTAATAGAGAAAAGTTATTTTGAGCCTTGGTTGTAATGGCGTGTTATTTTATATTGTTATAACCTTTTCCTGTTCTCACATGGTTTTATACTTAATGTATGTAAATCTAATATTTCACACTTCTGTTCAAACATCTGTGTCAGTTTTTAGTGTAGTGCTGTATCTAAGGTACATAAATCTAAAGGTACAACAACTAACTAATTTTTACAAACTTACGTGTAACAATTTTCAAACTGATTCTACGCTTAAGGCATTTACGAATTCTGATGAAACGTTTGTGTGCCAGTTGTCAGCTATGGGAGTGGATTTCACACATACACACACACTCGAAAACAAACAAACCTCAGAAGGTGTGATAATGATGGAATAACCTTTGCTTGTTTGTTTAACGTACGGTGTTCTTAAGTCTTTCATTTTGATTGAATTAAGAAAAAGTTAAATAGCCAATATAATAATGTTTATTTTTAAGTGTAGTCAGAAATCATTGTGATAATGTGAGTCCTGCACTGTGTCTGTATCTTGAAGAGATAAATAAACGTGGTACCGTGTATTTTGGGAAATTATTACAAGTTTGTAAAGATAAACATTTCTAAGAATATCGGTGACTCTGGTAGTGCATGGGGTGGAAAAACGACTAAGTTAAATAAATCAACATAACCGCTAAATATATCTATAACGTATTTCCTTACTACGTTTCTTACTTCAGCCTTCTACTACTGAACTGATACTGCGTTGATTAATCATTAATACTGATTTTATAATCTGAAATGTACAGTATTTAATAGGGTACACAAACAAATACTGATGGAGTTTATTTTAAAATACTTTTTCTATTTATCTATCTATACGTTTGTCTATTTGTCTATGTTCCTGGCTGTTTGTTAGCGATTTATTTGTCTATCTGTACATCCGCACGACTATATACCACATAACGTTATACGTTTTATAATGTATTTTACTATAAACAATACTAAATACAAGATGTCGTGAAAATATATGAAGTTCATGGCTTGTTAAAGCATGACACTGTTGATAGATACCCTTTGAATTTAACATGATGTTGTCGAGATTAAAATCAACTTTAGTATTTTGTATCAGAGTACAGTAAGGTGTCGACAGTTTGTACTAACTGAAACCAAGGGTCGTGCGATAATCGAAAATCCAGGTAACTGAAGGTAATTAAAAACTCGGGTCTTGAACATAACAAAGAGATTGTATCTTTAATGTATATTTAAGAATATTTCTCTGCTAGCGTTTTACCAGTACATGTTTTATTTTAACTTGTTCATGATGTCAGCTTTGCTATTCAACGAAATAACTTTAAATGAAACAAATAATGACAAGTTTTTAAGGAAACACAAAACATGTCCGTTCTCAGTAAGGTTCATGTCACTACTGAAGGTTTTATAGGGAGATCTGTCCTTTGCTATGAAGTGATTCAAGCACGTAAGGACACGTCAAATATTAGTGTGGTTTTTACAATAAGAATACATATTTAAGTATTTTTGATTTTAAAAATTTGATGCGAATAATTGGCGCTCGGATACTCGGCGCTATATTATTTATATGATCTTAAAATTATTAGCGAAGAAAGAATGGAATGTAACTTCAAAGATGCGTGACACAATTATATACGAAATTAAAAAAAAAATGTCTCAACAATGAAGCTTGTGAAAATTGCAAATGCACTTGAAAATGCAGATGAATATGGTCTATATATTGTAAAATCTAAGTATTTTTTTTGCTGTTTTTTTGTTTAGGGTAGTGCAACACATTTCATTTTAATGATGTATTAAGCGGTTTATGCTGTTCCTTTTTGTTCTACGTTTGATGTCCATATTATTTTCTATCGTTCTGAGTACAATATTAACAAATCAAGTTTAAGAACATTCTGTGAGATTCACGCTATTCCGTCTTGTTAGAGGTTTGAGGTCCGCGCTGTTACTAGATGTAGTTCCCGTTGTTGTGAATAGAGTAAGTGTCCACTTTTCGTCGAGAAAAGAATTCTATTTAATAAAAACACAACTATTTTGGTGTTTTGAAATCAAATAATATACTGAACACTTTCTACTGGTTTAAGTAATTACACTAGTTCAGTTATTTAATATTAATACAAACATATAGAGTAGAACACCATTTACACGGATTCTCAATTATCCTGATGTAAGTTTCAAAATTAAAAACATGTATGTACGTGTTTGTGTTTTCATTGAATAAAGCACACAAATGTTTAACATGCCCTAACATATTTGAATGACTTTGTAGCAAAAGATAGATCTCGCAACAGAACCAACTATCAGTTGTGACACGAACCTCACTGACAACGGATATGTTTTGTGTTTTTTTAAAAATCTTGTCTTGATTTTGTAACTTATTGTTGGGGTGAAAATGTCTACCGAACACATAAGAGTAGTTCTTCCGTTGAATGACAAAGCGGACATTATGAACAAATTAAAAGAAACGTGTATCTGGTAACATGCCAGCAGATAATAATTGTTAAATATGTGTTCAAGACACAATCTTTTTTGTTATGTTCAAGACACAAGTTTTTAATTATCTCCGATTGTCCAAGACCATCCCTGGTCCCTATTAGTATAGATAACAGTCTCTCTACTGTATATTATTTTAAATTATTATTCCTATTTTAATTATGAGGATTGTTTTACCGTTAATCTTAGGATATGGACTTAAAACTACTTAAATATTCTAGGGTGGTCCAATCTTAAGTGATATTATTGAACTTAAAGTGAGAACTATTAATAGTATCAAGGTACTTAATTGATGAATTAGTGCATTTGTTTTCTGGCGTTGCTCACTTCTAACTGTATATTAATAAGCTACTTTTATTACTGAGCTCATTTATATCTCTAACCTCTGATCTGGATTGTACTTGTTAAGGTTATAACTCAGTGGTCAGTATTTTAAAAGTACTTTTAAGTTTGTTTAAAAGAAAGATTTCGAAATTGTTTACTGCTGAAACATTATACATTATACTGGATCATACGCTTCTAGTTTTGTCAAGTGAGAGTGAGAGAGAGAGATACGTCTTCGCGCAGACAGGAACGTTTCTATCTGTTTAGTTATTGTTAATTGCAGTAGTTTCTGTGGAACGATTCTATCTGTTTAGTTATTGTTAAATGCAGTAGTTTCTGTGTGTCCAAAGAAACGTTTTTATTTCTTGGAAAGATAAGAAGTAAACGCTGTAAAAGATTTAGAGAGGAAAATGAAAATAGAACTGACCTATATCTATGCGGAGAAGTAGCCCACATCTTGTGATATTAGAAATAAATCTTACTTAGATATATCAGACAATACACAAGTAGAGGAAGGAAGAATTTTTCACATTTGAAGGAGTGTCCGTTGTATCAGAGATGGATTCATTGGGAAGAAAGCACTGCCTGTATATTTCTCTAGACGGTTCAAAGTATACATCGTGGCTTGATAATTATACATGTGTATATATAAACAGAAGTAGAAACGTAGATTCCCGAACTAAACCAGAAGAAAAACAGATCAACAACTTAAAGATCCAATATTGATCGAGAATCTGAAAGTAACTTGACGTAATTCGACTGTTACTACTACGAAAGAATTTAAAGATAACAAAGAATATACGAATCTCTTCTTGCTGCAAGTTTATACATTTTTCTTTGTTTATCATGTGAGTATGTACAACTCATACAGAATTTCAGTAAAAGGTTTTAAGGTCATTCTTTGTGTGTGTACGTAAAGTTCCACCAAGGGTCTTTCCAACGATCACAGGTTTTTTTATTCGGTAAGAACAACTCAGAAGAAGAAAGAAACCGATTATATGCCTCTTAACAATTCTCTAAAACTATCTATTAATTTCAATCTGCTTTTAGTTACTTCACTTTTATGATCTCAAAAGAGAATCTTGATTAAACTGGTTCGTATTGGACCTTGTTTGCTGGGTGCGACTATGATGTGGAGGAGCCGGCTGGTAACTTCCGAAGGAACAAGTAATGCTGTTCCCTGGACAGAGAAAGTTAGATTTTTTATAAAGTCGATCGTACGTTCTAGGTTAAGGTAAAGAGTGTGTGTGTTTTTCTTACAGCAAAGCCACATCACTCGATTTGATGAACCCATGGAGGGGAATCGAATCCCTGATTTTAGCGTTGTAAATCTGTAGACTTACCGCTGTACTAGCGGGGTTTTAAGGTAAAGAATGAGACAGAACAAAATAGAGGGAGAATTATTTCCTGCTATATTTTCCTGAAAGAAGATTTGTTTTTGAGATCCATGCATGTGGTACAGCAGAGGTCTGTCCAATTTACGTGACAAAAAGCTCTGGGGCAAAACGCTGGCCAACGGCAGGGACTAAGGTATGCAATAAGTTCTCAACTTTTTTTTTGTATTTATGTTAAATAAAGACTGCTCATTTATTTGAAGTGTTTAGACTTTTTAGTTCTATTCTTTTCACACTGACTATGCGAACTCAGTTGAATACTCTGACGGAACGTTTGCATAAATTATTGGACCAAACCTGCCTTTCTTCATGGATATTTTTAACAGTTTAAACTGAGACTACCACGTAAGTAGTTTAGTATGATACTTCTGCGTCAGAAGGATTCCACCTCAGTGAGGGGATCGTCAAGTGAGTGGAGGTCAAAGGATGTCGCCTGACAATTAAATAACTATTACATATGAACGGATTGTTCCAACATGTAAGGGTTACGCAACCGTTACGTATTATAGAAACGATGCCACCACTTGAGGTTTACCTAGGTATTATGCAATAGGCATCATAGAAGTGATAAAGACGATTACGTCATAGTTTCATGAAGTAACACCAGAAGGCGCGTTTGTTGGGGTGACATCATAGTTCGATACCGCAGAGCCTCTTGCTATAGACGGATGCTGTTACTAAGGTTCTACAAATGGATAGTGTTAACATGGCTCCAAAAATGAACGGTGTTACGAAAGGCATGCTTCTGTAGGTGGATTGTGCTATTTGGGTACTCTAGATAGATAATGTTTAGTTGCTAGTGTTACTAGAGGTAGATAATTCAATAGGATGGTGAGTTCATCGGACGGTTTCTCAGTGTGTGATTATCACTTCCATATTTAAAATTTATCACACCTACTTTTCCACTTTTATAGGTTACACTGTGAGACGATTGTATTTTTACGTATTGATTATATAGCAGACTGTGTTTTTAAATATATATTTAACACACATTTAACGTATTGATAATAGTTTTGTATTTACACTAAAGTGCATATAAAAAGTTCTGCATTTCGTGATGCTTTACATGTGAAACACTTATTGCTAATTCATTTCTATAATTAATATATTTTGCAGCATCTATTTGCTTGTAAAAGAGCACTTACGTGAAGCTCTATATAAATGGTAATTTAATATTTGGCTTTGTTAGTTGATTTGTTTTGCTAAAGTTTAACCAATTGATTGCTGCTACTCTAAAAATGTGTGGAATTTTTGCAAGCCAAACACAGTATAGAACATACTTACATTCAACTGCTGGAGTTAAGACTGTAGGCCAAGCATGGCCAAGCGTGTTATTTTGTTTCGTACTTTAAGCAGTAGATTATTCATTAACAATTCACACTTTCTTGTTTTCAAACACAATTTAAAAAATATTTGATAATTGTAACACATTCGATAGGCAGTTTATCAAGTATGTTTAATTCATTTACTTCTTTGTAAGTTAAGGCTCGGCAAGGCCAAGCGTGTTAAGGTGTGCGACTCGTAATCTGAGGGTCGCGGGTTCGCATCCCCGTCGCGCCAAACATGCTCGCCCTTTCAGCCGTGGGGGCGTTATAATGTGACGGTTACTTCCACTATTCGTTGGTAAAAGAGTAGTCCAAGAGTTGGCGGTGGGTGGTGATAACTAGCTGCCTTCCCTCTAGTCTTACACTGCTAAATTAGGGACGGCTAGCACAGATAGCCCTCGAGTAGCTTTGTGCGAAATTCTAAAAAACAAACAAACAAAACATTTGTGCAAAATTCAAAACAATCAGTTAAGACTGTACTCTATAGGATGACTAATAAATCAACGTGTTAAAGGATCTACGTAAATAGTTATGTTTAAACATTACTATTGTATACAATTATAATATTATTTTTATAGAGTTGGAATGCGTCAGATTAATTAAGTAACAGGACTGAAACAGTTTATACTGTATATATTTTGTTCTTTCAATTAAATTTTACTCGCTAATTTTAGTATTTATGATATCTACTTTGATCTAAAATTTACATGAACTTTACAGACATGTGAAATATGTATGAGATTTATGTTTACATTTCACAATGCAACAAATTATATTCGTACGTACTCGAATGGTAACAGAGTTAATGTTGGTAAGATCATTCACCAGCTCAAACATATGCTAATTTTTAATATCTGTCTACAAAAAAAACTGTCTAAATTTCAATCAAATCTGTGTCCATTTTCATAAACAAAATCCAATAACTAATCTCAAATTTTTTATTATATAAATTGAGAAGTCTCTCGCTAGTACAGCGGTAAGTCTACGGATTTACAACGCTAAAATTAGAGGTTTGATTCTCCTCGGTGGGCTCAGGAAATGGCAAGATATGGCTTTGCTATATGAAAAACACATAAATTGAAAATATTATTCTTACCGTTTTTTCGTAGAACACCCATTTGGAATAACTTTTTAATATTCTGACAAGTGAACTTGATAAAAAACGTATAACCTTTAATGATGTTCTGTTTGCAGATTTGATGGTGTATGTTAAAACTACAATAGATACTTAAAAATAAAATTGTCTTGTTCTGTAACCTACAGAAATGGAACAGTAGGTGTTATAAATATTAAATATAGAATTGTTAAAATAATCGAAATTAAGACACCTAATGATAAACACATAATAATATGGAATTATTCACCTAGCGATACTATTCTCTTCTAAAAACACTATAATTATTAAGACCATTTACTTATAAAACTGTAGTAAACCGTCCATCTATAGAACCTTGGTAACAGCATATGTCTATAGTTACAGGCCATCTGGCCGGTATTATGATGTTACCCCTTTTCCCTCTGACAGTCGCGTTCTCTGATGCTACTTTGTAGAACTGTGAGCGAGCCATCATTTTTGTCATTTCTCTTGTTCTTATTATACAACAGTTATGTAACATTTAGATGGCTGAATCCTTTACATATTATGTAAATGTTATGTAGTCCTCATGTATTGGCATAAATTTGCATACTATGTAATAGTTATGTAACTACCAGCTGAAACATTTTTACGGAGTATCAACCTAACTACTCACTCACATAGCTCAAAGTTGTTATCTTTTAACCACGAAGTATCACCCTAACTACTCAAATAGCTGTAGGTTATTATTTTTCAACGAAGTATCACCCTAACTACTCATATACCTGAAAGCTATTATCATGAGTAAAAATCACAAGGAAAACAAGCTCTGTCTTGATTTTTATTGAATGCACTTTTAGTTCCGAGTTTAGTACAAATTTATTAGCATGTTTATTATAAGATTATACTCCATTTTGTTAGTGATTGTAATTATTTCTAACAGAAGCCTGATGTGCATGCGTTAATTACTTGGAGTATTTAATACGCCCTGGATATAAATTCAATAAACAAGTCTACAAAATATTTATATCATTCATTTTAAACAAAAGCTAGTGCATACAAATCAAAGACTGTGTGTTTCTGGTGATAATTACTTTTCACTAAGTGTTTTCATGCTGTGACAATATTCATGGAGACTTTCATTCGACTTGTGTCAGTGATCATAAACGTAATTTGACTTGTGTCGATTCATGAGTTGAACGATTTGTTTAAGTGGTAATCCGTATGTTCTTAGAAAATTCAAGTTGCTTTAATGTCCTGTTCAATAATCCAACTTCGTGTTAATAATTCTTAGATTAATTTATTTTACTAAAGGAAGAGCTTCCGGTAAAGGAAACACTGAGGCGTGTTTTATGGTTGACTTAATTTTCTACTTGAAATCAAAGAAAAATTTCAATCCGAATATGTTTAGATTTCGCTCTTTGTAACGGATTAGTGAGAATACTAGACTTTCAGAATGTAAGATAAGTCTAGAAAATATGTTTATAAATAACATCTGCTTCGTTAAACCTATTATGTTTTGATTTAGTAATCTACATATTTGTTGTGGTTTTTTGCCTTCAGCTTAACCTGATTTTCATTAAACATACGTGTTAGTAAACTTTACTTAGAACGCTAAAAATAATATTTTTGGTCTGTGAAAACTTATCTTTAATGAGAAATTGTAATTCTGTGTTTTGTATACAGATGTCTTTCATATTGATTATTTGCTTGGTTTGTTTTTGAATTTCGCGCTAAGCTACTCGAGGGCTATCTGCGCTAGCCGTCCCTAATTTAGCAGTGTAAGACTAGAAGGAAGGCATCTAGTCATCACCACCCACTGCCAACTCTTGGGCTACTCGTTTACCAACGAACAGTGGGATTGACCGTAACATTATAACGCTCCCACGGCTAAAAGGGCGAGCATGTTTGGTGCGATCGGGATTCGAACCCGCGACCCTCAGATTATAATTTGAACGCCTTAACCCGGGCCATTGTTTTCATATTGAAGTTACAAAAGATGCGATTAACAGAAATTATTTAGATAAACTTGTCATCACATAATGTACTTTAACCAATCGACGTGTTTTAGATTACTTTTATTGTATTATTTGTCAGTTTTCCAAATATTTGGCTTTTTTCATCCTGTATTCGCCAAGATATTGATTTGTCAACACAATAGTACAATAAACTATTTAATAGAATAGGATGATTAACACGTCAGAATCCCCGTCGCACCAAACATGCTCGCCCTTTCAGCCGTGGAGGCGTTATAATGTGACGGTTAATCCCAAGAGTTGGCGGTGGGTGATGATGACTAATTGCTTTCCCTCTAGTCTTACACTGCTAAATTAGGGACAGCTAGGACAGATAGCCCTTGAGTAGCTTTGCGCGATATTCAAAAAACAAAGAAAACAAAAACACGTCGGAGTGACTGTTTGAACTGAGATGTTTCATCGTCTCGTGCACGGGGAAATGAAGTGATGCTAATTAAGTAATTATAGCTTATACACTTGTTTATTTCATCACATATTCGTAATGAAGTACGTTTGTACTGGTTATTCATGATAGGTTATATTAGACAGCTAAACATTCTGCTAAAATATTCCAACTAACCTTTTGTTGTGGTTGAAAATGAAAATGAAATGCAATGTGAAATTCTGTTAATTTTTTACCATCATTATTTATTAACCAAAGGAACTTAAGGAAGTAATAGAACAACGTAAAGTGGATTTTTCTGAATTGGAGTTACACGCTAAATTCCATGGTGACCTTAAATGTTTTAAAAATAGGAACCACTGCTTCCATCACTGTCTCCAGCTAGGAGAGAATGATCAATGAGTAGGGAAAGCTGTTCTATAATAAAATATAATGTGTTCCTTGAATATTAGCCAAGTTGGAATATCAGCCCTGTCTTATTTATTCCAAAAATTGAAGAAAAAGTGCTTGTATTTGTTATTCTTACAAGTTTTTAAAACATTTAACCGGAAAAATGTGTTAACTTTGATTTATCTGTGCTAAGTATTGAAGAGAAAGCACAAAGAGCTTGTACGAATAGTTGTGATAGATTTCAAAACAATTAACCGGAAAAACAGGACACTTTTTTACTTATTTATTTGTTATATATGTTCCAGGTATTAAAAAGTTATTTATATTGGTTGTCCGTGATAGATTATAAAACAGTTCAGTGAGGTAAGTGTTACCTTTGTCTCATATTTTCCAGGTATTAACATTGCTTAGCGTTGTGTAATGCTACTGAATACAGATCGTTTTTGAGAATAATAGGTAACAGACCTTTCCGACGGCAACTATGCATACATTGAGATCATATAGTTATATAAATATTGGGGATTTATAATTTAGATGTCTAGATAGCCCTTGTACTTACTGGAATCGGAGAAAATAGTAACACGAATCAACCTGAGACACCAGGACCATTCAGAAAGAAGCTTGCAAAAATATGTCGTATTATATCAGTTTAGGATCTATGAACAAACACAATTAAGTGGTAAAAGCCGTTCAAATACCTCAGTCAACAGTGTGCAATACAACCAAAAAGAATTTATGTCTGGAAACCAGGTTAAAAGGGTATGTGTTCTACAAGATAAACCTTTCAATCGTATCTCCTTTTCGGTAGTTGAATACCTTAAACAACTGGAGAATGAAACAGTTATTTATGTTATTTCATTTTGAGGCGTAACAGTCAAGTCTGTATCTATGTCAGACTCTTGATAAAGGCTCTAAAAACTGTAATAATCATACAATAGATTAATTACGGAAAGTACATATGGAGGAAAAGTCTGCTTTGGACATGGATAGCGTTACAAAGGAGCTTTATAGAACGGGTCTATTGTCCAAGTTCATAAACGTCACATAAAATATGATCGAATACGGTAATACGTTTCAGTATCATTTTAGGACGTCCATATATTCACGTCTAAACAATTTCAAAACTTTCTTATTAGCTTTCAAAATTAGACCTGATAATTATAAATTAAATAAAGATAATTTTTTTCAAATGCCACTAAATTTGTTTTTAATTAATTATTTGATTACTGAGACACTATTATGAGTTATCTTTCAAGGGAACAAAAAATTCGTCACCAATTTTCAACTGAAATCTTTACTACTAAGTCTCTGCTGTTATTCAAATATATTTAAGCCTATTTATGGTTTTATGGTTGTGCTTCCAGAAGTGTTATTATTTGTGATATTAAATAACTTTCAAAATAATAGTAAGGAAAAATATTAACATTTTCCCCGATTTTTCTGTTAAAATAAACATCTTTTGTTTTATAACTTCTGTTTTAATTATATTTAGTAATAAATCTACTGACAGTTGTTGTAATATTGCATCTGCTTAGTTAGTTTTTGCAGAAAAACTGGACAAGTGGAGCAGGTTTTGTCATGTAAAAAACATTTTCAAATTTTAAATAACACATGTGCATAATTTGAACTTAATAAATTAGCTGCTAACGTTCATACATACAACCAAACGGCGATGTGTGTATTTATACGTTTGGCCATTGTCATGTCATATGTTCAATGTGTACGTTAGGCCAGTAGTTTGTCTTTCTGTCAATTCTAACCCAGATCCATTATTAATCATCAGATGGTTGATGATAAAAGGTATCACCCACGAAGCAGCTAATTTGGAGTCAGCAATATTTCATCCTTATCTGGTGTGATTATATACGTAAGTATGCTGGTATTCGAGAGTTCTATTTTTATTTATCACTTTATAAAACTAACACGTATACATGCAATATTTTTTATCGTGAACTCAGGAACGCACGCTTTATAATTTATAAGACATAAATATAGTTTAATTTGTATCTTCGTTACTAATTTTGTTCTAGAACATAAGTTTGTTGTAAACATGGTTTTTATTGTACTCTTGAAGGACTGTGTGGTGTAGCAAGACTCATTATTTTCACCAACCTTTGTGCTGGTTGTACCAGCCAACATGCTTTTTGTGCAGTCTCCCCAGCAGGCGGAGACCGTAATAGGGAACTTCTTGGAGAGATTCGTTACGCTATAGAACTTTGTTGCTTGACTGGGGAACCGTTTAGGTTTTTAATTGTAGAAATAAAAAATGCCTAAAGAGAGTCTTGTCTTGGTCTTCCAACTGTGGAAATTTATAAGCGATCAGTTCTATCTCTACTTATATAAGTTGTTTTATTCTTTAATCAACCAGATTTCTCCTAGATTTACTCTCCTTCATTCCTTGATATTTAATTAACGTTATACGTAGACACGAAAAACAAAAGTAATACCAAAAAAATGTAAAATGGTGGCGCAGATAGCTAAACAACTAATGTTAATATGGACGTTTCGGAATTTCCTTTAATTCCATGATCAGCGTTAAAATGTCAAAAACAAACAAAAACAGGTTCATAATATTCTGTCTGCAAAAACATTAGCATTGAATGAGTTTTCATATTGAATCGGAAGTTTAGAAAGAACAATTTTAAACAGTAACAGTATAATGGAATGTGCGGAATGCACATGTTTATTAAATAACATAGCTGAGAGAAACTATTACATACAAAGGCTTCGATTTTCAAAAAGTATGGGGTTGGCAGTTATTCTCACTCGGGTGGATTTTTAACTGACATACGCTTCTTGTGCACGTATGTCTGATGCGACGTGTAGTTTTACTAATATAGGCAGCTTTACAACTACCACAAGTGTATTTATATACGACCCACGAGCACACAGGAAAGGGAAGTGTGAATTTGTTTTTAGAAATATTTTCAATTTTAAATATTGACGTAAATACTAAACGTAGCTTAATTCGTATATGTTAATTATTCGAAAGATACAGTGTTTATATCTATGTTTAAACCTTTCTGTGTAACAGTTTCTCTTAACAGTAAGTTGTGGTAAGGTTCATTATCTCTGCCATCCTCTAAGAGGGTTGTATAAGTTGAATATTTTTAATGCACCATGAGGGTAAGTAGACAACCTAAGTGGAAACGTTTTAAAGCATATTAGTTTTATGTGATATCATAAACCACAGTCTGTAGCCTAAAGGATAAGCGTATATTAATGTTTTTAGATTCTCAGTTCCTGTATTTGTATGGTGTAACATAGTTTCTTATGTTTGTGATCCTTTAAGTTAATTGTAAAGTTGCGCTCTTTATTTTTGTACAGTTTCCATCTATGAGTGAGTTGATTTAAGTGGAAATTTCTTGATGTATATTAACTTCATATAACGATTTATTATCGTTAATCCACTTCATATAACGATTTATTATCGTTAATCCACTTCAGATAATGATTTATTATCGTTAATCCACTTCAGATAATGATTTATTATCATTAATCCACTTCAGATAATGATTTATTATCGTTAATCCACTTCAGATAATGATTTATTATCGTTAATCCACTTCATATAACGATTTATTATCGTTAATCCACTTCATATAACGATTTATTATCGTTAATCCACTTCAGATAATGATTTATTATCGTTAATCCACTTCAGATAATGATTTATTATCATTAACCCACTCTAAACAAAGTTAATTGTGCGCATATGATTGTTTTATAAATTCCTAGGTCTTGTAGTTATTATAGAAACACAAACCTCTTGTGTATACTTTTGATGACATGAGACATTCTTTTCTAACAGTTTCCGTCGGTAAATGAAAAGGTTTTTACGCATTAAAATAGGTTCGATACCCGTGGTGGGCAAATCACAGACAGTCATTTGTGTAGTATCTCCAAGAAGGGTTCAAGCAGAATAAGTGTTTAGTTATAGGTTTAGCTGTTTTTTTTCTGACGATGTCCTACGTGTCACATGCTTGCCACGAGTAATATACCAAATAATACCTTTACTAGAAGATCAAGTACAAACAATGACCTATGATCATTTATATTATGATCTGAGCGATTTTAGACAGAAAAATTATTTTTCTCTAGAGTGATTAAATGAATACTTATATTACTTATAAGTATTAAAACTTGTGTAACTGATTAACCAAAACAATAAAATTGACCTAGAAAAATAACACAACAGCAAATAATTAGTTTATAATTAATGTGATTAAACACAGTTGAAAGTATGCAGTCCTCCATGGAGAAAATTTATATGTTCTATACAACGTACATTAAAGTAGGTTTGAACATCGGTATTTGTATTGAAACACAGTTTATTGTTCTAAACTTGTATATATGAAACATGTTTTCATTGAACAACTACTTGTTGATGAATGTTTGAATATGTGAAGTGATTATGGTTCCGTTGTTATAAGTGTGCACCTGAAAGGTTCCAGCTGAAACAATTTGTTGTTTCAAGCTGTTATATGTATGTTGTAAATTAGGCATATCATGTTTTTTCTACCTTCGTATATTAATTTTGTTTGTTTATTCAGAATTAAGCTACACAATACGCTACCTGTGCTCTTACCACCATGGGTATCGAAACCCGGGTTTTAGCATGTGACTCCTCAGACATGCCGCTGCGCCACTGATGAGTTCTTACACTATTAATTTAAAAAATTCAGATTTTTTGAAAATCTCATTTTATGCACTTTTACAATAAACATGCGGTCCAGGAAACTGTTATTTCCCTTTCATTACGTTTGTTACTGGATAGACATGGTGTTTGGTAGTTAAGGCACTCAACTCGCAGTAAGAGTCCCTATCATCATACATGTTTGCTCTTTCAAACGTGGGGCGTTATATTAAGGTGGTCAATAAGTGTTTACTTATAGGTGTAACTGCTTTTTTTACGATGTCCTACATATCATATGTTTAAACGGTAAAGATACCGCCCTATGAGCTGGTGGTAGGTGACATTGAATATTGGCATTTCCTGATTGCTAAATAACAAACGGCTAGCGCAAATAACTTTCGTGTAGCTTTGTGCGAAATTCTAAACAAATCAAATCAAACTTTTGTTATTTTCTTGTGTTATAGCAGGTAATACTTTCTCGGTATGCGGGAAAATTATAGCAATGTCATATTCTGTGTAAGCAAGTCTAAGATAGCAATGTCAGTTCACTGGCCACGTAAATGACATCTAGAAGTTACAGTTCTTACTACGTTGCATGAGAATGATCAGTCACATGTTTATGGTAGTCATTACTGGTAAATCTGACATTGCCTGTTAGATAAAAATCATTAGATTTATACAATTTTACTTGATTTTAAAAGTGAAGTAATAAATGAAAGCTCATTCTCAGATCCAGCAACCGTTGATTAATTCAAATCTAATAGAAAGTGACATTCCAACGTCCTGATGCAAGTATGTACATTGTTTTTGTGCTTTTTGATAATGATAAATATTATTTTATGTTTTGCAACATGTGCAATTATTCTGCGCAAATCTTCTGCGCATATATGCCTAATATATGTGTAGAAATCAGTTTTAGCTGAGAATATTATATTGTAGGTAGAAATGAAAACGTTTGTGTTATGACCACAGGATTTATTACATAGTTATCTGTGTTTGCTAACATATGTATTAGTACTTACTTCATCTCATAAGTATAAGCAAAGTTAGAACACGCTTCTATTTAAAGAAAGAAATATTCTTAAGTTGGAAATACTCTCTACTAAAACTGGCCCGGCATGGTCAGGTGGTTAAGGCACTCGACTCGTAATCTAAGGGTCACGGGTTCGAATTCTTGTCACTTCAAACATGCTCGCCCTTTCAGCCATGGGGGCGTTATAATGTGACGGTTAATCCCAAGAGTTGATGGTAAGGATTAGCTGCCTTCCCTCTAGTCTTACACACTGCTAAATTAGGGACGGCTAGCGCATGTAGCCCTCAAGTAAATTTGCGCGATATTCAAAACAAACCAAACCTAATAAAACTAAGAGTTTGTTACTGAAGAAAGATGTTTATATGGGAGAGGTATTCAGTCTAGGTAAAGTTATTTGCTGTAAATAAAACTCTTTGCCAGCATTGTAAAGATTCTTGGCCTTATTTAGCCTACAACCATAGATTCAAGGTGATCAGCCAATGTTTGGTGCCCCAAAATTATTAGAACAAACCCAACTTCTGAAAATTGGTTTTGACTCAAGGAAAGCAAGAAAAACTGAAAGTCATCAAGGTAGAAGGGCAAAATACGGGTCCGAGACCACTTTAAGAGCTTGTGTAGGACTGTTAATGTACCACACCCAGCTATAGTCAATATCAACCACGACCATCTGAGAAGAACTGGAAGTGCTGTTGGTGGAAGACCATCACCAGTCAGAGCTATTTTCGAGCTGTGGAAATAGTAATACCTACATGTGAATACCATAAGCCATGGGGTTGTAGTGAGCCTCTCCAATTTAGAAGATATCCATCTGCAGTAATGATCATGGCTCATGATGGAACATGAAGCTTTACAGTGTTAAATGAGCTGCCACAAGAAGTTAATCACTGTCATCTTAGAGTAACTACCAGAAACAACCGAAATAAGGACCATTCAGTATAACTTATGATCTTGAGACGTGAGTGCTCAGCTCTAAATGCTATTGTTTATCTGAAAGAGTCACAAAATTAAGATTGGGAAACTACTGTATCTCAGTTGTGCCGCTGGTCTGACCCTGTTTTATTAGCATAAGTTTAATGTGGAAGAGAATCACCACTAAGGATCTGGTCATTTATACAGATTATTTGTGCTGATTGCATGGTAAGGTATACCTTTAAATGGTAATAGTGGATCGAGATGTTATTCTTAGAGATAGGCTCATTAAGTGACTTCCCAACAAAGTCATTAGTTACCACATGTATGTGAGGGACATCCTCACTTTGCAACAGACAATTTCCATTGTGACCCAGTGTGAAGTAACAGCTTCCAGACAGTCATTATAGACTAAAGACCATGATTACATCTGAGTTGGGCTAATTTATCAAGTATCTCCATTTCACTCAGCTAGGTTCGTAATGAGGAATGAGCCAGTCACCCACACATATGGCACTTTGATGTAACCAAACTAGTTTTAGTGCATAGACAGGGCATCTGTTTAACCTGGTTGGACACTGACATTCGAACTGTTTACTAGCAGAAGCAGCAGGACTATCAGTTATAGGCAATGGCTCAGCAGATACCAGCCAACTAACAGAACCTGTACTTAGCAAAGCAGCAAAGTAGGTAATATTATTTGTAGCTGCATATATATAATATATACTGTGGTAGATACAGCCGTTTGGGCAATGCCCTTTTTGAGGTATCTCTATCTAAACAGTAAATTTCTAGGTGAAAATGTTATAAATCCAAGGTCGCGTGAAAATATAACAAACGTACATAAGAATGTTTACAAACACTTGGAGCAATTTGATACAGAATTAGAATTGTTTATATATATATATATTCACATACGTACACACAAATATATAAACACCTATGTATATACATATGCACTCACACACGCACATACAAATACATATGAATACACACACACATACAAATACATATAAATACACACACACATACAAATACATATGAATACACACACACATACAAATACATATAAATACACACACACATACAAATACATATGAATACACACACATATACAAATACATATAAATACACACACACATACAAATACATATGAATACATACATACGTTTACATCTGTGACTTAACCTTGTACTTACGTCTTTTTTCTCTCTCAACAACCAGCACTAATGATTTCTTATACAAGCTAAGATAGCTTCAGTGATATACTGGCTTCAGTCTGTTACCAAGTAACAAGTCCACACTTCCTTTGGTTTCACCTCACATTGCCAACAGTTCGTGACTAACCTTTCTAATATAACAACACCATTTCCTGCTATCACTAAAGTTGAAAGATACTCGTTACGGAACAAGGAATGTGATAAAACATATCAATCCCTTAAGCTTCCTGTAGTGAATACTCTAGTGCTAGCATATTTACAACAATTCAATTAATCGTTTATTTTTCTACTGCCAATAACAATGGAATCAAGTGGAATTATCAAAGATGTAGGACAGTGTATACTGTGTAATCTACACCTATGGCTTCTAATTGTAGATACTGAATGATAAAAAAAGGACGGCTTGCACTCATTGTTTTTTTTTTGTGTAAAACAGTGCTGTTACTACTTGTATAATATGAGGTTATTTGTTTGGATGGAGCATGTTTCTCTAAAGTAGCTAACGAGCTTTAGAAATCAAAATGATGTTAGAATGTTGGATAGCAATGCTGTAAGAATGTGACATTCATAGCACATTGCTTACGCTCACTACATGGAGCTGCAGATAAACTATTTCATTACGTATTGCGATCTTGTCTATATGTGAAACGAGTAGATCCTGAACACCTACGGGAGTTGAGACTATAACCGTTTTTATCATAGCAAAGCAAAGTCATGAAGTAGGAGATTATGTTAGTGAACTGATGCCAGGATCAACACTTAAGGAGTTCCAGAAAGAGCATATGAAAACCTTCACCTAACATGGCTACTCAATGCCGTTTAATGAGGTAAAGTCCTGTTCACGCCAATAAATGCATAAAGCACAGAAGCATATAATATGTGGCAATTGTATGGTCAATTATAAGTGCAGGAAGGCGTGCTGCACCATTGCTATAACTTGCCAAATTATAGTACTCTGACTGCGCTGCAGTTAATGGTCCCTAGAGCTTCATGGCATGAGACTCTTCAGATATCGTATAACGCAGAGACTGGAGGGCAAGAAGTTATGAATCACACTTGCAGTTCTTCTGACTGTATTTGTACTAAGATGTACAGTGTTGATGTGAATACTACATCCGGTGTGCTACCCAGAGAAAGAATTGGCCAAGAAAAGGTAAACTCTAAAAAAAGATCTGTTTAGTCACCTTTACAGGTAATTGTGCTGGATGTTGCTGGTTCATTACAAACACTTAAAAAATATAATAAGTAAATACTCATTTCTCTCAATTACTTCATAAATTGAGCCTAGGCTTATCTATTGGCAAATATATCTGCCAAGTTCACAGGTGATGTGTAAGTGATAGTCTAATGCAAGAGCCACCAAAAGAGAGTCACATTGATAAATAAGTCAATTTCAATAAATAACTCTTCTGTCACTTTATTAAAGGTGTTAGGTATGTTAAAATGCGCATTTCCATTTAGAAACCCAAGTCTGATGAATTGGAATTAAGAATGTTATGAAATAACAACTAAATTCCTGCCAAGTTTGTTAACCTCAGCCAAACCATTTGTTATGAACACTTGCTATATTTGATAATGGCATACAGAGCAACTGAATAGAGGTGTGCATGCTGTTTGTCAAACATACTTATGTTAGACAGGGAATGCTGTTCCCAGTTGGTATGATGTATGATAATCTCACACTAGAAAACGTCTCACAATGAACACAGGAATACATGTGTTACAGTTGTTGGGAGGGACACGTAAGTAAATATAACATGTTAACGTGCTGCATCCATAGATCTAAGACAAAGCTCTCAAGCACTAACTTGAACAGGACTTTGAGGTTGAGACTGATGTGTTACAGTGACAAAAAATTCATGTTAAGACAAACTGACTTGCCCAACGAAGAGAGAGTTGAAAGTTCTTATCTGATTGTCTATTAAGAGTCTCATAAAAATTGTTGAAATTAGGGATAAAAGACATCTGATAATCAATCTAGTTAATTATGTTAACCTACTGATTGACACAGGTGGGATTGATTTATTTATCTCTAGTTAGGATAGTCTCTGACTAGCACGATCACCAACTGAAAGAAAGTAGTGAAACATGTTTTCTGAGCTATCGCTATCCAGAAGAAGTATGGACGATAGTTTGTGATTGTTACTTGATAATACAACAGCTACAACAGGCAAACGATTAAAAATATTAATAATTGATAGGGCTTTGCGATTCTTTCTTTCCAAGCCTGTGTGGTGACGTGAAATACTGTGTATGCACTACACCATATAATTACTATTGGATTATAAGATGCTAAGACAGATGGAATCAATAGATGTAACACCCAGTACACAAAGAGTTTTCACAATTGAAGATGGTAGCTACAATTTGAAAACTCAATTGAAATGACTTTTTAACACTTGATTTACTTTGTAAGTGAGGATAGTTATGTGATTGTAAAATCAGTGACTGAAAAAAGCATTGTGACCTTTGATGTCTTAACCAGTCAAGACATTTTATTATGTGAAATGTCGTCCAGTGTTTTGAGAGAATCATTACCAGAACTATACAGAATACGCTATCCTGTATTCATCAGAAACTAAGCCTGTTTCACAAGTAGCGAGCTGGTTGGTTTTGTTTGGATGTATATTAGGATTAGTACAGTTTCTAGTCATTCAGAATAATCATTTTTAATACGTACAGAGTTTCACTGAGTAAAATATTGATATTGTTTCAGTACAATATGCAGTAACAATGGGTGAAAAATTGTAACTGTACTAAAAAGATGTGAAAAGTAATACCTGTGTGGTAAAAACTTTGTAAGTCATACGAAAAAACTGTTACTTCTAACTGTTAGAAAGTCCCTAAGAAAAGGCAATCTCAATTTTAGTGAATTCTGACAGTTAAAAGCGAGGGTTGGCGTTGCCTGACTCGAATGAGTTACCTCGTGTGTATGGAACCAGTTTTACAGTCGTAATCCTCGTTCCTGTCTAGTGGAACTGGGTTCTTTCAATATGACATTCATACAGTAGGGAGAGAAATGAGGCTGGGCTGGAGAGTAAACTTTGTTGTTTGGTATAGCTACAGGTATTGATCAGTGAAGCCAAGGGGTCTGAGAAGTTATCACATGTCTGGGACATATTTTCTATGGGTTGTACACTGAAACTTGTAAAGTTGTCACTTGATCAAAGTGATAAATTTTAGTATTATGTTTGTAAAACTAGTTGCAGACAGACACTTAATAACGTTTTACAATAGACGCATTTGGCTGAACTTTTGACCAATTGGGATTCATCTTAATATTTTTGCTATTTAGATGTTCAGCTGACTGACAGTGTTCTTCCCACAGTCAGTAGCACATATAGTCCATTGAGTAGCTTTGTATTTAATTGAAAACAACAACACAATCTATATGCTTTTAAACTTTCAAGTTTCAAAGTTCCAGTAAGTCATAAAAGGTAAAAATTTGGGGTAAAGTGATTACAGCTCTGGCTAGGATCCTGACAGAAATGGCTCTTGTTGTGTGATTTACTTGTAGATATCGAGAAATATGTAGCAATTAAAAGCAGAGAGATGCATATTGTTGTAGACAGATTGGAGCACTATTCGTATACAAAAGTGATGAAAATAGATGAAGAGTTTGATGAAATGTGTACTTGTAATTGTGCATAGAGTCGCAAGATATTATAATAAATAAAAACAAATTATATTGGTATCAGTTATACAACTGTAACAGTATCAGCTACTCTACCGTTTAGTCATCAGTCGGTTGAAAAAACTTTCTTCTTTATCCAAACACAAGAACTCTAAAGTGTTCAGAGGCATATCTTTATCACTGTTATTTTATTTACTTGGGTTAATAACTAATGTTGGCCCGGCATAGCCAAGCGTGTTAAGGCGTGCGATTCGTAATCTGAGGGTCGCGGATTCGCATCCCTGTCGCGTCAAACATGCTCGCCCTTTCAGCCCTGGGGGCGTTATAATGTGACGGTCAATCCCACTATTCGTTGGTAAAAGAGTAGCCCAAGAGTTGGCGGTGGGTGGTGATGACTAGCTGCCTTCCCTCTAGTCTTACACTGCTAAATTAGGGACGGCTAGCACAGATAGCCCTGGAATAGCTTTGTGCGAAATTCAAAAACAAACAAAGAATAACTAATGTTTTATTTTAGCTGTGGTTTATGTATATGATATTATTTTCATCGTGAGTGAAGTTTTTAAGAGTTTTATTTTGTAATAAATTGTTTCTAGCATCTTTTTTTCTTCCAATTACTGTATAGAAGTACATAATTGTTTAAAGATTCACGTAGATATTCATTGTATTGTAGTATCAGATAAGCCTCTAGTCATGCAAATAATTCATAATATTTCCTTATACAGTTATTTTCCTTTCCTTTCTTTCGGATCATGATAATTAGTACAAACGTATATTAAGATTTATGGTGAAAGGTACTGAGTTCATACAGTATATTGCTTATAGCAATCGCGTTCCTTTCTTTCATACTGGCCCGGCATGGCCAGGTGGGTTAAAGTGTTCGACTCGTTATCTGAAGGTCGCGGGTTCAAATCCCTGTCACACCAAACATGCTCGCCCTTTCAGCCGTGGGGGCGTTGTAATGTTACAGTCAATCCCACTATTCGTTGGTAAAAGAGTAGCCCAAGAGCTGGCGGTGGATGGTGATGACCAGCTGCCTTCCCTCTTGTCTTACACTGCTAAATTAGGGACGGCTAGCGCAGATAGTCCTCGTGTAGCTTTGCGCGAAATTAAAACAAAGGTTTTTGTCTTGTATTATTAAAGAGTTATTTTATACCTAATATAACATTTATATTGATTATATCGTCATACGATATTTTCTGCGTGTTTTGTCTTCTTATACATTATACATATTTAGATTAAAATATTTAATGTGTTAAAGTGTATTTCTCTTCATTAATTTTGAAAATGTTATCGTGGTTGATATATCTGTACTTCCTTTAAACATATCTTATATTTTGTTTAACAGTTTGTTTTGTATGTACATTTTTTTACTTTATTGTCCTTTCTTTTTTCTTCTTATGCAGGGTAATTTTATTGTGGTGTTCTGTATTTCGTTGCTGCCCAGGTTGTATATATATTAAAAGGTGTTTTATTATTTTAGGGATTGTAATGTTTGTTTGTGGTTAAGCGCAAAGTTGCACAAACAGGTATCTATGTTCTGCCCACCACGGGTAACGAATCCCGAGTTATAGAGTGTAAGTGTACAGATGTGTCGCTGTACCACTGGAGGCGCATTGTAATGTTAAAATGTGTTTTACCATTGTTATATGGTTTATTTTATATTCGTATTCTGGTATCTATCTCTCTGATATGGAATATTTAATTTTGGAAGGTCTGTTTCATAATATGTTGAACTGTTAGATTAATTTCTTTACATATAACTATTGTTTACTAGTTACGTTCTTGACATATCGTCATATATTCTTCGTTACTTTCATTCATAAGTTTTCAGAGCTCTTTTAACTGTTACCAAACCGTATCCAGTGTTAAAGGGTCCATTTGCAATATAGTCTCTATTACCTTTGTTAAAAGGCTTCACTTATAGTGTTTAATATACATCATATCTTTCTGTGTGGAATGAAAGTGTTTACAGAGCTGAACAATCGTCTTGATCTTGTCATGAGTGTAAAGTGAAGATAACCCTGAGGAAGGAATAATGTGTTATATAGGCATATCAGGCATTTTATACTGTAATATTTAAATGTGTAATTTTACTTAATGTGATTCTATGTAGTTTTCGCATAAACACGTGGTTGAGAAACAACTGGGTCATATTAATGTTCTCTATTGCTGCAACATCGCTATTTGTGGAAACACACCACTGATACTATTGTCATTCACTTGTTAAACGGCCTGTCATGGCCAGGTGGTTAAGGTACTCGACTCGTAATCCGAGGGTCGCAGGTTCGAATCCCCGTCACACCAAACATGCTCACCCTTTCAGCTGTGGGGGCGTTATAACGGACTGTTAATCCCACTATTCGTTGGTAAAAGAGTAGCCCAGGAGTTCGCGGTTGGTGATGATGACTAGCTGCCTTCCCTTTAGTCTTACACTGCTAAATTAGGGACGGATAGCGCAGATAGCCCTCGTGTAGCTTTGCGCGAAATTAAAAAACAAACAAACACTTGTTAAGCAGATGATATCTGGAGGTTAAGTATGCTCACTCACATAGGTAATGCTAGCTGTTATAAGCAAAGTTGACGTTTTCTGCTACGTAGAGGGGGCTGTATTCAAACTTAGTTTTCAAAGAGTCAGTTGACGGACAAGAAATAGTGACTGGTTTACAGATCCAGTAAAAGGTGACAGTTCAATGTTCTGAGGCACAGTGTGCTTGAGTTCTTAGATAGTAATAAAGATTGTTTATCGCTTTTTATCATGTGTCCAGTCAATTTATTTCACCAGTTTAAACTCATCTTAGTTCAAATTTATTATTACTTTAAATGGCTTAACGTACATTTAACATTTGTATTATTAAAACTTTTTGCATAATTATAGTCTTTTATGATGAGGTTTAACCATTTTTCAATGTAGATATTTAAAATGAAACCTCCTTTAGAGGGTGACCTGGCCTCGCATAATGGTTAGAACCCAAGCTTTGCAACCTACGGTTCTTGGGATCGAAATCCATTGCAGAACATGCTCCATCGTTCTCCCATGTGGGTTTTATAATATGATTATAAATTACATTATTCCTTGGTGAAGAGTAGCTCAAGAACTGACGGTAGTTGAATAGTTGCTTTGTCTCTAGTCTCACTTGAACAGCAGTGAGTTCTGAGTAGCTTTGCGAAAAATTCTACCAATAAACCTTTCTGACATTTGTTCTATTTTCTCACCCCCGTTAGGTCTATACATCAGAACGGAGTATTTATTTATTTATACTCGAGCAATAATATATTTCCATGTTATTCCTAAATACAAGTTGTTTGTGCTGTGGAAAAAATAACGAAGGTTACGAATGTAGTACACTACATTCTACGGATGGTCCAGCGATAATTTTTTTCATACGTGATTTTCGTTGTATAACATTATACTGTTGAGGTAAGTTCATATTGATCAAGCACAAATTGAATTATGATTTCAGAAAACCGAGGCTTAAAACCACTCGCTGTAAAAACATGTCTACACCCTGTTGTTGCTGAAGGCGGGTGCGAAGCTGTTTTGTTTCTCGGTTGGTGGAGGAGCAAGCTGTGTTGTGGTACGCCAGCGGAAAGAAAGGAGGATTTGGGTGAAAAGGTGTGTTCGTTCTTAAAACAGTTATTTTCTTTAGAATGTATTATATTTTAAGAAAAATAAACACTTTATTGAAATATGTTTCAAAATAGGTTTAATTTATGAACCAGTTTCTCTAAGGAGCAAAAACAAAAACGTCTCTTAATTTATTTTTATCACCAGTGTTTAAACGTATTCAAAAAGACAACAACCAACAATCAGAAATATTCTACCTGCGAATTTATGTAATGAATCTTTCCTTCGAGCCTGTAGTTAACTTAGATGATCATTAACATGCAATTATAATGTACTTTACGGTTAAGTCACTCGTGTGGTTAATCACACAAGGTCAAGTGTACATATTATCCTGTAAAAAATAAATGTGATAAATTTTGAAGTTTTAATCGTGGGCTCTCTATATCCATAAGGAGAATCAAGATACAAAACAGAAGTTTTCTAAAACTATTGGTAATGACAGCGTCTTATGCAATCATATTATGAGTGACCCGGTCGTGGACCTAACTACAGATATAGTCACCCATCTAAGTCTGCTAATTAGTCAGCAATATCTATCGCCTACATGGCTACTTAGTTGAGTCTCTGTCCTTAGGATCAGCAGCCCCGCAGACTATCAATAGGTTGGGAACATTTTCATTTTGTTTGGTTTGAATTCCGCGCAAAGCTACAGTGTAAAGTTAGAGGGAAGGCAGCAACTCTTGAGCTCGTGTATGTGTGCAATATTCTCACAAAATGATTAAACAGGTATTACACCCACGTGTATTGAACTTAATTTATATATCAAATACAATTTTGTATGATGTATAAACTGAAGCTATGATGGTTTGATTTTTTGATAAGAGACTTACCTCATTCATGCTAATTAATAGGGAGAAATAACGTGAGAGTTAGGCTCAACGTTTTATAAAAACCGATCTCGATTATTTTATGATCTATGACCTATAAATTAAAACAACAGATGAGTTAGAAATTCTTCCAGTAAACATTTAAAATTATGTTAACTTTGTTTCTCGCTGTAGGACCCAACGCAGAATACGACATATCTTTCTTTGTGGCACTGCTCAGGTGAATGAGTCACAAGAGAATAGGTTTAGAACGTGATGAAAATGTGTTCAGAACACTAATCATACATACACGTGTATATAGACAGAGGACTGATTAGTCCGCTGTACTGTACGTACTTTTAAAACCCATAAATGTATCAAGGAGGATGATAGCATATAAAAAGGGCAAATATAATGAGTCATTCTCATAAAATATGGTGCATGAAACATGCGCTTTTATGGTACTACTTAATTAACTTAACGACAACATCGCATCATAATAATTTTGCATGGAAGTAATTTCGCACTTCACTACATAGCACAACCTTCACAACATTATAGAGTTGGTGTGACTTGTAACTAGTGTAAGTAATCTAAAACATACAATCTTCGCATTAAATATCTGGTTTTAATATTTTTACCACTGTTAATGTAAAGTATAGCTATGTATACAGATAAATACTACATTTGTATGTTCGTATAAATATTTACCTTAAGTGAAGAAAAACACTTTTTAAGATAGATCAAATGAAAGATTATGTGGTGATAATATTGTAGATTGTAGACATTAAGAAGCCAGTTATACTTTCCCAATATGTTTTGTAATGTAACCACTTACGTACTGATGTGTAGGAACGTAAGGTATTTCTAAGTATTTGCTATTTTATTTATTGTTAGAGCTTTTTAGTAATTTGGTCTTTGTAACACGAGTGATGAGCAAAGATATTCTGTTAATTTACAGTTTATAATACTTATAGATAAGGCTTTTATTCTCTATGATTATAATTAATTATTTGCCAGTAGTAACGGAACTTTGTTGCTTGGACAGATGCTGTTTTTACATTAAAGTATTACAAAGATCAGTATTAAACAATGTTGCTTGTTTTTTAATGAAGGACGATGGTTTCAATCTAATAATAAGAATATTAAATTAATAGTTCGACTGTAATAAAACACACAAGACAATAATAGTGGTTTACAAAAGAACAAATTAGTCTCATTATTTTTTTACTCTACATGTATTTAGCGACTCTAGAGACCACGCAAGCAGTTTTCACATTATCAACAGCAGTAGCTAACTGCAACAATACAAGTTTCGCACTGAGGGGAGTGAGGCTGTGTTCGTTTCGGGTAGAGTCAACATTCTTCAGTCTCCATGCGTGACATTATTTTGAAGGTTCACACCTGTGGCTGTCTAAAGGAGGTAGATTTTTTATGCTTTTAAAATGGCAAAGCTGTACAGTTGAATGATGCGTGACAACAGGTTCTGTTTCGGTCTGATGTAGCATACCCACATATATGTCTAATTTTTCAAACTGCTGTTTTGAGTATATATGAGCTAAATTAGTATGAATATTAACAACATAAACGTAAAATTACGAAATTTGTTCAGTTTTACTTCTACATTTGGTGGGAAAATATTCAATATGTGCCACAAAAACCTTTTTTTTTTCGCATGTTAAACTTTAAGGTTCTAAATATTAAATTATACAAAATTAACAATAACCTTTGCTCGAGGTAATTACACATATCAGAGCTAACGAATTAATTTAATAAAGAAAGCGACCAATAAAACTGTTGGTCTAGCTGGGAATAAGTAACGTCATAAAAGAGAATGCTCTGATTTATTAGTTGGGTAGCCTTACTGCTATCGATGTTTTCGACCATAATCCCAATAATATCTAACGAAGATAGAAAAGCTTAGAAAAATTGGAACTAACCTAATGTTAGTAGTATTAACAACAATATTAACTGAAGTATATAATATATTTAACATTTTGTTGCTTTTATTTATTTATTACGTATGTAGTTAATAATTCTGAAAATAAATATATATGTAAGAAACTTATGAGAGCACTAAAAATATTATATGTATTTTATATTTCAATAAATACTGTTAACGAAACTTGTATAATATGTTAAGTATTACAATTTCAAATAGACTAAAACTGAGTTAAATTGTAATTTAGACTTAGAAGTTAAATGAATTTCGATATGTACCCAATTTATGACACTTGCCAAGAAGACTGATACACACAGTTTCTTTCTTTTTAATTCAAATATATTTTAATATACAAACAATAACACAATTTATAATAATGGTTATTACAAATAATGTTCCATGAACAAACGTTTTACAAATGTATAAACAACATTGAGTCTTCTAGCTGGTCCGTAACTTCCTTGATATCTTATCAAAAGTTCTAGATGAGCGAATTAATTTTGAGTTGATGTAGTTACAATTCACTTAAGATGGAACTACCTAGGTCTGTATTCTTCTTTTATCGACAGTCACACGTTGAGTTCTTTCACCAATGAAGTTACAATGTTTTAACAAAAATATTAATGTTCGATGTGTATTCACTTAAGTTAAAATATTCGAAATTATAAACGTTCCTGGTCAAACATCTGAAGTCCTCGACTAATGAGCGTTAATCACAGCGATAGCTTTCGAAGTTTATAGTATACTAACTATAACAAACCAATAATGTATACTGCCTCTTGTAACGACGTGTTGGCTATATTTATGGGCGTGAGTAGAGTTTCTAGACATTTCAGCCTGCACAACAGTTTAGGCGATACATTAGTATTTACGTACATATATATATTGTTGATTCTTACACTTAATAATCTTCTGCAACTTTAGTGACTACGCAAGAATTTCGCAATACCGATTTAACGGTATTCGTTACATGCATTTCTAATTATAATTTTAACTTAAACGTACATCGATATTGAAAATGATATATGATAGTAAATCCATCACTAATATAAAGCATATAATGTAAATTTACTTAACAAAAACGCAAAAACTAGTTGTTTGCTTTATATACTGATTCTTTATTTTTTGAAACATTTCTAGATGTTTATTATTTCTTAATCTTATTATTATTATTCAATTTTTAAAACATAGACTCACACCCCAAAAATAACAAACAAATATAGATACCATATATTTACAGTTGTTACCATAGAAAATATAACAATCTGCCTCAAGAGATTTGTTTGTTTGTTTTTGAATTTCTTGCAAAACTATACGAGGGCCATATGCGCTAGCCTTCCCTAATTGATCTCCATCTCCAACTCTTGAGCTACTTTTTACCAAGTAATAGTGGGATTGACCGTAATATTATAACGCCGCTACAGCTGAAAGGGGTAGAATGTTTCGTGCGACGGGGATTCGAGCCCGCGACCCTCGGATTACGAGCCGAATGCCTAACTCACCTGGTCATGCTGGGCCACCTCAAGAGATATGCACAGTGTCGAATATCAACTCGACTGCAAATTTAATTTTTTATAGAGAACGGTTTTATATTCTGTTTGTGTTTGTAACAGTTTATGAGGGTGGATCGTGTAAAATACAAAAAATATTTTTTCATACGTGAAAAAGAAACCATGTAAATTACCTGATTTCTACAAATAACGTTGAGAGACAACACTCTAGCAAATATTCAATGTTACCAAAATCATTTGCGTTTGTTACGACCGTTCTGAGAATGGTATTAAATATTAAAATACATATAATCTTCCCAGGAATCACATGATCCTCAGCATTCTTTTAAATATCTGCATCTTTAGAGATTACCACAACCTGTAGTTAGGAATTGATGGAAGTGGTACTGTTTATTATCATAATCCAGTGCAAATCTAACCACGAGTATGACATTGACACTTATAACTAAGTATCAACTTGAATTAAGAATTAGTTAATTTCAAACTCTTGCATCAGACACGGTGTTAACAATAACTTTAATTATCAGAGATAGTTGTAAATGTCAGAAAATCCTGAGGGAGGTTAAAATTAAAAATTTACCACGGCTGACCATTGGTGGACAGAATTTGAACAACGTTGTGTTGATGACACAATTTTGATAGCTAATTTGGAAGAAAATATGCATAAAAAATGTAAAATTATTAGTGAAAGTGAGAAGAAGGGTTTATCTACTGTCAAAAGTATATTATGAACAGATAAGACAGGCCAATGAATTCAACTACCTGGATAACATTAGGTGATAAATGTAATCATAGAATAAAACGGATAACATGGATGGCAAAAGACGCATTTCTGAAAATGAAAAAGATATAAATAAGTAGAAAAATATCTATGGGATGAATTTAAGAGTTTTTGGACTATATCTTATTCCATTCTTACATATGCATTAGAATGATGGGCAATATCGCCAAGTTGTGTTTCATAAGGTGCATCTTGAAGATATACTGGACAAGTCACATCTCAAATGAAGAAATTTTATTAAAAGCAGGTTGAAGAAGGAAACTGCTGAGTAACACGAGAAAGAGACAGTTGATGTTTTGAAGACTCGTTATAATGAAAGGAAAAATCGAAAGTGTGATTGTAAGTGGAAAGTTTGAACTAAGGATAGACAGTGGATATATCAAACGTATAACTAAATGGATAAATGTACTTACATTGGAAATTCTTTGTGTCTCAAGGAGAAGAGATTAGTGGAAGATCACAGTTATCAGCCTCCTGTTTTGATATGATACTTAAAGAGATCTATGGAAGAGACACGCTCACCAATGTCCTGTTTGGATGTGGTGCATAGAAAAGGAGAGATCTGTAGAATAACATGGTTACCAACGTCTTGTTTGGATATGGCTCACAGAGAGGAAGAGAGCTCTAGAAGACTATGGTTACCAATATTTTGTTTGGATATGGTATATATATATATATATATATATAGATAGATATCTGCAGAAGACGGTGGCCACCACTGTTCGGGTATGGTTCAGAGAGAAATAAAAAGGAATAATTATCCGAGTAGAAATATAGCCTTAAAATCTCAATTTATGTTTACAGCAGAGTTAAGCTATTGTTGCATATGTGTGTTAAGATTTCCCAGAATGCCACGTCAACTATATCAAAAGACCAGTTTTATTATTCAAGAAAGGTGAAACGGAATTGCTAGCATTTCTGTTTTCGGGATGTTTCTCATGTGAAATGTAACAAAATATTAATTAAAGAATTTTGGAATAAGTTATTGAAATACAGAGACCGAAACATTTGATTATATGCGACAAATTAAGACCAAAATATTGTGTTTAAAAATTATTGTTGTCTTAGTAATATTAACATCTTTCTATTGACAGCTAGATTTTATTTCCTAGACTAATGGAAGTTTATTATATTTATGCACGTAGACAAGCTGTATATATATATTTTTTTTACACCGTTGTAATTCAGTACGGTTTTGTGATTACGTAAAGCTTTTCATCTCTAATGTATGATATACAGACCAAATCTCATCATGCTTTGTTTTTCTTTCAGTCGAATAAATAGTGTTTAATATATATAGATATGTTATATAATGATTCTGAGGACTTTGTTTTGTCTCACAATTCGTTTTTTTATAAACAATGTAGAATACCTTTCGATTCATCTTCTAAACTATAACTTCTATTAGATAAACAGTTACAAGATCATCTACCATAGCATCAGTTTAATATTTTATTCTAGCAATGCAGAATAATTGCTTTATGAATACACATTAGTAAGTATCTTTCAGGTTCTATTCGTAAATCTTTTTTCAATCATTGGAAAACATTTTATTAATCCATTGTTGTAGCGCAACATTTAATTTAATTTTGCATGTTCTGTGAAGTATTAAGTACCTTATCTTTCATACCATTTTTAATTGATCAATTCTTAGAAATGTATTGTGTTGTATTTGATAAGAAACTGAATAATTTATTTAATATATCTTGCTGAGACGCAGAAAAAAATGTGATTTTAATATTCTAAGCATGATTGTGACATAAAAATTCTATATGTTCAATGAAATGTTCCCTTTAGGATATATGTTTCAACGGACTACATGTAACAATTTCTTTTCAAACAATTCTTTATCGTTGTTACATTTAAGTAACACGTCTCGACAGTTTCACAAGAATGGATGCACGAACATTTCACAAATTGTTTTTCTTGATATTTTTCTTAAAGTTTATAAAACATATATGACATTGCAAAGTAAAACGTGATGAATAGCATTGTCGTATCCTAAGTAACACTTTATCCCTCTACTTAAACTTCATCGTAAAAAAGTTAAAAATTTTAGATTAAGTTTAAATTAGACAATCCATTACTTGTTACATGAAATCACGATTAGTGGAACTTCACACATATAGCTTAAGCCCTCATTAGTTCGTTAGGCTAAAGTTCCTACCCATCTAAACACTACAAGTCATTCCTCTACTGTGCACGTGTTCATGAATCAGTACTGTCATGTGAATTTACTAATTCTAATTGGCTCATCTAAAGAGTGATGGGATTAGCTAGAGGGCTAGATAAAGCGATAAAGAGCCAACTGTAATCTTTGTCTCATGTCTTTTTATGGCGTTTTGACTTAACAATGATCACATGCCTCTTTTATCTATCTGTGAAGTTAGGATATTACATTTAGAATATCTGAAAACATAGCCTTATTGGAAATAATGATTGAACGCCGTGGTCTGGCAGTTGAAGTGCTCGACTCGTAATCCGATGGTTGCGGATTTCAACACGCTTACCCTTTCAGCTGTGAGAGTGTTATAATATAACAGTCAATCCTACTATTAATTAGTAAAAGACTATCCCCATAAATTAGGTTGGACTAGCGTAGATAGCTCTCCAGTAGCTTACCGCGAAATTCAATAAACATACCAACAATGATAGAACGTCTTTCATTCTTACCGCTTGTAAAGTTATTTTTAAGCTGTTATCTCAATGTTACTTTGTTCATTGTTGAGTGTATATAATTTTGTTGTCTTAAATTAACCTTAAGCAGCAGGAAGAACTGACTTGATTAAATTGCTACAGCTTGATTCTGTATATTGTGAATAACTTCAATTCAGTGTATGAGAGAAGAAACTAGTTCTTACATTTTCTCAGTCATTTTGAGTAACTGTCTTTTCATACATTCTCAGACTTATGTTTATACGTAAACAGAAACATGCTTATTATCTGTGAACCAATGCAATTGTACTTATTGTTTCCCAGTCTACAAACGTTCGCTTCTATAATTGGATTTGAACCTTGCATATTATAATGTTTTATTGGTATACAAAGGTCAGGAAGACACAAAAATAGTGGAACTTTTGTATATCATTTGTTCTAATTGAAATTTAATTTTGAATAGCGTTCTGGTCACCTTATTCATAAATAATTAACTGAACAGAGTGACTCGTGTATAATTATTTAGATTGGTTGTATGTGATGTATATACATATGATTGCTTCGCTCTTTTGCTTAGGGAATCCCCTGTAATTGCTGTTTAATTTCAAAGGTATTAACTATAATTTGTTAAGGTTTACATTGTATAGCTATCTGTTCAATTCACGAATCTGTTTAATGACAATAATTTAGACCTATGCATATCATCACTGAACCACATTGGTTTAACAATTTTCCTCAAATTCTGGTAGATGGCATTATCACGCGCTCTGTCATGTAGACCTAGTTCTACTAGCAGCTAGCTCACGAAAATGTTTCAACTAATGTATCAATTAGTGAACTGGAACAAACTTCAATAAAATCTTCTTCTAAGTATAATCATTTTTAAATTAGCTCCACAATACAATTTCTCGCTATTTTGTTTCTTTTAGAGTTACCACAGAAAGCTGTATAAAACTATCCACAACCGTCTCTAATTTTAAATTAATACAGAACAGTGGTTTGGTTTGAATTATGCGCAAAGCTACACGAGAGCTATCTGCGCCAGCCGTCCCTAATTTAGGGGTGTAAAGCTAGAAGAAAGGCAGCTAGTCATCACTACCCATCGCCAACTCTTGGGCTACTCTTTGACCAACGAATAGTGGGATTGACTGTAACATTACAACGCCCCCACGGGTGAAAGGGCGAGCATGTTTGGTATGACGGTGATTCGAACTCGCGACCCTCGGATTACGAGTAGAGTGCCTTGACCACTTGGCCATGTAGTGACATCTATAGTGGAATAAACTATTAAACAGCTCCTACCGCTAACTTTTGGTTTACTCCTGTCTACTCGAATAGCGGAGTTTGACCGGCACTCTTATAGCACACTCACAATTACAAAGTGCGAAGCACTTTTTTTTTTTTTGGCGACGGGCAGCGAAGGATGAACTCGTAGATTTGCAGTCATAATGAACTAAACCACTATTAAACTTTTTATATATATATTCGACTTAAATTGTATATAGTGTAATTTATTGTACCCTGTCTATACTAAAAATGCGTCAATTTAATAAACAAACTGGGAATACTTAGCAAATTAATTTTAAACATTTTTACAATTTTTGATTTTATGTTTAACATTGGTTTTCATAGTATAAACTAATCGAACTGTCTATTTGTTTGACAAGTATCTTATCAAACCCTTATATAAAGATATTTATATCAGAAAATATGAACTGAAACTTTTCTTTGTAACTTTTAATCGTCATTCACGAGGGATTTAAATTTAGTTATATAACTTTTTTGCCACCACAGATATAGTAAAGTTGTTTGAATCTGATTAATGTCCAAGTTCTTGATTTTTAATTGCTGTCTATTAAGGCATGGTGTAGACTTAAGATGATCTTTGTGGTGCTAGCCATAATCATGAAGTAAACATTTATGTTGATGACCCAGTTTCTTCTACTCGCATCGTTAACTTACAGAAATGGGATGATATTTAGCCTAATATTAGCATTATAAGTATTTTTCAAAGGCTATTCAAGACTTCCTGTTAGAATACTATTTGGTTTATATGAATGAAAACAAAGGTTAGTATTCAGGCTACACAGGGACAAAATGGCAAGAGAAATTACGTATGGTCGGACAAGACTGTTGAGAAGGTTTGACATAACGGTGCAGCTGAATTCACGAAGAAGAGACTGTTGAATGGAATCCGAAAACTTCAAGCAATACGTTCTTGTATTTCCCTGCCCCAGCAGAGAAAAAACATGTCGAGGAGAAATGTTTTTCAAATGATATTATTTGTTATAAATGCATACTCACTTCGCAAATAAAAACACCTACAATAACTGTGTATTATTTTATGACGTGTTTTTCACGTGATAAATAGCACAGTATTTATGTTCTTTGTTTCGTTCAGGTCTATTACAAGAAATATTTATATTTGAACTTTTCTTTTTTTGTGAAGTATATTAAACAGAAATTTATCGTAACATGAACTGAATTTGTTATTATTACCTACCGGATGTCAAAGAGTATCATGATAAATTACGAGTGAATGCACATGTTCCATAAATCTATACTGAAACGACTTTAAATACCAAAAAATTAGGTGACAAATGAATTATTTAAAGCACAAGTGATGTACTGCAATCTGTTGTCTAGAAATAACGTCTATAAGAAATTAATTAAATGTATCCGTAAAATCAAGTTTCGCGTGTTAACACTGGCATATATTCACTATTGACATACTAAACAAGTATAAATACGAGTGTATGAAAAAAACACACACAAAAGAACAGAAACATGATGTACTGAAATTGACATTCTCGGTGGAGGTATTTGTTAGATCTGTTTTAAATCCATGTCGATTTTTTGCAATCTGTGTTCTATCGATCGATCGATCGGTATCTATATGATATACATGTACGTGATTGATCGAGGTTTATACGCAAGATCCGTAGAGCTGTGGACCTGGTTTATGTATTGGTTAAGTCTATTTATTTGCCATTTTCTCCTAAACTGAGAAAAAAAGAGTGACAAAAACTCCTGTACGCTTAGAGACATAAAGACGTGAATGTTCGTGATTCGTTGTTCTAACTTAAGTACAGTGGAATAAATTTACATTATGCAAACTATTTTCTTTATAATGCTGTGATAACTTGCACTTGATATTCCCATATAATGAAATTCGATTTATTGAGAACTATTTCCGATGCTAATTACACTATATGTTTAGAGTATGTTAAATGAGAAACATATATGTATGTTTTAAATTCATTATCTACAAATACAAATGGCATGAAATGCGTTTCGTATTCGAAAAACAGTTGCTACGCTCTATAAGTTATACTGCAACTAAATCTCAACGTTATAAAAACACTAGCAAATTAAAACAAGAAAAGTTTTACACTGTACTTTATTAGAAACATTAGAGCAGAAATCAGAAAAGGAAAAAAAAAAATTAAAGCAAAAGAGAGAAACCATGAATAACTTGACAAAATTAGGGGAAAAAAAATAGTAAATCGTATACTTGAAGGACACTTAACATTTTTGGACGATTACCTAATATTCGTCTGTCAAAAACTTCTTTCGTGGTTATTAATGTGATATGGTTTCGTAGTCATACATCACTCTGCGTCGGCGTTTCTCCCGGATATACATATATTTACCATAAAAACACATGAATAAAGGCGTACTGTAACATTCGAGAACTTTAAGTATAACTACAGCTTGTAAAGCAAAGTCAAGAATACTGTACAGCCAATGAAATACAATATTTTAGTGTGGTTAGAATACCACTAGTTTTTTGTTTTAACAGACAAGAATTAGGGTAGTGAAATTCTTCTACATTGTGGATTGAATTACCCAATTCTTCTTAAAGTGCCTGTTTACTAAAGTTGTTTAGGTTTTAAACAACTCTTACTTCGCCAACTTATCAGTACAAAGAGTTGTGTTAAGTTGATTTCTGAGAAATGAATGCAAACAACTAATAGAGCAACATTGTGTCCTGCTTGAGCCTGCAAGTCTTAGGGAAAGCAAACAACTGTCGTTATGAACCTAACAACAGTCTGTTTTAGTTAACAATTTGTCATTTATCTCGTAAGTGAATGAACAATATAAGAACGATCTAATTTTATAATACAATATATCAAAACATCTTTTGGTTAAAAGTAACGCACTAATGACTTTTCCTTTACTTAAAAAGCTTTTCTTTATATCGTTGTACTTTACCTATAAATTTTCCTTTTTTCTTTTTTAAAGGAAAACAATTTAAGAATCTTTATTCAACTTCTACTTCAGAGATCCAAAAAATCCAGTCGGATAGATCAATCGATAGATACTTTAGTTAACTTTAGTTAGACCAAGTTTGATACATCAATCGATATTTAGTTTAGCTGATTCTAGTTAAATATAGTTAGCTAGATCAACCGATAGATAGTTTTTCTGACCATATTAGATCCAGTTACATAGACCAACCGATAGATAGTTATTCTGATTCTAGTTAGTTCCAGTTAGATAAAACAATCGATAGACAGTTTAGCTTACCTTGATTAGATCCAGTTAGATAGATCAACCGATAGATAGTTCCTCTGAACCTAGTTAGATCCTGTTAGATAGATCTATTGATAGATAGTTCATCCAACCCTAGTTAGATCCAGTTAGATAGATCAACCGATAGATAGTTATTCTGTCCGTAGTTACATCCAGTTAGATAGATCAACCGATAGATAGTTATTCTGACTCCAGTTAGATCCAGTTAGATAGATCAACCGATATATAGTTATTCTGACTCTAGTTAGATCCAGTTAGATAGATCAACCGATAAATAGTTATTCTGACCCTAGTTAGATCCAGTTAGATAGATCAACCGATAGATAGTTATTCTGACCCTTGTTAACCAAGAATGTATATTATAGAAAGTAAGAAATGGATCCGTAATTATAAAAATTCATTATCAAACTTCCTCAAACAAGTATAATCGCGAAATGATTTTCGTATTTCTTATTAGAATAACAGTTCTATTCAAATTTCTAGTGCAATTAAAGTCCAGTGTAACAAAAAACAACAAAGAATTATAAAAATATAACTTTTTAGATTTTTACGAATAGGAAGGACCATAAGCTGAAGCCTTTAAATAATTTTGATAGTGAAAAAAGGAGAAAGTGTCATTATATTATTATGTATATGCATGGTTATGTGTATTCTTTGTTATATTACATTATTACACATATACATCATTATATTACATTATTATATGTATACATTATTATATTACATTATTGTATACGCATACATTGTTATATTAAATTATTATTTATATACATTGTTATATTATATTATTATATATATACATTGTTATATTACATTATTATATATAAATATTGTTATATTACATTATTATACGTATACATTGTTATATTACATTATTATACATATACATTGTTATTTAAATACGCACTTGAATATCAGTCATCATTTTTGGAAACTGTATTTATTTTTAAACAGTGTACTCTAGTCTCCCTTTCTTTGTGTCGACTTTTCCGAAGCTGACGTCATCTGTAACTGCAGCAGATGACTCTAAAGCGATCGCGACCAACTGCAGAAAGAACGCAGGAAGTCGCCCAAATCGATGGAAGTGAGGAACTAGCTGAACGAAAGATACATACAGTTCAGCCTGTAGACAGTTGTTGTTCTTAGGTTGAAGGTTCTGCGACTGTTACATTTTATGGGATATAGGAGGAGATATCTCACACTAGGTTCCAATGGAACTGTCCGATGAAAAACAAAACGGAATTCAACGATGAGGAAAAGGCTTAGAGGCTGTTTTGCTGGGCTCGTGCTAAACCTCCTGGCGGGTGAGTTATTGAGTTATCTTTATCGAAGCTGTTGTTGTGTTTTTGCTAATAAATAATTTTATTTCGTAAATCGATGCCTGTTTTGTGTATTATTATCCTAAGCATTAACAGGCAACTGCCTGTATTTAAAATGTTATATAAATATTACATACAAATCACTGTGGGAACTGAAAGTGCCTAATGTATATAAACATGTGGCGGGAGTAGACCTTGCACGACGAAATAACCTAATATAACTTACATTGGAGGGTGTGGCGAGCTATAGTGGATACTTCAATCACTGCATACGTCTTCCTATAATAGATACCACCTATTCTAACGCTTTATCAGTCCTTTTATTTTTACAGGCTGACCAAGGCTGACGTATAAAACATACTTTTGATTATATAGAACATTTACGAATTCATATGAGTAATTGGCTTTGTTGGATTTTAGATCGAAGAACTTACATAAATAATAGCAAATATTAAATCTATCAGACCTTTGACAGCCTTTAAAATGCATGAATTTACAAGTTGATATGTGTCTAAGGTCATGAATGCTTTATAATGGTAAGTTAACACGAGTATATTGCTTGTTTTCTGAACTGATTGGTGTATACGTGCATACCTATACACGCATAGGAGGAAAAGTCGAATTTTCGAGACTATTTGTTTAAGAAATGGAAACAAAATTATGGGATAACTTGTACATGTTTACATTTATGTATCTTGGGAGTTTCCAACGGTTGTGCAACATACAGAAACTAAAAAAAAACTTTGTGAAGTTTAATATATGTTTATATTATATTTCATTTAAAATAACTAGGCCATACAAACCATTACTGGCATACATACAAGTACAAACACAAGTATCAGTGCACATATGATTGTCACACGTGTAAGATCTGAAATTGTTTGACTTTGGAAAAATAAGAGTTGTGATGTATTTGTTTAAGGTGTTTAAGATTGTTAACGGAATTGATAGTGTTGATACACCATCTTTTTCACATTTAATGGTGAGAATGGTAGTATTATATAAATTTTGACAGTGTAACAGTCATTTTCAGCTAAAATACCTTTATTTTTTTAACATGGTGGTTGGCCTTTGAAAGGGTTGCCTTCAGCCGTGGTGAATGTAATTACTTTAAAGGAGTTTATTGGACAACTTTATAAATATTTAAATTTATTTTAATTTAGTGGATGGAATGCCTTAAACAGACGAACAGCCCCTTCAAATTATACGTATATACATATGCAAACATACCTACATAAATGTATAATAACCAATCCAATTCGTGTAGTTGATAAAAGATAGGCCACATATAAAAATTATATTTTTCTTCGTTAATTTGGATTATATATTGTTTTGTTACACAAGAGCTGTTTTAGAATTTACATTGTAACAAAATGATTGCAATCTTACGAGCTTGATATTTACTTCACCAACTAATCATCTTATAAATTAAGTGGACTATAAGTTTATAGCAAGGTTTAACAAACCTCAAGTGTGTATTTACACTTTTGGTAAATGAAGCAAAGCCTCGTTTGATAAAATCAGTTTCACCTGAAGAGTTGACGTAGAATACCGAGACTCCTTTGCTTACGTTAGTTACATGAAAGTTCGCTGAGATTTAGTTACTTAGCTGATTACATTTAAATTATTTTGTACCATTAGAATCCTGTTATAGTATTTTTATTTGTATCTAAGGTTTTCTCACGTTTAGATATATAATCTCGTCCATGTACCTCGGAAAGTGAAGTATCAGTATACTGTGGACAGGTTTAAAACGATCTTTGAAGTTCATGGTGTAAAATTATTTTTTTGCTTGTTTTAGAATTTTGTGAAAATCTAGACAAGGGCTAATTGTATATAGCTCTCCCTAGGTTTTAGTTAACAGACTAGAGAGAAAGAAGTTAACAGCTCCGATCACCGACTTTTGATCTGTCTTTCTCTTACCAAGTAGTTGGATTTGACTGTCACTCTTATAGTACATACACAACTATAAAGTACGTAGGCGTTTATGCGACAACCAATCAGTTCTCTGATTCTTGATCCAGATATATTAACCTCTGGGCCACGCCCAGCTCAATACTCGTAAGCACGTGTTTTTGCGTATACTAAAAAACCTTTAATCGAACAGAAGATAAAATGCGATTTTAAAAATAAATAAATAGGTTTTTGCTCTAAGAAAAATAACTAATTTCCGGACTGGCTTTTACACGTCTATCTCAAGCCCAATGAAATATACTCTGATCATACAAAGAGCATTTTTTATTTGAGTCGCCCTTCTTGGCACAGTGGTATGTCTGCAGACTCATCGCTAAAAACCGGGTTTCGATACCCGTGGTGGACAGAGCACAGATAATTCTTTGCGTAGCTTTACGCTTAATTCCAAAACAATAAATTAATATTTGCGAATTGCCCGTTCAAAATGAAGGGGCAAAAAATATCACCCCTACCCATAATATACCCTAACCTCGCACTTGATAGCTAATTGAAATAAATAAATTTTGCGAAACCAATCTTGTCCTACAAAGAGGCAGAAAAGTACACTTAAGGCAGTCAAACATTTGTAAATTTCCTTGTGAGCCAATCAAAATTAAGATCATTCAAGAAATTAATTTGTGGTGTACTCATAGACTGATCATCGGTAAAATATCAATTACATTAAAGATTTATAATATATAGAAATGCTATTGCGTTTTGGTAACTACGTTCTATTAACGTTTTCATGTTATGTTGCTTAGCAAAAAAGCATAACCTAATATTGTTATTATTTTATATACTGAAAGTATAAAATTAAATATATAGACAACAAAACTGTAAAAATATTTTGTTGTTTCCTTAATTTTGTCTTCGTTGATTAAAGAGGTTTGTTTTTTATTAAAATAACATAATTATGAAACGATTTAAGTTTAAAAGTGAATTGAAAATTTTACTTTCATGATAAATTTTAAATACATAACTCTAGGCTAAGTGATCCTAGATAGAATAATTCCATTGCTATCTCCCTATTCTATCTGAATAAATGCATTTTGGCTTTTATGACCTCCTATTTCGAGGACGTGATGTGACACACACACTGGCTTTAATGTCGGTTAGATGATTTTAACATTTGGTTTGTTAGTGAAAAGCAAGTGTGAAACAACTTCTGCTTTGTTATTGTTTAATTGTGATTAATGTAGATGCTCACATAGTTATGTGAGTAATGTATATATAGTTTCTATGTATTAACATTGTGGTTTTAACGTAAATGGATCTTTAAGTCCTGGTCATACTCTATATAATAAGGTCAAAGTACGAGGATATTCATGGATACCTTTTTACAAACCTGGGAGAAGATTCAAAGGAAGTGTCTCTTACACGTTTTGTTATGTACCCTGTAAAGCCTCGCGGTGATAAGTCCGCTGGGTTATAACACTAACTGTCCGATTTTAATACCCACTGAGGGCAGAGTGTAGATAACCTATGGTTCTAATTCCATAAGATATAATAAGATTCAAGATCAAAAGAAAACAAAATAGTTGTAGGTAAGCGATTATTAACCAGTGATCCTTAAGAAAATAAGGTACGATATGTAAACACCTTTCCCTGACATACTTTGATCAAGTACCTTCATGAAAATAATAACAGTATTAAATCTACTTATGACGAACTTGAACTTGGCTACAACTTATACTGGAACTGTTGAAAACACATTCACTTAACATTTAATATTTCAAATGAGAATATTAAGCCTAATGGTTTCAATGCCTCTCCAGCTTGCAACATTTTAACCGCAACTTCTGGAAAGACATACTTAGCCATTTATTTAAGTATGTTTCTTTGTTTCTGTTAATCTGGTGAGCTCAAAGCGTTTATATTTAGAAACTTGTTCATTCACTCGTATTGCCTGTAACACTAGACATGAAACTTCGGACAATAACAACACAAACTTATTGTAATAGTAACAAAGAAGGAAGTCACTGTTTTATTACCTTTTTGTAACTTAACTTATAACAGTAAATATATAGAATTTTTCATCAAACAATACTTTTAAAATGAAAGCCAATATTTCCAATGAATTTCGCACTTTAAAATAATTGCATAATATATCGTTTTTTATCGAGTATAGTTCTGATTATTGTTTCGTATTCACAAAAACTTGGATGAACGTGTTTATATTATCAGGGCTAATATTTTAACATGGTAATTGTGTTATCAAAACTAGTCGGCTGTAAGTAGTTATAAATACCTGACTTTTCATTGCGTTAAAAATGTCTGTTTTTGTGTTGTTACTTGTAATATAGTAGCACAATGTGCATGAAAAGAAATTATAAAAATGATTAGAACTCAATTATATTGACTTTTGTCGGATAAATTTAAAAATAGATATTTGTTTCATTCTTAGATTAGACCAAATCATCGGTTTGAAATAATGTTAATAAATTCAGTCATTTACTCTGAACATGTATGTTAAGATGTCATAACTTCAACAGTACATATGTTGTGTGGAAGGGAAATCGAAATACGTGAATACTACTTTTTCGATAATAAACTTTATACACAGGTATTATAATTTTCAGTTAACGTTGATTACGATTTTAAACCCATACATTTTGTAGAGTTAAATATAGATCACTCTGTTCTTATTACTGTTGTTTGGTACATGTAAAAGTTTGATAGTGATAAAGTCGATGATACTTGTACATGTTTAACAGTAATAAAGTCCATAATACGTGTAAAGGTGTAATTGTATTAAAGCCCATGATACATGTAAAGGTTCAAAGTAATAAAGTCCATAATACGTGTAAAGGTGTAATTGTATTAAAGCCCATGATACATGTAAAGGTTCAAAGTAATAAAGTCCATAATACGTGTAAAGGTGTAATTGTATTAAAGCCCATGATACATGTAAAGGTTCAAAGTAATAAAGTCCATAATACGTGTAAAGCTGTAATTGTATTAAAGCCCATGATACATGTAAAAGTTCAAAGTAATAAAGTCCATAATACGTGTAAAGGTGTAATTGTATTAAAGCCCATGATACATGTAAAGGTTGAATAGTAATAAAGTCCGCAATACATGTAAGGGTTTAATAATAATAAAGTCTATTTACACAACCAAATATTAATAAACTCTTTTCTATTTTTTTGTTATTTATCGATGCCTAGTTAAGATAGTTTTGTTACTTACAACTGTAAGCTTTATAAACATCAGTAATTGTTTAATTGTGTAAAAGTAATAGTTTTACTTGGCTGATTCTATTGTGATTCTGAACCGTATTGGCTTATAGAGCGAATAGTCCAATGAATCTAAAACAAAAGCATTTTTTGCTTGTTTACTGCCCAGGGTAACCTAGTTATTGCCTTGGAAAATTTACAGAATGTGGCTCTGGTGAGAGAGGGAAATGATTTTTCGAGAAAGACAAACGCATGGTAAGGCACCTGGAAAGATCAATCGATAAACAAGGACTTCACAGTGGGAACCCCCTCTGGGTACCAGGAATAAGCTTGAATCTGTATAGGAGTTGTGTCAGTGTCTTGGAGATTTCTGTTCTTGCTGATTTTACTGATAAAAACGTACTTCATTCCGATGTTGCTAGGATAACTTTTGTAATGACAAAAGCATTGTTCAGGTGACGGATCAAGTTAAAAGACATCTTGGGTGAAAATTGTTCCTTCTCTTAAACACACACGCAGTCACTAAGGTTGCAATAACCTCTACAGTACGAATTGGAAAAGAGTGTATGTGACCTGAGTGTATGTACGAGTGAGGCCTGAAAGTGACATGGTAATAATAACATGCTTCTTGTACAGGTTTGGGAATGAAAGAACATTTTTGTTCGTAGGAAAGCAAATATTTGGAAAATACCACAAAATAAATCTACGTTGTACGTGAATTTTTTCGAAAACAAATAAGCAAAAACTTTTAAAATAAAAATGTTGATAAAAATACCCAGACATACGTAAATTATAATCTAAGACATAAACAAAACACTATGCGTCGGTCTATTACAAAAGCTCAGGTTAAGTAGTTTCGATTTCTCTCTGCTTTTGTTATGCTATCCAGGTAATTAGTTAATTCCATTATTTCTCAATGTAGTAATGCAACCTAATATTGATGTTGCGAATTTTAAAAGGAATTCGAATAATTAAAACGACTAACCTTCTACCAGTATAAGCACGATAGTCATGCGCTAGAACAAAGTACTTATCACAAAAACGTTGATACTTAAGTCAACTCCATACGAATGTTCATATAATAATATTTTTCGAAATACCATCCTTGTTCATAATTATCATATATTTTACCTAACTTAGCCTATTCTCGTGTAATGTGATAACAACAAATATATAAAAAAATCCTAACATAAACACATGCTGATAAAATAATATTTTTTGCCTTGAAACACAGTAACATGGGCGTCACCAGGATATTTGAACGAGGAGATGGGTGTGATGGATAGTTTACGAAATCAATTTTAGATTGGGGCTGAGTAATCTGTGAGTCAGTAGCAATCTAGAGCAGAGCCAAAGAAACATTCATGCCACGTTGAAGAAACATATTATGAAACTAAAGATTTATAGATTTAAACTTATAACGCCACGTTCGGATTCTTTGCAGCACTACATTTAATTTTCAGTGTCCATTAAAATGCAGTTGAGGCTGAAGGGGGAAAATAATTTACAACCCCACCTGGTGATAACGATGAACGAAGAGAAAGCTGTGCATACCTTAACGACACTGTCGTATTGCCTATGTCACTTAGTGGCTCAAGAGTAGGCTTCAGGGCTTATAAATAACGTTTAAATTCGGGGCTCGATTTATGTAGCGATATAGTAATAGTATTCCATTGTATAGCATTGCGTTAAAATAGTTTTAAGTCAGTGTTTATTTATTTTTAATCATTAACTTCTGGTCAAAAAAGGTTTTATGTATAGATCAGAACTAACCATTAACCCAGTTGTTAATATTAATATGTAAACATAATGGTCTAACTAAGAGTATGCAGGTTCTTTTTGAATAGTTTTAGTGCAAGTTCACCTGCTCTACATACATTTATTCTTTAAACGCTTTTAACTACACATTCTTAGAATCTACAGCCAAGGATTAAATATATTTGTGGTCAGATGAAATTCTTCTCTCAGTGAGGTTAATTTGACAAGGTGAAAATATTATTTCGATGAGGTTATTATAGCAAGATAGAAAAGTCTTCTACCGATGAGGTTAATACGACAAAGAGCTTGCGACTGGAACTTTAGGTTTATTTTCGAATTTCTCAGAACTACTTAAGTACGATCACTATTTGGCATCCCTAATTTTGAACTAATAAACTAGAGAGAAGGTGGTCAGTGTTCATCTACTTCCTTCTGTTTGAGCAAGTAATGGAATAGAACTGTCATGAAGTTCATGGGCCCACTAGGGAGAGTGAAATTTATTTTATTTATTTGTTTTGCGGTACTCTGATTAGGTTTAACTCCACCAACATCATAAGCAGATCATGTCATAAACTCATTTTGAAAAATAAAGGAATTGCTCTAACTTTAAATAATAGTGTTACTGACGTTTTAAATCGTAATGTCTAAAGAATGTACAGTTTATAAGAACATTATGTAATAACTTTTCTACTGGATATTTCGAGAAAACAAAAGACATACATAACTCGGTTAGCTTATATTGCTCTTAAATTACCACACCTTTACAACAATCATTTAAAACAGCAGCTTTTTAGTCAGAAATGTATTTAGAAACAACCATTTATGATCAACGGTACAGTAATGGGAACGATACTGCACTTAGACAGCTTAAAAGCCTCAGCAGTTGGGCAAAAACAGCTTTTTTTGCCTTGATGTATTCCTGGAGTTGTCGTAAGAACGAAGTACATAGTGATGCTTGACGAAATTCACTATTCTTAACCATTATCCCTCCTCACCATCGGAACTCAGAGTACCCTGTTCTGCTTTAAACTGTGTAATAAAATAAATATAACACTAACTTCTATATATATTCAATCTGTGAACACAAAATACTAGAGACAAAAATATTTTACCACAGAAGGTGTTAAAAATAAAACAACGTTTTAAGATTAATTTACGAATACCACCTTTATAATTAGATACAATGTTTTGAAATAATGGTACATTGAGTAAGTCGTTGACAATTTCCAACATTGTTATAAACTGTCTTTTTGCCTCCTTTGCAAAGCTCTTCACAAATGTCGTAATTAAAGCGCAGTGTTATCCAACTTGGAATTAATTTCCTTTGAAGACAGGCTGGTTGATCGATTTTTAGCGAAACTTTGATCTAAAGACAATAACATGTTACGAATCTTATGTACAACTGATTTTCTCTGCTAAGTTAATATTTTTACTTCTTTTTTACATTTTACATTATCTATTTTTTAGACGCATAAAAATGTTTAATCATAAAAAAATAAAAGAAATAAAATGAAAGCGAACATGTGTATGACATATATGAAAATGTTCCTGAATCAAAGTTTATTTTTTTACTAGTTCCAGTTCGTGCGAGTAATATTTAATGAAAGATAAACTGAATTTCGGATTTTAAAAATCACGTGGCGAGAAGTTACAGCAAACAGAACTTAACACGAAGAAAACAAAACAAGCTCGTACAAAAACAGTGGGATAGACAGATATCGTGAATTTATAATAAGGTTCTTTGCTAGTTTTATTTTTAATTACGTTTCTTGATCGAAGCAAATACACGTAGGTTTATCGTGATTGATCCAGTTAATATGTTATAGTGAAATATATGATTATGTTGTGTTTATTTTGCGTTTTTCCATTTCTGTGACACGTTTATAACAAGTCTTCTTAAAATATATTGCATATGTTCTACAGAGAAGGGGAACATTAAATTTCTTTAAGTGAATACACTTTAAACAAAAGTGTGTACACTTGTTAACGCTCTTAAGATATCTTTGAAAGTGATGTTGTTAGGGTAAAATAGTTTCCCAAGTGGCGTAGAAAATTTGTTTGTTTTTATTTAAACATAAAATACGAAAATAAATAACGTTATTTAACTAGTCTAGTGCTTCACATTCAAGTAACTTGAAATTACTAAAATGTTTGTTTCTTGCTAAGACTGATTTTATGAAAATAATTGTTAGACACATTTGGCTCGTTCATCGTTCTAGTTAATAAACTATGCTTCAGACATTTTAGAGTGAGTTCTCAGTAATACTCGTGATAGTAGAAGTTATTAATAATTACTATACCGGAGGAAGTGGTTTAGAAGCATTTGTGATACTGTAGGAAGTAGTTCAATAACTCTTGTGATACTCGAGGAAGCGATTTAGTGATATTCGTGGTACCGGAGAATATGGTTCTTTATAGTAAGATAATTAATTTTGAAATCTTTATCCGGAATCGGTTAGTGGAAGCCATCGAATCAAATCGAATTTTTAAGATTCAAATCTGGATATTCTCGCAAAATAAAGTATTTAAGCCAAAAAAATTTAAATAGGTTCTAATTAACTATCTAAATATTTTTCGTTAGTTGTGCGTAATTAGTTGTCTGATATTTCTATGGTAATCTACAGATTACGAAATAATTTAATTTTTGCATAAGATATCTCAAATTATAATGTTGAAAGATATAAAAGTCCGAGAAGTAAATTCCTTTAGAACTGTTTTTACTTTTCTACAAATATCTTGTAATATTAAGTAATTAGTATAATGTTTTACTTCTAAACTTCATCTAATACCATAGTATTAGAGAACGACTGATAGACTTCAAAACAAGTGAGGAATTAATTTTCAGCAATACTAGAAATAAACGTTTTATTGACAGAACCTAGACTTTAGGGACAATAAGAAAATTATGAATGACAAAGCATGCAGCTCAGCTTATTAGTAATATGGTCACATGAGTTGTCCCTGCTTTATGCTTTACATAAAAATATTCCATTGATATTTCAAAGGATTGTTTCTTTGTTTGTTTGTTTTGAATTTCGCGCAAAGTTACACGAGAAATATCTGCGCTAGTCGTCCCTAATTTAGTAGTGTAAGACTAGAGGGAAGGCAGCTAGTCATCACCGCCAACTCTTGGGCTAATCTTTTACCAACGAATAGTGGGATTGACCGCACATTATAATGCCCACAATGGCTGAAAGATCGAGCATGTTTGGTGTGATGGGGATTCGAACCTACGACCCTTGGAATTACGAAGGATAAATTACAATATCATTTACTTGCATGTGATTGTGCATTTGGTAAAATCGTACAAAAATAATTATTGCCCGCTTAGTATTATTTATTTAATAACAAATTAAAATGAATCTTACTGATGTGTTCTTAACCCATTAAAGTACATCGTTCTGATTCTTTTTTATTGCAACATTGAACTTACCGGTGAAACTCTTCAAGATTTCAAAGCTGGTATGTAAATTTGGCCTAAACCGCATTAATAACATCTTTTAGCTTGTAAAACGTTCACACTAAGGTGGGTCAAATGAAATATAGGTTACTAATAATTTCTTTTGGTTTATACAGTATACAAAATGTATCAAACGATACCAATAAAATCAAGTTACTTTTCATTGCCACACAGCGTGCAGAAAGAAGCCTTTATACGCTTACGTGTATGACTTTAGTTTCACTCTGACTGACAGCAAATCAACATTTTTAACAGACCGAAGAATTGAATCAAATATAAAAGTAAGTATTATTGCTGCTAAATTCTATCACAAAATGTTATACAATGGAAAACTGAATACTTTGTTTGTGTGTTTTGAATTTCGGGCAAAGCTACTCGAGGGCTATCTGCGCTAGCCATCCCTAATTTAGCAGTGTAAGACTAGAGGGAAGGCAACTAGTCTACACTATCCACCGCCAACTCTTGGGCTACTCTTTTACCAATGTATAGTGGGATTGACCGTTACATTATAACGCCATCACGGCTGAAAGGCTGAATAAAAATGATACCAAAGTGTGTGTATGTTGAATCCAAACTGAAACAGGACATCGTGACTTTTGACATAATTCGAACTGATCCTTTATGCTGATCATTATCGAACTATTAAAAGCGTAAAGAACGTTTAAACTCAGACAAAGTAATTTATGGAATATATTATTCCTTTATATTTCAAGGTAAGCATAGGTCATCAAGGTCCACCATTATGAAATATTTATGTCACGTATTTCTGGCTTTCGAAAGGTGCACACAAACGCACACGCGGACATCATTCAAATACAGTGAAATTTTCTACGTGTCCGCAAGACGAGCAGTTATAAGGTGTTTGAGCACAACAACATTCAAACATAGTGGAACTGTCAATGTGTCGATAAGACGAGCAGCTATAAGGTGTTTGAGCACAACAACATTCAAACATAGTGGAACTGTCAATGTGTCGATAAGACGAGCAGCTATAAGGTGTTTGAGCACAACAACATTCAAACATAGTGGAATTGTCTATGTGTCGGCAAGACGAGCAGCTATAAGGTGTTTAAGCACAACAACATTCAAGCATAGTGGAACTGTCTATGTGTCGGCAAGACGAGCAGCTATAAGGTGTTTGAGCATGACTGAAAGATTTATTCGTTAAAGTACTCAAATAGTTTATTTGTGGTTTTGTTATGTTTGTTTATATATATGCACGCAAGCAAGGTTGGCGAGCTCAAGTTTTTATTAAGCTTAGATGTGAGCACGTGGCATACTCCAAATGAGCTTGTGTAATTGGAGACTAAGCGTTAACCTCAGTGAGACATTGACACTTTCCTCTTGGTAATCCGTGTGTTTTTAAAGCTGTCTCTAATGTATAGACAAAATAAACGTTATCTGTGGCTCCAAGAACGCCCACTTCACACATGTTTACCAAGCCCAATGAGACTGACACTATTTATAAGTAAATTCTTTGCTCAACTCCCACTGACTATTGTATAAAAAATTCTTAATCATATTTAAAACCTGCATATTACATTATCATACAAAACACATTGTCTACATATATATATATATATTAATCACTGAGAAACATTACTTGAATGCATTTCTAGTGGCCTGAACATTCAGGTGTACAGACATATAAAGTTCATTCAAGTTCTGCTTGTTTCCGTGCAGTTCAGCAGTGTCTACCTGTTTGTTAGTGTCTGTGGACTTTCGAATCACTTTTGAAATTATTTAGCATACGAAACTTGTGTGTTTTGGAGAATTGTAAGATTTGTTGATCTCATGGCTTGTTCAAATGTGATAAGCGAGAGTGGTCATCTTATGTTTACACCATTTGGCTAAACTTCTGGAAGCTTGTTTCAAACTGCGTGAAGAATCAGCATTTCTCTGTCTTGCATATTGTGATGGATCTTGTCTTATTACTATTAGAGACTTCTGAGATATCAATATAGATTTCCAAATAAACTGTTTGTTTCCTCAAATTTCACTTAGTTCTAAGAGTAAAACGTTCTACAAAAAAAAAACAACAACAAAATCAACAACAACCTATATGAAGAAACTCATTAAATCGATGCGTAAAGTGTTCACTTCACAGATCTTGTACAAACCCCGCCCATGAATGTGACTTTATAGAAATATGAATATATTTATTTTATACATCTTATTTTTGAATGTATCATGTGACTTTAGAAATTACTGTGACATGATACTGAACTAGAAGGAAAAATATCACCAAAACGTAAATTGTATGCTGTTTTTTATATCAGTCTTTTGAATTAATCCGTGTTATCAGGCCAGGTAGTTTGGGCTCTCGACTTGTAATGTGATGGTCACGAGTTCGAATCTCTGTCGTACCAAACATGTTCGCTCTTTCAACCGTAGAGGTGTTATAACGTGACAGTTGAGCCTATTATTTTTTGGTAAAAGAGTAGCCCAAGAGTTGGCGGTGTGTGGTGATGACTAGCTGCTTTCCCTCTAGTCTAAATTATGGACGGCTGGTGCAGATAGCCCTTGTGTAGCTTTGCGCGAAATTCAGAAACAAACAAAGGTTATCAATAAATCAGTTTACAAACAACATAGTTTAAAGTTGTAATTATTTGCTTTAACGGCTAGCTAAAAACTAAATCTTAAGCAATATAAGAATTGCAACATACAAAATCATTATATTTATTTTATTTTAGAATCTCATTGCTCATTTATCTGATACAGTGTTAGTAGGGTTGTTTGCTATGTTAATCTGAAATAGTTTTTATTCTAAAAAATTCTTGAAAACATAAATACCTTAGAATTTACACAAAATATGTGAAATTGAGAAAACGAATGACAAGCACACCGTTTATTTATTAGACACACTTTACATACGTATGCGTATGAATTTTGGCAAACATAAGCGGTATCAAAGCTATAATTCAGAAAGGTATGTTGTAATATAAATATTTTTGTTTGCTGTTATACTTTAGATACGTTGTTGTAATTAGAAAATAATTCCACTACATTAATACCATGATCTATTTCTATATTAGTTTTCAAATCATATACGTAAATTATATGCAGTATTGAAAAAAGCAAAAAAAACAAATAATGTTGATAAAGACATGAGTTCAGAACAAAAACAACAGAAGTTGTTTTCTTAGTTTATTTCGTTAGGAGGAGCGAGCGTTGCAGAATAGTTAGCGCATTGGATTATTCGTAAAATAATCTAGTATTATTGTGGGTGGAAGAATGTGGTATTATTGTGGATGGAAGGATTTAGTTTTATTGTGAATAGAAGAACCTAGTTTTATTGTTGATAGCATAATTTGGTATTATTGTGAATTGACGAATCTCTTATTATTGTGGATAGAAGGATCTAGTTCTATTGTTGATTGAATAATTTGGTATTATTCTGGAAAGAAAAATCTCGTATTATTGTGGATATAATGATCTAGTATTATTGTAACGGCCCGGCATGGTCAGGTGGTTAAAGCGCTCTACTAATAATCTGAGGGTCGTAGGTTTAAATCCCCGTCACAGCAAACATGCCTGCCATTTCACCCGTAGGGGAATTATAATGTGACGGTCAATCACGCTATTCTTTGATAAGAGAGTAGCCCAAAATTTGGCGGTGGGTGGTGATGACTAGCTATCTTTCCTCTAGTCTTACACTGCTAAATTAAGGACGGCTAATGCAGATAGCTCTTGTGTAGGTTTGCATAAAATTAAAAAACCAAACAAGTATTATTGTGGATAGAATAATCTGGCATTACTGTGGATAGAAGGATCTGGTATTCGTTGCGTTTTGTTACTGAATAGACTTCGCATTTTTAGTTGCTGCACGTGCTGTAAAGTTGATAGTCAAATCCGTTATACGATTCAAAGAGCCGAATAATGCCCTTTGGTCAATTGTTCAAAATCAGAAACTGCGTATTTCAACCCTAGTGGTATTTGACCTAGACATTTAATGCACGTATTCAACTAGTACTGGTATATTTATATAATGAGGCAGCATTGCTTATTATTATATATTGACGTAGCACTGGGGCCCGGTATCTTCAGGTGATTAAGCCGTTCGACTCGTAATATGAAAGTGGCGTGTTTGAATCACTCTCACACCAAACCGCCTTCTCAGCCGTGCAACGTTATAATGTAATGTTCAATCCCATTATTCTTTGGTAAAAGAGTATCCCAATATTTGGCGGTGGGTGGTGATGACTAGCATTTCCTCTAGTCTTATACTGCTAAATTAGGCTATCGGCTAACGCAGATAACCCTTGTGCAGCTTTGCGCGAACTTCAAAAAAGCAGGTAGCATTGTGTGTATTTTTATATATTCAGGAAGTACTGTTTATGTTTATATGTTCAACTAACACCATGTATCACTAACAATAAAAGGTTATTCCTTTTGACCCTTTGTTGAGAACGCTTTCACAATCCTTTTTGGCTAATGGTCAACAATGTATATCGCCGGTTAGCAACAAAACTATCACCTGATTGTTCCTTAAGTCAACTGTGGTATTTATGTTGAATGGTCAATATTTTTGTTAATTTGTTAGAAAGACTCATTTTTATTCTTTAGTTTTTGATATCATCACTGATATAACAACAAAATAATTTAATTCGGAAGTTTTGACATTGAGCTGTAGCCAAAATCAAAATAAAATTTAGCTAGTAATGTTTCAGCCAACTCTTGTGTTCACTTTATGCATTAGGCCTAATTATTAAATTATACTACAAACACTCTTACTATTACTAACGTTACAAAAACAGTGTTTACAAAGTTTTAAGTTGTGAATAAATGATCATTAGTATATATGCTTTTGTTAAACACATACGTTACTTATTTGGCCTTAAAACATGAAGCTAAATATTTTTTTTTCATTTATATCAAATATATTTTACATATTTATATTTTTATACATTCGAAGGAATTTAAACTTTGTGTCAGAATGTCCGCACTATGTTTTCTACTTCCTGATCTTGTTTTCAACAAATAGGCTCAAGAGTGCTGTTCAAGTCTCCTTCAGATTACATTTCATTTTTCTGTGTAGTTTTTACTGAACATGTGGTGATTAAAGAATTGCTTCGAGATTGATGAAATAAGTAAGGAGTAAGTGCATTTTGAAGGTAGAGAAAAATTCGTTTTAGTTAAATTATATAATTGTCGTTAATCATTCAACAATAGTTTATCATACTTTTTAACGGCTTTTACACTAGTAGTTATATATTAAGGCAACATGTTCTATATTTATATATTCAGGTAGCACAGTGTTAATTTATATATTGAACTAACGCTGTAAATTTATATATTAAAGCAGTATTGTGTATGTTTAAATGTGGAGTTAGCACTCTTTATGTTTAAATATTTGGCTGATACTGTGTGTGTTTTTATATTCAGGTAGTACCATCTGTATTTATATATTCAACCAGTATTGTGTATTTTTATACATTTAACTAGCGCTGTGTATGTTCGTACATTCAGGGAACACTCTGTGCTCTTACATATTTAGCTAGCAATGTTTAGATAGTATTGTGGATGTTTAAACATTTAGTTAGCAATGTGTATATTTATATGTTAAGCTAGAATGTGTATGCTTAGATATTCAATTAGCAATGTGTATGTTTATATGTTTAGCTAGAATGTGTATATGTAGATATTGAGTTAGCAATGTATATGTTAATATTTTCAGTTCCCCGTTTAATTTCCAAACAAATCAGACACTGCTTCAGAAACTCATAGATCTGAACGTCTCATGTGATGGAAGAGAAGTCCTGGTTTGACAGCTGTACCATTAGTATGATAAACTATACGACAAGTTGTCCTGCTTGCCTTTTTTTTTTTTTTTTTAAAAAAAATGACCTTTTGAAATAACTTAAAAGTTTTTCCGGAAATAAAATTTATCGGTTAACATGTATTATGAGGTAAAGCATGATTCAATATTTTCCACATGAATGCTATGTGAATTGTTGACAAATAATTTCTGGCTTAGATTTGCGTTGCGATAAGTCAACTAATAATTAAATATTCTCCTACTCAAAATAAAACAGTCCTTTTAGTTCCTCTGTTTGTAGTTTTAATTTACATGTAATTTTTACCTAAAATGACCAACTAATCATTAGTTAAGCTTAATCCTCTAGATAGCTCTGGTATATATATGATAATCTATGTATAATTCATAGCTCTTAAATCCAACACTGTGGTAAGGATGATAATTTTGTCGTCAAGCCTGCCTTTAAGCTGCCATCTTGTGGTGACTGTTGTCTGCGTGAGTGATTAATCGTCCTGTCAACCGCTCTTCTATATCTGCCAAAATGTGAGAAACACGGAAAAGGTTCATGTGTATAGTAAACCTTTCTCATGAAAGACAACGTCGACATTCTGAATGACACAAAGCCCATAACCTAATGGCTCATTGATACCTTTTTGTTTACCGCTGCAGTGACAAAGAAAATTATAGCTACATATTTGTAGACATTCTTCAATCTTAGTATTTTCACAAAAACAAAAAGTTGTTGTTGGCTTTCATTCAAAAACGTGTCACGTGTAAGCTTGTACATAATGTAGTTGATTAATACTGTAAATAAAGGGTATTCTTACTTAGCTCTACTTGATATTATATTAGAACGACTGTTTCTTTGGATAAGTTGTCCAGTGTAGATACGTTTTACATCTCTCCACGTGTGACAACCCTGCTATATTCCAGCCTAGTGGTTACTTCCTTTTCTAAAAGTTCTATGAAAGTCATTTCGTAAAATGCGTATTTGAAACAGCTTTTATTAAATACTACTGGGCTTCGACACTGATTTTGTAAAATAACAAATTACCGCCTTTGGTTGATGTAGCGAAGTTTAAACGCATGATTTAAAGCATTTGAAATATGTTTATCAATGAAAAACATGTCACCAAACGTTTGTGTACGTGACAGATGAATGAATCAAGGGAAATGTTCCTGAATCAAAATGTTACATCTTTCAAGTATTAACAAATATTCTATAAAATATTATTATTATTTTGAAATTAGTAAACGAGCAAGAACTTCAGTAAGTTATTTCTTTTAGAAAAATGATTTAACAGTATTCTTTGTAAAACAATTTTTTTTTCATATTAGCAGAAAAGAGAAATATGCTAGATATAATCTACATCCCGATTAGGTATGTGTTCCTAGCTAAGCACTAAGCTATGTCTGCTATCTGTTCACCCCGTTTATCAAAACCCTGTTTCTACGTTGTAAGTTGGTCTACCAACTTCAGTGATTTAACATATTAATTACGTTAAGCAACTAATGCATTCTAAAAACGCGTGTGTAAAGTTTTTGCAGTACAGATAATGATCTCTAAACTAATGAGTTTCACTCTGAAGTTAACTTTAAAGTTTGTCTCATGTGTAGGACCTGCAACAGATTTAATGTGTTAAATTGCTGAAAGTTAATGTTAAAATTTGTCTTATAGTTGGACTTGTAATAAATTTCCTACTGCATAGATACTTCTAGAACCGCACTTTAGAGTTCGGCCACTTTCCTCTTTTCTCAAACAACTAAAGTTTGTCCAAAAGCTGACAAACATGTGTAATGTGAAAGAAAACCAAAGCTGATTCTACGTTTGTGTTTTTTTTTCGTTGATAAATAATGTAGTGAGTATGAAGAGGAATTGAAGACGTTTATTATACATTTATTCTCACAGAATGAATTTATTATTTTAAACACTCATAAATTGTTTTGAATGTTTGTTATCAACAAACTTTCCATCGCGATATTATGTAAGTTGTAAGAAGTTAAAAGTAAAAATAAGAAATGAACTTATCTCAACCGTACTATATCTGCCATATTAATTGACGATCGCCAAATATCAGGACATTTTAGGCCTTCTTGGATACTATTAACTAATTAGTGGTTCCAAGTTCTAATGATATATTGTCATGCTGTCAAATTTTGTGAACAGCTACTGTCGTAGTGTGAGCTACATTACGTTGGTGAACTACATTACTTATTAATTTTATATGACCCGTTTACAAAACTAAATTAAGTTAAGGATTAACAAAAAAATTATGTTTCATTATAATACAAGCTATTGGACAACATACATTTTTATTTTAGTTGGTTAGCTTTGTTCATCGTTCTACTTTATCTTATGGACATGTTAAGTAACCACTGCGTCAACAAGGGAAGACTACTTTAGTAATTCAAAGAAATTAGAAATGAAAGGAAACTATGATAACTCTGCCATATTCAGTTACGACGTGGTCATTTGCCCAATACGAAGTCTCATTTAAAATGAATATTAAAATGAAAGAAAGTAAATCTTCCATTAATTTTTCTTGGATGTTACGATATATATCTGAATTACCCGAATGGGCCAGATTCTTCTTATATTTCAGATCAATGAATCTCTATTTACATTATGGTAATGGAGGAGCTCTGGTACAAACGAAGTATAGCTTGGATTTAGTACAAGTGAGAAATGAAATTTCAAGATGAATTAGGGACGCTATCAACATCTAATTTACATATTATATTACTATCTTTATTATAACTAAAGCCTCATACTTTATTGCATTATCAACTAGATATTGTGTAGGTTTAGTGAAACATTTCTATAGGAATGAAAGTAATGATGGAGCAGTGGTGATGGCATACCGTCGTAAATGAAGGTAATGATGGAGTAGTGGTGATGGCATACCGTCGTGAATGAAGGTAATGATGGAGCAGTGGTGATAGCATACCGTCGTGAATGAAGGTAATGATAGAGCAGTGGTGATGGCATACCGTCGTGAATGAAGGTAATGATCGTATACCGCCTTGACAACTGAAATAACTTACTGACATCATAAGTAGTTGCAATGTTACAGAACGCTTTTCAGATTAGTCAAATTTAACTCTGATTAACTGTTTGTTGTCACATTAGTAAAACATAACGTTGTTTAACTGTTTGTTGTCACATGAAAAGTAAGCTTCACAGAAAAGAGCGTGCAGTAAAAGAAGGCTAACGGTGCTGCACCCTAGCGGTGAATTAAGCTGAAGTACTTTAATCACTTTTTTGGGTCAAATTAATTTTTCAACATAGTATTGATTTTAATTTTTCTTGTTTATTTCAGACATTTCATTCTTAGTTTCGTATTTATTTTTAATGGTCACTTGTAAGAAATCACTCAACATCACGACAGTTGTTTATAAAACTGTTGCTATGGTTACTTGTTGAGGACACCTATCGATCTAAAAGTTGAGTCACTCTGACAATTAGTCGGATGCACAATTTCTCAGAAAATTGTTCAGTGATTTGGAATATTACACATAAGCTCGGCATTTGTTTAGTCATGTTTCAAGCATAATATCAAATCATTTATTTTTTCGTTGCTTCAAGAGTCTGAGAATCATGATTTCTAGAAACGTGTGAAAATTAGCAGGTGATGTGACACACTATCTTTTATATTATATTACGTAGTGTTAGATATTTAATTAGTACTACTAACTTCAACAACATGCCATTTTATATTGGAAACATTTTACTATGGGTATACAGACTTATGACAAGAAATCATTTAAAGGTTTGACTGAACGACCTCTAACTCGGCACCTTAAATCTCTTTATGATAACAAATCACTTAAAGGTTTAACTGATTAATTAGATTATCTTTAATCTGATATAATTTTAACTTGTTTATGACAAAAATTACTTAAATGTTTAAGTGACAGACAGGATGATATTTAGCCACACATACATTAAGTCTTCTAAAACACTAAATATTTAGGTATGAGACTGCCGCATTTAGATTTCTTGGGAAAAGGACAGTGTTCTAAATGAAAAGAAGTAACACATGACGCAAAATTTGATCAATGAAAGTAGTTTTAATTATTATCTAATGTTACCTCTTGTAAGTATTAATAAAGATCACTTAGCGATTTACAGTTAACTATCGATAGTAGAAAACTAACCCAACGTTGGTGACGTGCTTAATCCTATAAGTGAGTACAGTCACCGATTTTTCCCCCTTATATGTCTGTATGAATGTTAATTGTGTAGATTAGAGGAGCTCCGTGAATGCACAAAAATTGATTGCCAGAAAAATATTGTTAATAAACGCCGAGTAGACTTGAATCTAGCCAAAGAGGTAGCTCATACACAAGTGGAAGTCTGAAGTAACTTGTTAGTACAATCAGTTCTACAAAATCTAGTTACAAAAACTACAAATAACTGAACTACAATCATTAATATAGAAGGTGTACACCCAAAATGTACTTTACTTCTGCTAAATAAATATTTAATTATAAAATTTGAAGTGTAGCTGAAGCTTGAATCTTATCTAGTTGAATAGAGCAGTTTGTGCAAGAGAAGGCTTAACTGTAGAGTGTTTTTCTTGAGAGACATTTATTTAACTGCTATAGATATCAATACTAAATATGACATTAATGTTGCAACTCACGGCAAAACATATGAGCAATATGTGAGAGCCAAATTACACTTGTGAAGTCATTCTTCACCTTATGAACCTTCCCTTATGAAAGAATAGTTGTGGTAACTTAAGATACTTGTGACATATCGAATTAGAAAGATTCAAGTACATTTGTGGATGATACTTTTCACATGTTTTGGAATTTATTTATAAATTTCGTGACCTTCAAAGAACAGAAAGACCAGTTAGAACATAACGTGAAATTACGGAGAACACAAAAGAGTTTAAACTAGTTTCTTCAATATTAAGACTTCCGAGAGTTGTGTTGTTTTCTGTAACTGTTATTATGTTATTTTATGATTTGTTAACTTTACTTTTTCATTTTTCACACTAATATTATTTCATTAACACACCTCAACTTTATATATTCATTAATATATTCCTTATTTCTCAAAGCAATGTATATGTTGAAAAAGATAACTCACGTGTACTATTGAGTGTTAAGTCATGATGTAGTTGTCATCTGTAGATGTAGAGATAGGAAATGTTATATTAGAAGCGTTCTCTCTTCGTTATTTTGAGCTAAAGTTACACATATCAATCAATACATATTTCAGAAAAAAATATTTAGTTTCTCTTCAAGTTTGGTATTCGATTTCAGTGCTGTTGATTTTTTGTTGAAGTAGTTTCTAGTTATGTTATTGCATGTAATGGAACATCTCAAACACACTCTAATTACTAGCCTTGTACTACAAAAAATTACACTAAATCGAACGTATCTTTATATCAGCTGTGAGTACTTTGTGTACTTTCAATACAAGCGTTGAATGTACAGTAGTAATGTGCTTAAATAGGCAACCACCTATCTCTCTCATCATTATTTCAACTACACTTCCATGTTCTGCTGGTAATTGAATACAAGATATTCCAAGCACCTCTTTTCCTATTCTAACTTCCTGAAAATGTCTGACGTCATTAAACCTTCTAACTAACAGACTGTTTAAATGAATACAAGTCCTATATTCACAACTAGGAGGTTCGAAGTAGTTTCGACAACGCAGGAAACGTTTCTGAGCGATGAACACATCCGATCTTTAAACGTTAATTTAATTTAGTTCTTTATTCTTGGAAAAAGTTGAATATATATTCATTTGGCTGAGTAGATTACAGTTTATATCGTACCTTTTTAGCAACTCCTTTTTTATCAGTTTGTACTTTAGCCAGTGTTATTATGCTTTTGTATGGATTCTTCTCGGAAAAGGAGTTAATCAAGTCAGAGATAAGGGCTATCAGATGCCTGTTAACTTGTTTAATTTCCTTCGATGGTGTGGGCAGTTATATAAGATAGACAAAAATAGATGAATTGATTCCCTAATGTCTGTTTCGCCAAGTGTTCACTGTACAAAACATAACCGAAATGAAACAAGATATGTGTAGGCTGTTAGATTTAACGTGTGATCTTCCTTTAAAACTTTATTTTTCGTTTAGTAATTGGATTTATATTAAGAACGCTTAAGAAAGTAAAATATTGTAATGACTCGTGTACTTTGCGAAACAAATTTGATACCGTGAAGTTATGGATTATTTTGGCTCAGTCAGAGCTGTTTTTATATCAGGATGTGTCAAATGCTCATGCATATGAAACAGGACAGATTTATCAAAGTATTTCATATGTTTAGGAAATCTGATTCTTTGAGGTCAGAAGGCCAAGGGTAGAAAAACATTGTGCACAAAAACGGCTAAAAACTAAATATTGCATCAAAAGCAATTAGGAACTGTCCGTTCGGAATTATCAACCTTGCCAAACACATTGTGTGATATATGAGATAAAGTCCAGGTCATAGACGTCTAGGGTACAGGTATAACTGTCCGGTTACTTTACCCATATAATATACTTTTATTGTAACGATCCAACAGTTAATATTACGGACAATCTTCAGCAGTGTCATGGACCCTATGATGCATAGCTGTACATGTCAGTCATTAGACTCCCGCCTGTTTCTTAGCAAACCTATGACGTAATTCATTGATGCTTTGTTTGCAATACTAATCAAGTAAGCTCGACATACGTCTTTCATATTACGATAGATGGAAGGTTGTGGAAGAGCAGACTTTGCTAGAAAGCATGGAAACTGCCTGACCTATAATTTAGATTAATTTAGTAATACAGCTAAAAAACATGTTTATAAATCATATATGTGTGTGTGTGTGTGTATATATAGTGTTGTGCAAAAGTGTTAAGATAAAGTAAAAAAATATATTTCAGGCTAATTTCAAAGAACAATGGAAGGTGAATTACATGTGAAAATCAACATTTTGTTAATCTTCATATTTAGTAGAACAGGAACTCAGTGAAAGTGCTTGAGTTCAGTAAGTATTTAATATTTAGTGTCCCACTTTTCCTTTAATAGTTGCAGACATTCTTTTCAGGTATCGCTGCAACACATTTAATCAAAGTTTCCTTTGGAATACTACCCTTTAGAATACTACTTCATACGCCTCTAATAAATTCCAATAAAGTTTCTTTGGAAGTAACTTTTGATTTACCAAGTTTCAGATCTATCAAATCCCAGATCTGTTCAACAGGATTGAAAACATGACTCTTTGGGGGGTCATTGCATCACTTAGATGACTCTAGCAGCTTCTTTCTTAGCTAAGTAATTTCTGCATAGGTTATATGAGTGCTTGGGATCATTATCTTCTTTGCAGTAGAATCCTTTATCAATAATAAGCAAACCACTGAGTACACCACAACGGATTAGTATCTGATGGTTGTTGTGCTGGTTTATTATTCTATGTATTTTGCAAATATCTCCTGTCTTCTCAGCAGAAAACGTCTTTACACCATCACACTACCTCTCCCATGCTTCTTGGTAGCTGCTATGGTTGAGGTATCTTTCACCTTTCTTCTATCGGACGTATAACCCTCGAACCAAACAATTCAAACTTGGACTCATCCGTCCATGACACCATTTCAGTCGCTCGACGATATTTTGAGATCAAAGTAAAGGTTTTTTAACTGCTACACAACCAAATATTCCATTCTTGTTGAGTCTTTGTGATGCTGTATGTCTGAACACTTTCCCGTTATTTGGTACCTGGTCGTTTATGTCATGTTTGCGATCCGTGTCAATCTTCCTTCTGTCCTGAATGCTGCATAAACGAAGATACTTAACATCAGTATCATTGAGTTTAGGTGTTGTACCTCTTTCTTTTCTATTTTCAAATTTACCTGTCTCGGTATCAAGATCTAGGGTGTACTTGACAGTGTTTAGGGGAGCATTTCCAGTATGCAGTAATTTCTTGGAGTGTCCAACCAGAATAGTGCAAAGCTTTTATGCGCACTTTTTGTTTTACTGACACTTTTTTACGCCTTTTGGGCTGTGAAATGACAACAAACTTAATATATAGTGTTAAATACTGTTGTTTTTTTTTTAAATCAAGGTTTATTCGCGGAGCGCTATTAGCCGATTTCTTCTTGTATACACCAATATCAATGCTCGCTCCTTGCTAACTTTTTCTATATAGTTAAGACACTGCACGGAGTATCATGACAGTTATTTGAGACCCTAAATTTTATTAGTAGGTTCATTCAAGCAGAACCGTTATGACATGTCCTTGGTACAAGTATATGGGAATTCTAAAGAATGATAAGTATTTTCACCTTGACTCATTCAGTTATCAACAGAGATCAGTAAAACATTACCAGTGTTGAAATTTACATTATGTAATGGCATGGACGAATTAGCATATAACATGGAAAGTATGACAAAATATTTTTATCACATTTTTACTGTATATGTATGTATATATACTTGTTTTCTTATTGCTATTACAAAAGATTCTTCTACAAAATATGTTCTTTGTTTCGTTTGGTTAGTTACTATGTCATTTATCCTGCACGTATTATAATTGTTTTGTTCATTCATTTAGTATACTTTATATATTATACTCTCTCATCATTAAATATACTTGAATGTGATATGAAGTAGAAATATGTTCACCTTTCTCTAGCTCCTAGTGTTCCATTGAAATACACTAACCATCATGAGTTTGATTGCAAAGTTTCAGACAAGTGAAACACTTCGTTGTTATAATACTTAAAGTATTTTATTACGTATAGTGATATAATTGCATAGTGCTATATGGTGTATTGAATAATTAATTCTGTTGTGTGATAAACTGATCCAAGAATTTTGCATTGAGCTTTTGAAAATGCTACTTTTGAGCAGTGTACTTAAGATACAATTTTATACACTAAATAATAGCTATGTTAACATACGTCTAGCAATTATAATGTTTTTTTAACTTATGAAGTTGACATGACCGAGTGGTTATTATCGTGCACACTTGTGAATCCAAGGTTTCATGGTTAGTCAATATAGTCCTTGTGTAACTTAAGTTAAAACCATACAGAAGGAAACCCATCGTGTTTTATAAAAGTAGAGAAAGTCAGGAAATAAACTTATTTTTTCCACTGGACTAAACATTTCATGTTCTATGTTACAGTTTCAGTTCATTCTTTGAGCTTAATGAAGGATTATAAATATTAGTTAACCTTTCTTTCAAATCACACTTCGTATGATCTCGAAATGTATGTCCATAAAAGTAGAAATATCCAAGAGGTGTTTCATAAAATAAATATATTGTTTTAGTAACGGAGCCGTTGTTGACTGCAATGCTAGTGTTAAATAACTAGATCTAACTTAGAAATAGTTTTCTTACGATCAGTCGTCACAGGACACTACAAAAATAAAAGAAAAGTAAAAAAAAAGTAAATCAAGTTGATATAATAGCAGTTACTCAAGGGAGGAAACTATTCAATGTTCGTACTATGAACTGGGGAGTGTAACGTACATGTGTATCCAATGTTCGTACTGTGAACCGGTGAGTGTAACGTACATGTGTATCCAATGTTCGTACTGTGAACCGGTGAGTGTAACGTACATGTGTATCCAATGTTCGTACTATGAACTGGGGAGTGTAACGTACATGTGTATCCAATGTTCGTACTATGAACTGGGGAGTGTAACGTATATGTGTATCCAATGTTCGTACTGTGAACCGGTGAGTGTAACGTACATGTGTATCCAATGTTCGAACTATGAATTGGGGAATGTAACGTACATGTGTATCCAATGTTCGTACTATGAACTGGGGAGTGTAACGTACATGTGTATCCAATGTTCGTACTGTGAACCGGTGAGTGTAACGTACATGTGTATCAATGTTCGAACTATGAACTGGGGAATGTAACGTACATGTGTATCCAATGTTCGTACTATGAACTGAAAGGTGTAACGTACATGTGTATCCAATGTTCGTACTATGAATTGGGGAGTGTAACGTACATGTGTATCCAATGTTCGAACTATGAATTGGGGAATGTAACGTACATGTGTATCCAATGTTCGTACTATGAACTGGGGAGTGTAACGTACATGTGTATCCAATGTTCGTACTGTGAACCGGTGAGTGTAACGTACATGTGTATCCAATGTTCGAACTATGAACTGGGGAATGTAACGTACATGTGTATCCAATGTTCGTACTATGAACTGAAAGGTGTAACGTACATGTGTATCCAATGTTCGTACTATGAATTGGGGAGTGTAACGTACATGTTTCTAAATTGACAAGTAGTTCTTATGTAGTATTGAAAACTAAACGACGACACTATTACTGTAATAGATATGTTTAGATTTTACATCTCAGCCCCTACTAATGCCGAAGTGTTTGTGAAGATGATATTTTTAGCGCTTGTGTTACCACAGATTAGTGTTCAAGACTTAAATAGGGCGAATCCTCAGAAATACTAACGTTTTGTGTGCTTATACAGTTTAGTAAGGTTTGAAGTTCATTGTATATGTGATGGGAAATAGAATTCTCTGTACTATCCTTTTGTCTTAAATAGACGTAGATGTACGGGTATACACAACTATGTCTTCTGAAAACAGCAGCTAGTATTGAAGGAGGATGTTTTAATAGGAGCGTCTGTTAAAATAGAAAACTTGAAATCAATATTCTTAAGGCAAACCTTGCGTGATAAAGCTTCACGCAAATCAAGAAATAAAATAGTACTTGTCTTTCAAACGGAATAATATAGTAATGGATTGCCCAACAGTGTGAGAAGAAAAATATAAACACAAAAGTAGATGTGAAGCCTAGTCTGTCATTCGATTCACAACTCGTCACTGAGTTATACCGTTTTCGGAATATTCTACATCTCATTAATAACCCAAGACAAGGGCAAATCGAAAGATCAAGATAATCCCATTTCGTGGGGGAGCGTATATTTATATATATGGTACATTGAGATGTCTCTTACTCATTACATTTAAATTATACTTACGTAGGATTCCACGAATATACAGCGTTAATGTCAGTAATTATCATTTATTATCAATTATTCAGCAGACAAGCTCTTTAAAATGTTAAAATAAGTGCGAAGCCTAATGTATAACACTGATAAAATCATAATCGTAATATTATTTCTTAACAGAAATTAATGTTCATTTATGTGTCAGTTTTAGACTTGTTGGAGAAATTATTATATCAAAATATCGTAGGTAAAAATTACTTGTATTTTATTATGTTGCTTTCGTGTTGACCAAATCACGTCAATCATTGCTACTGAAATTACTGTACAATATGGCGCAGTTTAAAAGACAAAAGTACAACCTCCTAAATCAAAATAAGTTTTAGAAGTCTTCATGGGTTGATGATTGTATGTTTGAATTTCGCGCAAAGTTACACGAGGGCTATTTACACTAGCCGTTCCCAATTTAGCAGTGTTAGACCAGATGGAAGGCAGATAGTCATCATCACCCACCGATAACTCTTGAGCTACTATTTTACCACCGAATAGTGGGATTGACGTGACACTGCGACAGGGATTTGAACCCGCGACTCTCAGATTAGTAGTCGAACGCCTTAATCCACCTGACTATGCTGGGCCCATGCGTTAATAAACTATTTCATATTTGGATGATTGAAAACGTAAGGAAATAGTATACTTATAATTTTTTCGTTCAGTATGAGGTAGAATAAAAACTTGTTAAATATAGGTTGTAGGTAAATATATCCACTGAATGCCATTCAGGATGTCAGAGACATAGTTATTGATAAAAAAAACAACAAACAACAACCTTAACGCGAGCGCTTTTGAAGTTTGCCTCTGAAGAAGAAAGGTTCACTGAATGTTATATTATTTTCTCAGGTTGCATTGCCAACCATTTTAAAATTATTTTTAAAATGTATAAATAAATGTTAAACGTTTAAAAATATGCCCAAATGAGATTGTCTTTATTCATGAGAATAAACAAATATGAAATACAATTTTATAATGACGAGTAAACGACTTGAATTAACTTATTTTTAATACTTCTTATAAAACGTGCCAATTCTAAAATTCTAATGGAAGGTCAACAGAAAGAGGCAATCATAATATAGTTCTGTCATATATATTCCTTTAAAGGTAGTTTGTTTTGTCTAAGCGGCCTCCAGCTGGCCCAGCTGAGGGTTTATAACGATAAAAATCGGGTTTTGGTAGCCGCAGTCGGGAAAGTACAGATAGCCTATTGTGTAGTTTTGTATTTAAAAGCAAACAAAACACATTAAGAATTCTTCTACTGTGTTTTTGAAATAGTTCAAGAAGTTTCATTTTAAGTTTTTATCTTGAATATACACAAAAAATTTTTGAAGTTGTGTTGAAAGCGACAGTTCGTTCATTATATAGCAACTGTCTTTACGTACAACTAAATTTTTCACTCATCATGACTAATATTCTGAATTGTCTTCAGGGTCCAACAATAGGCATGTGAGAGCTTCAGTTTTTGGTTTTCACCACATTTCGAGAAAAATTTCTTACTTACCTCACTAGTGTGTTCAGTCTCAAATTAGTTCCTATCCTTTACACCTGCTCAAATCGTAAGCTTGACACCATTTTTCAGTATTTTACTTCTTATCACAGATTTGTATCACAAACTGTATTATTGTGCTAATGTAATTGATAGCTTAAATAACATTGTAGTTTAGGTTTGTATAGATTTAAAACAAATCATTACATACTTGTATTATTGTGTTAATATAAATGGTAGTTCGAATAAAACTTACTTAATTAAACAAGGTGAAATAAAAGAATAATGGTCACAGTTCAGTTTTTGTAACAAAGCATTTATTATAATCAAAAATTGTGCTAGTGAGATGACAATGTTCATCAGGGTTTTCTTCATACCTTAAATTATGTTTATAAGTTATTATGCCTAACTAGCTTGGCAGTTGAAAAATGAAAAGCAAGCCTTTAAAGTAAGTTCACTGAATTATCTCATCTTTTTCCTTCTATTTTTGGTTCATGTAGGCCTAAAGTTGAAAAATTTGCTTTAAACTCTAATTTTAATTTTTCTTTAAAATATGCTCTAAATAAGCTAAACATGGTGTATATATATACATTCCATTATAAACGTTCTATAGTGAGAATATATTGTGAAATGCATTTATATTCTGGAAAAGTCAATTATAAAAGCCCTGGATAAAGACATTACAAGTTGTAAACCTGAACTGAAACCAGAGTACTTACTAACTGTGAATGAACAGGTTTAACTGTCTACTTCCTTGAAGCTAGAGAGAGTATTAGTAGTCCAAGGCTTTAAAATTAACATTCAAAATTTGACATTAAAGCATTATTAGCGTCAAACACGAGGATGAATGGTTTGTTATTTCCTGACCTTGAAGGGAAAGTATTTGTGATACCAATTTTGAAGTAAACTATATATTACATCTCAGACTTTGTATTATCAGTCTTAGACCTTAAAATTAAAATATTGGATGAAAATGATATCAGCTTCATGAAAAGTAATGTTTTAAACTTTATGCTTTAATTTAAATGTTTGCAAGAAGAAGTTACTAGCCATGATGAAGACACTAGATTTACAAAGCTCATAAAGTAAGTCTAGAATAATTAAACAATTTAGAATGGTGTAATATAATCTAGCAATTTTGTGGAATTTGGAAGAACGAGAGCACATTATGAATAAGAGTAATCATTGTGAAAGATTCAGTGAAGTAGTTAGTAAGTGATTCAGTTCAGTGTTTGTAGCGAGAGTTATAACATCTATTAAATTAACCGATCGATTAAAACAGAAACTTTACGTTTTTATGAATATTAATTCGTTATCATTGCGAGGACTGAACTTGGCCTTAGTTTTATCAAGTAATCCATAAGATCCACCCCCATGACAGAATACGTTACAACAGTATTATCAGACCAAAATTCTGAAATTAAACTATTAATATTTCTAAACTATTGGCAGTCTCAAACCATAAGTAGTTTTTAGCCGAAGAGCAAAGATTTTTTTACCAAACTTTAACCTTGAAAACAAAGAATTAAGAGTCAATGACCTTGAAATAAAAGCTTAAAGTTTTAACCCTAAATAAAAAATTATGAGTGGAGCCGGTAAAATTGTGGCCTATACGGACTTTGTACTCGGTGCTTCTGCCCCCGTAAAATTAACAAAAACAACTAATTGTAATGCCAATTTTGGCGGCCTTAAGGGTGGGCGCTCTGTGTGGGGCACACATCTCCTACTCCAAGTGCCGGCCTTGAGAATGGAGTGTCTCAATTCTTGAAATGTGAGTATTAATGGTCGTTAAAGTTGAAGCTAGCGTATTAGCACTTTCAAACATTGACATTAAAGTATTAGCGGTCTCTAATGGTGAAGAGCAAGTATCGGCACACTCAAACATTGACATAAAATTATTGGTAGCTTGTAACCGTAAAACATTGGCATCGAAGTGTTGGCAGTTGATAACAGTGTAATGACAGTATAAACAGTCACAACTTTTGAAATTATATTTTATATACTCAAAGCATGCATAATTTACGTAATAATAGTTAGGCATAAAGTGTTAACACTTAACCTTATAATACAGGATTAACAACGTCATTCATAGTTTTATCTAAAAACAAACCTTTCGTGATCCTAAAGCAAAACTGTCACTGCTCTGAACCTGCCTGAAGTACATAGATGAATGAGTTGAACCGTTAGTATTTAATGTACAATTTCAAACCCGCCTTAAGAGACGCTGTTAATAATGATTTATTATTATAACAAAGTAATTAAATATTCTTTGAGTTTCCTTTGATAAAACGTATTCGAAACTACTCACGAAGTAATTACATTAAAAGAAAACGATTCTCAATGGTTATTGACAAATTTGAAGGCGTATAACTCAAAAACCGGGTTTCGATCCTGTGATGGGCACAGCTCATATAGCCCACTGTGTATCTTTGTGTTTAACAACAAATAGAGCCTTTCAAAACGTGTGATTTTTGAAATAACGACTGAGAATTTGTAGGGACCACGTTGATCTGATGACGAGGAATCGTTTTTGCCACACGATAAGTCCAGTTTGATGTTCAATGTAAAATAACATATTTTGCATATGTAGTTATTATTTGTCCTTTATGAACTTTATGGCTGAAAACATTGCCTAGGTAAACATGAACGTGAATTTCATGTCTATTTTGTACTCGAAACATTCTTTTTTTGGCGTAATTGTAGATAATGTTTTAAAAAATAACTGAAAAGACTTTGAGTATTTGGCATTCTTGTCAAAACTTTACAGGAATATCTGACATTTCAAAGAATTATAAAGTGGTGAATAGAATTTAGACATACTGACTGTTTCTAAGTTATCAAATAGATAATCAAAAGATAATCAAATAATGAAAGTATTGTTACGTGATACCAAAACTGTCACATAAAGTTTTTTTTTTTTTAAGCGGTTTGCAAATGTTGCCAGTATGCACGAATTTAGGAGGGGCAATGGTGTATTTTATTAAGGAGGATATGGGCAGCGAATTAACGAGGTGTAAATAGGGTGTCTTGCAACAGTATAACAATTGAAACATGTCGTGTGGATGTGCTTCATAGTCACTATGAACAAAATCTACAACCTTAATAGGTGAAGTGAAGAATGTGATTGGCCACTATTCAGTACTTTATATTATATAGACGCACAAAAGCAGATATAATAAATAAACGTAGCATTCCAAACTTTTTTAAATCTCGAAGTGTAAGTTTAAGTGTGGTCCAGTTCAATCTACACTCTGCATTCACACCAACAATATGTTTAATACTTTTCACTATGATATGCATCCAGCTTATTTTTCTTTGGTTAACTTGTGTTCAGGGTTAGTGTTGATGAGTAGGCATAATCCAATAACACACGTTGATCAAAGTGAAGATTGAACTGGACCTCTCTTGAACGTAGACTTCAAAATTAAACAATTTTTGGAATCCTAAGTTATTTTTTTAGTATAAGAATTATTAAATTTTTATTAGTTTTAGTTAGGATGTCATTTTAACCAGGCCCGGCGTGGCCAGATGGTTAAGGCACTCGACTCAATAATCTGAGAGTCGCAGTTTCGAATTCCCGTCGCACCAAGCATGCTCGCCTTTTCAGCCGTGAAGGCGTTATTATGTCACGATTAATCCCACTATTCGTTGGTAAAAGAATAGCCAAAGAGTTGGCGGTGGGTGGTGATGACTAGCTGCCTTCCCTCTAGTCTTACACTGCTAAATTAGGGACGGCTAGCGCAGATAGCCCTCGAGTCGCTTTGCGCGAAATTCAAAACTAAACAAACAATTACCAGACTTCATTAAGCTGCAAATTTTTAACCATAAAAAAGCTGCTTTTTCGTCTTGAAATATTACATCTTTAAGTCGGATCAGAAACATTTCCAAATTCTTGCGAAGTAAAATCTAAATTATAGTGTTTTGTTAATAAAAAGGGATGCTAATGAAACCTTTATGTATTTACTGTCATAGCTCCGTACTTAGAAAAAACGTTATGATGAAAATTTAATACTAATTTGTTTCTTATCCTTATTGAAATTCAGTCATCGTCAGTAAATGTATGATATACACGACATAAATTATTGTTTGTTTTACTCTTATCTACACGACGTTCGGTATCGGCGTGGTAATGCTATCTGAGGCATCTGGTAAAAATAAATGTACATATAAACATGTTAGTTTGATCTAGTCCAAACCTTTATTCATTCTGAAAGTCCTTGCGTAATCCAGCAGTTAGGGTGTCTGGACTGACAATTGGAGGAATAATGGTTTACAAAAACATGCACTTTACTTTAGGTGTGCTATAAGAGTTACTGTCAAACTTTACTGTTCGATCACACGAGAGTAGATGGTGGAGAATGTTAACTTCTGCGGGGCTTGAAACGAATGTTTCTTGTACAACTCGAGTAACAGAAACTGTCTTTCTGCAGCACCAAAAAAAGATTAATTTAACGTGTGAAGACCATTACAGGGATTGCCCTACCAGAATCGATTTTATGATAATCCCTGCAGGAGATCATTTTGTTGATGTACATGACCTCAATAGAATCTGTTGACTCACTGGAAAACTACGTCGAAGTATATTTGTCAAGTATAGGCTATGTTATAGTATACGTAGTAGTTAAACATAATTGTTTTATTTCAAATTCTAGAAAGCTCAGCATGGTTTAATATGTTTGAAAGAGTTTTTAGATGTGACGAAGTTTTCCAATTAACTCGTCTTTTTGTCTATTATTCGTGTTTCTGTTTGTCTCTGTGCTGTTATATATTATTCGTGTTTCTGTTTGTCTCTGTGATGTTCTTTTAAAATAATCATTTTCAACACTAATACACATTCAAGGCGAATAAGAACAAAGATACGTTTATTTACAAATCACAACCAAACAAGAACAGGTTAAACTAAAACTGACCGCCATTTTCCAGCAATTATGTAAGAATAACAGAAATCTGATACCTTGATCGCATAATATAATACTTGTTAGAGTTACATTTCATTATTCGGAGTCGGAACTTCATCTTTAATAATTAAAAGATTATAGTTCACGTATTAGACGTATGTGGCAAGATTTATAGTCACTATTGAAGTCAAGCAGAATTACAGTACTTGTAGGTACAGTTTATGTGGCAAGACTTATGCAGTCACTTTTGAAGTCAAGCAGTATTACAGTACTTGTAGATACAGTTTATGTGGCAAGACTTATATAGTTACTCTTGAGGTCAAGCAGTATTACAGTACTTGTAGATACAGTTTATGTGGCAAGACTTATATAGTTACTCTTGAGGTCAAGCAGTATTACAGTACTTGTAGATACAGTTTATGCGGCAAGTCTAAATAATGTGAGTTTTCTGTAGTCAACACTCAACCATAGGAACGCTTACTGTTTAGTAATTTTGTAGTTAGTTAATGGATGATTCACAATAGCGAGATCATACATAGAGACGTTCACCGTCATTATATGTACAAGTAAAGAAAAACTTTTTAAAAAGGAAGTAAATGTAGAGATGGCTAATATCAATCTTTCAAAAATAATGCAAATAGATAGTAGGGATGGCATGTTTATCATCCGTACATAACAGCGTAGACACACAGTATAGTAGAATGTGAACAGATGAAAAGAAAATAAGTTAAATAGTTGTATTGAATAACACCATGTAACAAAATTTTTACTTTTTTGTTCCTGGGCAGAAAGTGTTATTTTCCAATTTCTTATGTCTAAAATAAATGGAAAAAGACTTATTTTTTTCTTTCAAACTTTGCTTTTGTGATATGGGTAATGAAATCAGTGCTGATTAGCTGATAAATAATTTTCTCGTACTTACAAGAATTTTCAAGAACTTTCTAGAATGTTGTAGAACTTACAATAATTTTTTAGAATGTTGTAGAACTTACGATAATTTTTAAGAACATTTTAGAATTTTCTAGAACTTTTCACAGTAATATATAGACAGGGACTCACCACTTCAGTTTAGTTCTACCTGCCTAAGTGAACACATAGACATATCTCATTTTGTCAGAGATGGCATCAAGAAGCTGCAAGCATTCTCCAGACGCATTCTGCTATGTATGTGGCTAGTTTATCAAGACAAGAGAGAAAAAGAACTCTGTGACAGCATCTGCTAAAATGTGTGAAGCCTACAAGGTATATTTCAGCATGCCTGTCAGGGATCAAGACAAACCCTGGGAACCTTATTTTACCTGCGAGCACTGCAAAAAAAACTCTAGAAGGTAAGATGGAGAATTTCTGCTTGCTTGAATAGTAAGATTTTATATTATACAAATCTTAGACCTTTTAAAATTTAAATTTCTTAATTTATTATTTAATTTCCAATAGTATAAAAAAATATCACATATAAAATATTTTGCATGAACTCTTACACATTAGCTGTGAATGAAATAAATTTATTCTTCATCATAACAATTTTATTTTGCTCTTCTGCAGGATGGTAAAAAAGGGAAAAGAGAGCCATGAAGTTTGCAATTCCAAAAATTTTGTGTGAACCCACTGATCACTCAAGCAATTGCTACTTCTGCATGGTGGACCCTTCCTAACGTCGAGCTGGCAAGAATGCATCTGCCATTATATATCTTCCATCATCCATCGCTCCAGTACCACATTGCCCTGAGCTCCCTGTACTCATTCCGCCAGAGGGAAAGCAGCCATTCTCAGAAGAGAGCAGCAAATTCGAAAAGGAGGTAGACGTTAAAGATGCAGATTACAATTTCAGAGGGGCAGCTGGTGAGAGAAATCCATACTACCCCAACCATAGAGACCTCAATGACTTGATTAGAGATCTTGGTCTAACAAAGTCGAATGCCGAGCTTTTGAGATCTAGACTCAAAGAGTGGGATTTGTTAGATGAAAGTGTGCAAGTTGCAAGTCAGAGGAAGCGTCACCGACATTTGTGAAGCTTCGGTGCACCTTAAAGAGAAATACAACAGCGTCAAGACTTTGCTAGAAGCTTTGAAGTATGATGAGTATGGCCGGGAAGTTATCGGAAACTTCAAAATGGTGGCATTTTGATGGGTCTCCAAGGAGGCTTTACCAAGTTTCCCTGTAATCTTTGCTTTTGGGATAGTAGGGACACCGCAGCGCACTACAACATGGAAGTACTGGTCACAGCAGACCGAGTTTTCTGTGGGGAGGCACAATGTCAAGTGTGAGCCACTAGTGTACCTCCAGAAAGTGTTGTTCCTACCATTGAACATAAAATTAGGTCTTATGAAACAATTTGTCACAGCTCTTCATAAGGAGTCTGCAACCTTAAAGTACCTTCGAGACTTCTTCCCTATGCAGTCTGAGGCAAAGATCAAAACTGGTGTCTTCGTTGGACCACAAATAAAGAAGATCCTGTAGTGCACAGAATTCCCCAAGAAGCTCAGTAGGAAGAGAAAAACAGCTTGGAGCAGCTTTGTCACAGTGGTTCGGGGCTTAATAGGCAATCACAAGGCCGAAAATTATGTGGAACTGGTTGAGGCTCTGGTGAAGAACTACAGCAAAAGGGGCTGCAGGATGTCCTTGAAAGTCTATATCCTCGACTCTCATCTTAATACGTTCAAGGAGAACATTGAAGCATACTCAGAGAAGCAAGGCGAGCGCTTCCACCAAGATATACTAGACTATGAACGCCACAAGGAGCATATAACATAAACATTACGGGAGACTATATTCGGGGGCTGATACGTGAAAGTGATTTACATTGCAGTCGCAAATCTCGAAAAATTACTCACTTCTAAACATTTTTGTATAACTTTAGTATAAATACATGCAAATTTTGATTCATATGTTGTTTTATTCCGACCTTATGTAAATGAAAATGTACAAATTTGCCCGTTTTTTACATAGAAAATAGGTTAATTTCTAAATTTCATTATCCAGGTCACAAAAGCACAGTTTGAAGGGAATAATGACCATTTTCTGTACTTTTACAACATAAGCAATTAAGAATTAACACATACTATCCGGGAATAAAATTTGTGTTACATAGTTTAGTTATATGTGTTGCTGTATGTTCATTTCTGCTATCCTTATTATCTTGTCTGAATTGTTTTCGAAGGTCTGATATTAATCATCCATACATTTACTTCGTTTTCTGAAAAGTTTGTCTTCACTTATTTGCTTGATTTTTCTCCTTTTAATATAGTGTTTCCATAGACATAGAAAGGTTGAAATGTAAACAAGTTCTAAATACAATGAGGTTTCAACTGTAGTATTTCTTGTTTATCTATTACTGACTGGTAATTTCTGTTTCACTCTGTACCTAAGCATCATAAAGAAACTTCAAATTTATGTACGAAAACTAACTTCAAGGGGTAATGATAACATCGTCTACACCAGAATTACGATTTTTTTTCTTCTAAATTACTACCCATTAATAACACTTACAAAAGCAGATACTTTATTTGAAACTATGCCATCTTAGTGAAATTGGTTGAAACCATGTTTTGGTTTTTGAGTTATCATGTAATCAAAAAAACGAAAGAAAGAAGAACAAGAAATTCAAAGTTTTTGCTGTGATATTTACAGACATTCCTAGAATTTGTGACTTGGTTATTATATAGATATTGTTATAAAAGAAAACACTATATAGTATTTTAAAGTTCTGACGACCTATTGGAGAGATACTTAAAATAACATTTTGATGAACAATTCGAGCCATTCCTACATAGGCAGTGTTACCGCCTGCCTGGGGCCCGGCATGGCCAGGTGGTTAAAGCACTCGACTCGTAATCCAAGGGTCGCCGGTTCGAATCTCCGTCACACCAAAAGTGCTTGCCCTTTCAGCCGTGAGGGCGTTATAATGTGACGGTGAATCCCACTATTCGTTGGTAAAAAAGTAGCCCAAGAGTTGGCTGTGGGTGGTGATGACTAGCTGCTTTCCCTTTAGTGTCACACTGCTAAGTTAGGGACGGCTACTGTAGACAGCACTCGTGTAGCTTTGCGCGAAATTCAAACCATCCCAAACCGCCTGCCTGAAGAGCCTGACACATCTTTAAAATAAGAATCATTTGAACAATATCAGCGAGTCTACAACAACAGATAAAGAATAACATTAAGATATTGATTGTAGATTAAGTGTATTCCTGCGAAATATATGTATATATGCCTTCCATATTATATATTATTACTTAAATATATCACTGAAGCAGAGAGTTTTAAAGTGAATGGCGAAAATTTTAGTTTTCTTTTCTGCAACTTTTGACTCAAGAACTTCTGAAATCAATGATTTGTTTAAGTTTGAAAATATTTTGACGTAGAAATGAAAACTTTGTAGAAAATATAATTTCAAAACGGTGGACGACACACGAATCCAAGCTTGTACATAATATAACTGTAAAACACTTATCTTTAGGCTAAAACAATGTTCAAGCTGTGATTAAGTTAGAAATTAATGATTTCTAGATGAAAAATATGCCATTTTACATAAACGTCATATTGTCTGTTTCAATAGGTTTCTTTTAAATTTTGGTATTTGTGCATTGACTTACTCATTGTAAATGCACAAATATTTTGTTTAATAAGTGTCTTCTTCTATAAACAAAAAGTGGCTCGACATAGCCAGGTGGATTAAGGCGTTCGACTCGTAAGTTGAGGGTCGCGGGTTCGAATCCACGTCGCACCAAACATGTTCGCCCTTTCAGTCGTGGGGGCGTTATAATGTGACAGTCAATCCCAATATTCGTTGGTAAAAGAGTAGCTCAAGAGTTGGCGGTGGGTGGTGATGACTTGCTGTCTTCCTTCTAGTCTTACACTGCTAAATTATGGACGGCTAACGCAGATAGCCCTCGAGTGGCTTTGCGCGAAATTAAAAACAAACAAACAAACTGTATTCAAAAATCAGTGTCTTTTGTACTACCTAATACAGATAGTACAAGAACACAGTATAGTGGAATGATACACAAGAGCTAAGAACGTTCATGTCAAGAAAGAGAAATCTTTACAAAAATTAAGTCTGATAGCAGCTCTAAAGTTTCTTCTTACTACTTTAATGATATTTTCAATCCAGAACGTAGAATGTGCATGTTATCATATTTTCAGAAATACCTCAGGTATAGACAATTGTTTCTTAAACAAATATAACATTATTAATAATTGACACAAAGGTACTTAAATATTAGTGCTATATACAGCATCATATATCTGTAACACTTAAAGCTGTATTATACTGACATAATTGATATTCTTGAGTCCCGCAGTGACACAGTGATATTTCTGTGAGTTTCTAGCTTACAACGCTAGAAACCGAATTTTGATACCTGTGGTGGGTAGAACACACATAGTCTATTGTGTAGCTTTGTGCTAAGCTTCAAACAAACAAACATATTCTTGACTCTATGACACTTTCATATCACGTTTTTATAGTAAAGCCGTTTTGACAGTTCAGATATGATGATAATATTTCTGTACATGAGAGATAAATTCCAGATTGTTTTAGAAATGAATTTGAATAATAATAACAATCTCTTAAACTTAATTCAGCTTTTCAATATTCTTTTGAAGCTTTCACTGGTAACATGTATTTTAGGTTCTGCTTTTTTTACTCTTTGAAGGTTTTATCATGTTAAAATAGTTTTAACGATACAGTTTTCAAGAATTAAAATGTTTATAATACTTCTCTAAAGTTTGTAATAATCATAAAATTATAATTCAGAATTCCACACGCATTTTCTGCGTAGTTTATATCATATAAAATGTGATTTTGATAGGGTCAGAAGATCAAAATTGAAGGTTATATGTAATAATGATAGGTTTTCAGATAACAGTATCAAATAAGACATGCGATTAAGTTGTGTGTCACAAAATGTGTTATGTTTGGAGTGAAAGAATAAGAAAATTGAGAGACACTTTTATCTCTGTTCTTTTTCTTTAATGTAAGACAGGATAACGAACGAGTTATCATGTTAAATGTGTAAACTGAATGATATAACATCAATATAATATTTTACGATTTTATAAATTGCAGGTACGATTTTTCCCAGTGTAATAGATATGACAAAGCTTATCGAAAAAGCAGTTCAAGTAGGAGATTCTCTCAACGTGCCATGTTTACTTGAGACACCTGGTGGTTCAATACAGTGGATACGAAATGGAAAGCCTTTAGTACTAAATAACAGTGCCATAAACAAAAAATATTGGAACATCACAACAGATAATGAAGTATCATTGACGATAAGTGACACCACAGCAGAAGATAATGGATTATGGGAATGCAGAGAAGTGGGCAGTGATGGAGTTATGATAAGGACAACTAAAGTTCTGAAACTTTTGGTCATGAGTAAGTGAATAGCATCATTAAGATAGTAACTGTAATTTTTACTTCGTGTTATGGGGATATTTTTAACACAGAACGTAGAGTGTGCATGTTATAATATTTACAGAAATACCTCAGGTGAAAAAGCTTTAAACAGTTGTTTCTTAAACAACATACGAGTATCAATAACTAATATGAAGGCACTGAAATTACAATTGCTATTTTTCATATTTTAATGTATTTCATTTCTAATACTCTTTTAAAGATCTATTGAAAATATATCTTTAATTGACCGGAAATACCCTACTAAAGGTGAATAATGATATATTCTGATTTGATGCCACTCTTGTACTTTTATGCTATTAACAGAAGTTACCCTTGAAACTATATATTTACATTATTTTACGTATAATTTTAATTTTGAAAATAACTCACGATTTCACTAATTTTCTCTACAAAATAATGCTTTTCAAACGTTTTAATAAATATTTGTTTTTAAAAATAATATTTCACTCTAGAAAATGAATCGTATACTTATCATATATAGAATACTAAACTAAGCACTTTGCAAATGTAACTCGTTTCTCATCAGAATAAGAATTAATATAATTAACTATGATTTCCATTTACGTTTCGTTGAGAAGTAACTACCTGGTTGTTCCACATTGTTAAGGCAAGCGTTTTTGTTGGAGTTGGGAGGCTAACGAAATTATTCTTGACTTTTATAGTATATTTTTATAATATTTCATTGTTGAACTGTAAAACGCTCATGTGTTTTATTGTTGAAACTTTATCATAACGACATATGTCACTTTTTAAAACTGCATTTAACCACATATTTCACTGTTGAATCTGTTTCACTCTTAAAGCTATATCATACTGACATGGCTAATATCTTCAGTCCCCCAGTGGCAAAGCGGTATGTTTACGGACTTGCAACGTAGAAACCGTGGCTGGCAGAGCATAGACAACACACAGCGTAGCTTTGATCTTATCTTCAAACAAACAAACATGTTCTTGACTCTATCACACTTACATATCAGGTTTTTATAGTGAAAGCGTTTTGACATTCAGACATGATTGTAATATTTCTGTACATGAGAGATACATTCCAGATTGTTTTAGAAATGAATTTGAATAATAATAACAATCGCTTAAACTTAATTCAGCTTTTCAGTGTTATTTTGAAGGTTTCACTGGTATGTCTGAACGTAATATACATTTAGACACTTTTGCTAATTAAGTTTTCCTAACTGTTTTAATAATTCTTAGTTGTTTCACAAGTGTATAATGAAATAACAATAACGACTGATTTGTTACGTGTGGTAAGTACAACTATTATCCTTCTCAAACACACCTGTTTTCAGGTCAAAAACAAAGTTTACGTTCAAATTTTGAATGAATATTTAGGCTAGTTTCTCAGACGGATTTGCCAGACGACCCTCGCGTCCCGGCTTTGGTTGTCGCGACTTCCCCCCCCCCATTATCTTTACAAGATTGAAAAATAGTTCGTCATATGTTGACCTCTCACAGATACCTCAAGAACACACACACAAAAAAGAGAAAAGACAACTGTTGACTCAGTGAAAACCATTCGTGACCTTCTGAAAACTTGCTCGTGACCATCTCAGAGGTTCGTGACTCACCTTTTGAAAAATACTGATTTAGAGTATAAATGACATAGAAATAATTTATATAAACTATTTATGATTTAGGCGTGTTTTATTCAGTCACACACAACATTTGGCCATTTCATGTTTTATTGATTAATATAGTGTCTAAAATTACACAAGAGCACTATTGGAAGCGTAACATAATTAAATATACTACGACATACAATACTGTAACATTTAAAAGTATCAGCTGTCAGATTACATAGAAGGGTGGACAGTTCAAAGTTTATTTTACTATCAAATTATGGAACGATAGAATTTCAAACAAGTTTATGTGGATTGATGTATATGTTTATAACCATACTTTTACTCTTTACATCTGTTTCTATAGGTTAACAACGTTTGTTTATGTGGACTAATGTGTATGTCCATAATCATATTTTTACTCTTCCCATGTGGTTCAACTGGTTAACAACGTTTCTTTATGTGGGCTGGTGTGTATATTCATAATCATACTTTTACTCTTCACATCTGATTCAACTGGTCAACAACGTTTCTTTATGTAGACTGACGTGTATGTCCATAATCATGCTTTTACTCTTCACATTTGGTTCAACTGGTTAACAATTAAATAAGTTAATTATAGTGTACAGCTAGTGAAGTACAAATATTTTGAAAGTTACAACATGACGAAAACTTAAAAAAATAATTCAGAAAACGAATGAAAAACGATAACATATTCTGTACAAAGATTAATATTGGAGACACAATTAAGAAAATGATAATGCAATAATGATAAGGCAGACACAAAAATTATAGCTTACACACACGTATCAATCCCTTATTACAGGCCACCTCAGATATTAGTGACCATGTTTAAAGTTCTTTGGGTTGATTTCGAAAAGTGCAACATGATTATAGTATTAATGATTATAGTATTTCCTTATATTAGGTTTAAACAAATAGCTAGTATTTCAGAATGTGGTTAAATAAAACTGCATTTCGCTATGATACTTTCACTGCTCTATATAATGTTATCTATCTATTTTTTTTTATCTATCTACGGATATAAGTTGAAGTTTCTTAAAATATTAAATAATATATTTTAAAATTGTTGTTTTAACACGCTTTTAATATTTCTTTAACTTCAGTTTTAGATTAGCAGGAAAAGTGCTAAGTGGTGTAAAAAGGTGGTACAAAACATTATTAACTTAACTTCAATATCAGCTTTAAAATAAGATCAAAAGTACTACATGATGTGACAAGGTAGTTCAATACATTACTAACTTATCTTTAATACCAGCCTTAGATTAGGATAAAAATAATAGTTTTGGTAAAATTACGTGAAAGTATTGTTTGATAGATGGTTCATCACGTTATTATCTACCTTTAACGTTAGCTTTGTATTAATATCTTGTGACATTATCGAAAGTATTCATGAAAAGAAGATGGCTTTGTCCGGGAGAAATCAAAGTGTTAGCCAAGCTTATTTTAAGTATTCTATTAATATGGTTAGTAAACGACTACATAGTACAGAAAAAGTTATTATAAAAAACACACCCTAAACATGATCACAATTCGTTTATCTTTGTACGTAGTTTTCATCAAGTTCTTTCCCTATACAATAGAAATTTCAACCGAATGTAATTAATGTAATTATAATTATCATCTAATAATTAAGCCCCTTTCTTCACCTACAGTTTATACTATATGGTAAACCAGTATTGGCAAAAAAAAACTGTCTTATTTGCAGTATTTGTGTTTTATTATTTCCAGGTATTGTTTTGAAGTTAAATAAATACTGTCATAACAAGAATATACACTACTCACCATTATTAAAGGTGCATTGAATGAGCTTGATTCATTAGTACATGTTTTCATAACTATGGACTTATTTTGTAAACTTGCTAACAGTTTCTTTGTAATTGAGTTGCACGTATAATGACATGTAATGTTAGCCGAATAATGGGAAAAATAAGAAAATAATTGAAAATCTACAGATTATTAAAAATAAAAAGTATTCAGTATATTGAACCACAATGTAGTTGGTTTGAAACGTGTCGTGCAAACAATATCGTCGTTTTTCTTGTATCAGGAACTGTGAGTTTAAAGCCTTATAAAAGGAAAGAACGTATAAGAAAAAACAAACAACAGTTGTTGAAAGCATCATCAGAAATAAATGCAGAAATACATGAATTCTTTGTCTCTGTAACAAAATGGTTTCAAGAAAGTGGTCTATATGGAGAAGTTGTAGCCAAAGTCGTCATATTGAAGGTGAACATGGTGACTAAACTATGTAAAATATCAAAAGCTGTAAGAGAGTTTTCGTATAGAGAAGTGACCGTGAGAAGGTAAAGAAACAAAACACAGTATTTCTTTTATTTGTTGGAGGACTGTAAGATAATTTGAAAAAGGAAAATTATCAAATCATTTTAGTTTGTAGCAGTATCATAACATGCTGATTTGTAGTTTATCACAACACTCTAGCTTTTAGCAGTATCATAGCATAGCATGCTGGTTTGTAGTTTATCACAACACTCTAACTTTTAGCAGTATCATAACATGCTGGTTTGTAGTTTATCACAACATTCTAGCTTGTAGCAGTATCATAACATGCTGCTTTGTAGTTTATCACAACATTCTAGCTTTTAGCAGTATTATAAAATGCTGGCTTGTAGTTTATAACAACACTCTAGCTTTTAGCAGTATCATAACATGCTGCTTTGTAGTTTATCACAACATTCTAGCTTTTAGCAGTATTATAAAATGCTGGCTTGTAGTTTATAACAACACTCTAGCTTTTAGCAGTATCATTACATGCTGGTTTGTAGTTTATCACAACATTCTAGCTTGTAGCAGTATCATAACATGCTGGTTTGTAGTTTATCACAACATTCTAGGTTTTAGCAGTATTATAACATGCTGGCTTGTAGTTTATAACAACACTAGCTTTTAGCAGTATCATTACATGCTGGTTTGTAGTTTATCACAACATTCTAGCTTTTAGCAGTATCATAACATGCTGGTTTGTAGTTGATCACAACATTCTAGCTTGTAGCAGTATCATAACATGCTGGTTTGTAGTTTATCAAAACATTCTAGCTTTTAGCAGTATCATAACATGCTGGTTTGTAGTTTATCACAACATTCTAGGTTTTAGTAGTATTATAACATGCTGGCTTGTAGTTTATAACAACACTCTAGCTTTTAGCAGTATCATAACATGCTGGTTTGTAGTTTATCACAATATTCTATTGTTTAGCAGTATCATTCCATGCTGGTTTGTAGTTATTCACAACATTATAGCTTTTAGCAGTATCATTACATGCTGGTTTGTAGTTTATCACAACATTCTAGCTTTTAGCAGTATCATAACATGCTGGTTTGTAGTTTATCACAACATTCTAGCTTTTAGCAGTATCATAACATGCTGGTTTGTAGTTTATCACAACATTCTAGCTTTTAGCAGTATCATAACATGCTGGTTTGTAGTTTATCACAACATTCTAACTTTTAGCAGTATCATAACATGCTGGTTTGTAGTTTATCACAACACTAACTTTTATCAGTATCATAACATGCTGGTTTGTAGTTTATCACAACACTCTAGCTTTTAGCAGTATCATAACATGCTGGTTTGTAGTTTATCACAACACTCTAGCTTTTAGCAGTATCATAGCATGCTGGTTTGTAGTTTATCACAAAATTCTAGCTTTTAGCAGTATCATAACATGCTGGTTTGTAGTTTATCACAACATTCTAGCTTGTAGCAGTATCATAACATGCTGGTTTGTAGTTTATCACAACATTCTAGCTTTTAGCAGTATTATAACATGCTGGCTTGTAGTTTATAACAACACTCTAGCTTTTAGCAGTATCATTACATGCTGGTTTGTAGTTTATCACAACATTCTAGCTTTTAGCAGTATCAAAATATGCTGGTTTGTAGTTTATCACAACACTCTAACTTTTAGCAGTATCATTACATGGTGGTTTGTAGTTTATCACAACATTCTAGCTTTTTGCAGTATCATAACATGCTGGTTTGTAGTTTATCACAACATTCTATCTTTTAGCAGTATCATTACATGGTGGTTTGTAGTTTATCACAACATTCTAGCTTTTAGCAGTATCATAACATGCTGGTTTGTAGTTTATTACAACATTCTAGCTTGTAGCAGTATCATAACATGCTGGTTTGTAGTTTATCACAACACTCTAACTTTTAGCAGTATCATTACATGCTGGTTTGTAGTTTATCACAACATTCTAGCTTTTTGCAGTATCATAACATGCTGGTTTGTAGTTTATCACAACATTCTATCTTTTAGCAGTATCATTACATGGTGGTTTGTAGTTTATCACAACATTCTAGCTTTTAGCAGTATCATAACATGCTGGTTTGTAGTTTATCACAACATTCTATCTTTTAGCAGTATCATTACATGCTAGTTTGTAGTTTATCACAACATTCTAGCTTTTAGCAGTATCATTACATGCTGGTTTGTAGTTTATCACAACATTCTAGCTTTTAGCAGTATCATTACATGCTGGTTTGTAGTTTATCACCACATTCTAGCTTTTAGCAGTATCATAACATGCTGGTTTATAGTATTTTCACACCACTTTAGCTTTTAGCAGTACCACAGCACTTGGTTTGTGGCATTATTACAACATCTTGGTTTGTGCTAATATTACAACAACCTGGTTTATACCAGTGTCACAATATCTTCATTTGAAACAATATCATAACTCTCAGGTGCACTGATAACTTTTTTTAAGAGTCATAAAGCAATAACTGGAGGAACGTCAGGAAATGGATCACAGAGGTCCCTGACTTTGGGTTTGAAGAAATGGAAAAGATGTAATATAAAAGAAATAAAGTGGAAAGTAAACTCAAGAACAAAGACAATTAAACTGATGAAACTTCACTAACTTACGAATTTTAGCTTATCCTGTTTGGATTATCCTCTTTTCAACTTGTTACTGCCTATTATTGTAAACAAAATTATTTTATCCCTCTCAGAAACTCTGTACCCTCGTTGACAAACTGTTTGTCTTGGTTGTAAGTCCTTATGCTTGTAGAATACTGTGTTCTTCGTTTGAAGAGACACTTAAAACAGTAATATTCAACAAAACGAGGTATGGCTGCAGCTTTAAACTTTCTCTTTATTACCTTTCAACGCATTTTTGAAATTTGGCTACTACGGAAAGTGACTTCAGCCCAGGAGTTGCAGATTTATATTTGTTCAAATGTGAATTTGCATATATATAAGAGTTCTTAGCAAGAAAGTCTATGATAAAGCTTTGTACACTGGTTACACTTGTAGATATAGTGCAATATTCTTGTATTTAATTATCAATGTTTTCTTGACAACAGCTGAACAAATTTATTTGCCATAACCCAAACAGAATAGCTCTTTCACTGAAAGCAAAGCACATTACTTAGAGTTAGATTTTGGTACCTTAATCAAATATTGGTGCTAAAAGTTTTTTATAAAACCCACACTTTTCAGTTTATAAACTTTCCATTTCCAAATACAAATATTCCAATTAAGTTGTATTGCAATGTTAACTATTCACAACTTATTATATGAAGTAGAATAAATTCTACTTGTGGTATGTATTATGTGCTCGTAAACTCATTTGCATTTTTCACAACTGCAGCTTCTTCTGATGAATTTTGAGTATAAATGTCATTAAATTTTTAAGAAATTCAATATTCTTGCTCATAATAATGAGTTTAATATGCTTACAGGATTTCACAACCTTGTCAAAACTTTCAAGTCTACACTTAAGTTTTTTAGAAATTGTTAAAGCAACATCAAACCGCTATAATGAACTGATCACCATTATTTTTTATTTTTGTTAGTTTAACTGGTTACTACTAATAGTTACTACTAGCTGTATGGCTTGTGTTATGTTAAATGTGTTTCAATTAATTAGATTAACTGAATAGTATGATTGACATTGGTAGTTGAATTACATTATATTTTGCTAATTGCTTTTATTGACATATTTAACATTGTTGTAGCTTCCTTTTCTATTATTATTGAACCTTCTTGAACTTTAGCACCTTTACTTTAATTTTATTTATTACTTTCAGCTACTCGTCCATGTTAACTTCACTACATTGGCTTTCATAGTCTTGGGTTTGGTTGTGGTTCTGATCCAGCGAGCTAGACCTTGAAAATAGTGCCAAATGTTTCTGTTTTTGCCTAATAAAAACAACCCAAACCTTTTCGGAATGATTTTTCGGACTCACGTCGAACTTCCGGGCTGGCTTCTGTGGCGACTATTAATTAGTGTATCAATATTTTAATTTTATATTGTACAATTCTAGAATTCGTTTATTTTCCTTCTTTATAAACATTAGTTTTGGGCTATGTTACTGGTAATGCGCTATTGCTCGACTCTATTCATAATATGAGCTCTAGCAATGTATCTTAGATGTCTGGCTCATATAAAGTACACTATTGGAGCTGCTTAAATGATTTCCGTTGGCCGTAACAAATTTCTAGAAAGACTGCGGAAAGCTTTAAACAATCATATTACTATTATGTTGTTTAACAAACATTGCATTTATTTTTCACTGTTATACTTTTAGTATAGAAATTGCTTTGCATTGTTAACTTGGTAAGTCTTTGAATAGTGAACAAGTAGCAACAGATTGGAAATTAGCTAATGTCACTTCTATATGCAAGGGCGCTAATAGAAGTTGTCCCAGTAATAATAGATCTATTAATCTCATATGAGTTGGGGAAAGAGTTTTGGAAAGTCTGATAAAGATACTATGCAAAGTCATTTAACAAAGTTTAAGGGAAAATCTTGCCTTACAAATATTTTGACATGCTTTGATAATGTTACTGCATATATAGACCCTGGTGAAGGGGTGGATTAAGTGTATCTTGATTTTCAGAAAACATTTCACGGGGTACCACATATAGTGTGGAAGATAAGTTAACTAATTGGACAAAAGAGTGGCTTGATGGAAGAAAGCAGAGAGTTGTTATAAATTAAGATCAGCCAAACTAGATTAATGTTATAAATGGTGTACCCCAGGTCTCTGTCTTAGAACCATTGCTCCTTTTGATTTACAATAATGATATAGATGAAGGAATGGTCAATAAGTTATTTAAATTTGTTGACAATATCAAAGTCTTGGATGTTACTGGCTGTGAAGAAGATGCTGCTGCTTTACAAAAGAATTTAGATCATTTATTAAGTTGAGAAAATAAATAACAGATTGATTTTAATTATGATAAATGTAAGATAATGCATATCATAATTTGAATTATAGGTATAATTTGAATGGAAATAACCTCAACAGTGTTTCAAAGGAAAGAGATCTTAGTGTAACTGTTGATCAGTCTCTCAAACCATCTAAGCATTATGCTGTTGCTAGTGGTAGCGGAAGTGGGATTTTAGATTGTATCTACAGAAATATTGAATACAAGTCTACAGAGGTTATAATTTAATTGTATAAATTACTAGTTAGGACACATTCAGAATATTGTGTTCAGTCTTTGGCTCCTTATCTTAGGAAAGACATTGGCTTTTTTGGAAAGGGTTCAGAGGAGAGTTACTAAAATGGTACCTGGGATGGAGTAGTTGACATACAAGGAGAGATTAAGATCCTTAAAATTATTTCCTCGTGAAAAAGGAAGGGTTGGAGGGGGTCTGACTCAGATGTTTAAGATTGTAAAAATAATTAATAATGGTGATAAATCAACATTTTTCACACTTAACAGCCAGAATTATAGAACCAGGTGACAGAAATAAAGATTCAGGTAAAGAAAAAGCCATATTCAGCTTACAGAATTTTATTTTTATAGCATGATGGTTGGCCTATGGAATGGATTGTCTTAAGATATTCTTAAGAGAAGGGAAATTTTGAGGAGTGTGTGTGTGTGTGTGTTTTCTTATACCAAAACCACATCTGACGACCTGCTGAACCCACCGAGGGGAATCGAACCCCTAATTTTAGCGTTGTAAATCTGTAGACTTACCGCTGTACTCCTTTTAAGGAAATGAACTTCACGAAATAGTCAGTTCAGAATTCCGGTTGTAATGGAACTGAACATTTGATAGAACTAATTAAAAGTAAAGCCATACATTTTGAGACTAAACTGCAAAGCTACACAATGGGCTATTTGTGTTCTGCCTACCACGGGTATTGAAACGAGGATTTTATCAATGTGAATTCGCAAACATACCGCTGTACTACTGAAGGGCAAACTATAAAATGAGAGAAAATACCACGCAATTGTTTGTAAAATAAATGGTAGTATCCATGCTTGATCGGTATAGTAATAAAATTAATTTCATTAATTGTATGATTTAAAAGGCTCCACAATGAACTTATTATACATAATAATGTAATGGTATTTATAAATATAACATATAAACTAAAAAGTACTTCTCTATCGGGACATGTCTTGAAAACTTGTGTTTTGGTACCTCAGACTGTGATTTATGATCGATATTGTATTTTGAACGCATATCAGACTTTTTTATATTCCAACCAAGCGTTCTGCTTTATCGTGTAAAAAAAATCTTTAGCTATTATTGCCTACTCAGCTTTATTTGATAACGCTACTTTAGCTTTGTCTCATCACAGTATGCCGTGGTAGATTACTTGTCCAACTGTCGATCGATTCGTGAAGCTTGGAAGGATTGATAAGTTCTGTGTTGTGAACATGTGGCTGTTTATGAGTTATTTTACTTTAAAACACGCATTTCATTGTTCGATAACTTATTTTTAGTAGTATCTCTAAAACTCTTTTAAAGTTATAGATTTTTAAGTAACGCACAATTACTGGTAACTAATATCCACTTTATTTTACAAATTATTCATGCAGGACCTTCCTTCCTGACTGACATAAAAATATTACATATGCAAACATAATTACCTAAGATGTGATGTTTACGAAACAATACTCAAACATTTTATATTTGACACAGTATGTCTTTTCAATGGCTCACGAATTCTAAAACAATAATGTCACATGAAAGTGATTCAAAATAAAGGTTTGGTCTAGTTTTAATACTGTATGGGTCCCCCAGTGGTATGTCTGCGGACTTACACACTAAATACCGGGTTTCGATACCCGTGGTGGGTAGAGCACAGATAGCCCATTGTGTAGCTTTGTGCTTAATTTAAAACAAAACAAATACTGTATGTTTCTTCACTGGTACAACTTACTCATCTTCCTTTACAAACAGTAAGTTATATATATGTAACGTTTACTCGAAACGTTTACAATAAAGTATTATAAATCAAATGATTTTCTCTGATCACTTACTTCCCAATTTTAACCATCTTTGCGTTTCTTGTTTGAAATTATATATATTTTTCTCAGTGAAACAAACTGCAGGCTATCATTTACTTTATGCATTGCGAGAGGCAGAAAGCAAATTTGGACTGAAAAAACAAAAAATTCAATGACAGCTAAAGACATCACAAATGAGCATATTTTAGACTCAAATAAATAGGAATAGACGGCAAACGTATCTATATATCGTCTTGTTATTTCACAAGTTTGTATATTGTAATGATATATATATATATATATATACAGAGAAAGCTAACATGCATAGATGTAACGGGCAATAAAATATTAGTTGAACAATAATTATAAGTGTATGTGGTAGGGCTGAGGGCTTGTTTGGTAAATTTATAATTCCAAATACAGATATGCATAAAAGTCCAAATAGGTTCCTACGTATATGCTTAAATTTATTATTAATACATTGTTCTGTTTTGTCTTTTATTTAATTGAAATGTGTTGCTGACATAAAGCAGCAGATTGGGAAATAAACACAGTATTGTAATAACGGAAAAAAAAAGGCAGATACAAGTTCTCTTTTTCTCTTGGTTTTATTAAGAATTATAAAAGAAAAAATAAATTTTTGATTTTCAGACCCACCAGATGATCCATTTCTTGAAATCGAAGAAAAGAAACTACCTTCTCAAGCAACAATATCGGTTAAAGAACTGACCCTTTTATCTGTAAAGTGCGTGGCTCGTCATGCTGTACCTCCAGTGGAGCAAATCCACTGGTCTTTAGACACAAAAAACATTTCTTCCAATAGTGAACTTCTTGTTGAATTCCTCCCTGAAAAGAATACGTACGTTAGCTGGAGTGTGGTGACATTTAATGTGACAAGAACATTTCATAAAAAGGACCTCGTCTGTTACGTCCACCACGAGTTGTGGCCTCAAGCCGTCACCGTCAGTGCCTCCCTGGACGTTTTATGTAAGTACTATTTTCTGTCATGTATTGTTAATATGAGAATCTAACTTTATTTCTGTGTACGAATAAAGTAAGTAGTCCTAACAGTTAAAATAAGTTGTAAAAGTATTTGTGGTAAACCTCAAATACGTGAATTAGAAAGAATATAATATTGTGAATCATTGATTCTGTAATTAGTCTTATGTAATGTACTCGAACAACCTTTAAAGTAATATCTTCATGTACGCCATATATTACACAGCATAAAATATTCTGCTTCAAGGATAATTTACGTTAAGTCAGATCAACTCTTGCTGCTTGAACAGCTTCACTACTTATTGGGCTATTAAGCTTGCTGGTCAGAAGTTGGATTAAAGTCGCTGTATTGAATTAAAATATCAGTCTAAATATTTACTCGACAGTATTAGTTATGTTTAGAAAGTGGGAAAATTAAACAAAGGATATTACTGCTTTGACTTAGCTTAATGTGTGCTATTAAAAGTGTTAGCTGAGGTACCTATGCCCTGGACGGAAGTTAAGTAAATACATGATTAATGAAAGGTTATCTTAGGACATAAAGTTGTTTCTTTTATATATAATTAAAACAAACAAACAGCAACCCAAACGTCCATAAAACATCAAGAGATAAAATGTGAAATCGTTAGTTTGCATGCATCTCATCATGGACCAAACAAACCTTCATGCCAAATTTGGTGAAGATCCATCAACAGGGGCAAAGTAGTGGTTAATAAAAACAACTGCAGAAAACACTCCTATATCCACACCTAGTGAAGTATTTACATGGACGTGCAACATAAGTGCAATTATATTCATATATATAGTACGCCAGTACATTACATCTGCGGTTTAGTTTGTTTTGAATTTCGCGCAAAGCTACATGAGGGCTATCTACACTAGCCATCCTTAAATTAGCAGTACAAAACTAGAGGGAAGGCAGCTAGCTAGTTATCACTACCCACCACCAGCTCTTGTGCTACTCTTTTATCAACGAATAGTGGAATTCACCGCACATTATAATGCTCCCACGGCTGAAAGGGGGAGCATGTTTGGTGTGACAGGGATTCGAGCCCGCGACCCTCAGATTACGAGTCAAGTGCTTTAACCACCTGGCCATGCCAGGCCTTAGATTTCCGTGAGAGGTATTCATGACGTCATATCTGCACCATGAGAATGGAAAACAAAAAGTTCTTCGTGAAGGGAAATGGAGGCGAAACGGGAAAATCGTGACCTCTTTTTGTAATTTTATGTGCACACAGGATAAAAATTTCGCGAAGTTGGGGGTTGCATATCGTGTAATAAAAAATATTTTCCAGTATCATACAAACAAGAATTATATTATAATATGATGACACACCTTTGAAAAAGTTCTTTGTGATGAATAAACCAACGAACTACTATAGCTGTCTTTGTATTAGCCAATATGTTGCAGGAGATTATTTATGTAAAATAATATACCAGAATTAATATACGTTCTTAATACGTTGTTTAATGAGAAACCCGGAAAAGGAAGTATTTGTAAATTGTAGCTAAGACAAATAATGATATTTGCGATTTCACTGAACTGGTAAATAAAGGCTAAAAATTGTAAATTTGTTCATGGAAGTTATTAAGCCGAATACAAATATAAGGTATAATAAATCCGACTTGTGTGAACAAAATTTTCTTAATGAAAGCTTCAATATTCTGAATATCTTTGAGATGTGTCTTCTGTTGAGATTTGTCTTCAAAAACAGGGCCCCGCCATGGCCAGGTGGTAAGGGCGCTCGACTCGTAATCTGAGGCTCGCGGGTTCAAATCTCCATCACACCAAACATACTCATCCTTTCAGCTGTGGGAGTAATATAATGTGACAGTTAATCCCACTGTTTGTTGGTAAAAAAAGTAGCCCAAGAGTTGGTGTGGGCGGTGGTGACTAGCTGTTTCCTAGTTTTACGCTGCTAAATTAGGGACGGCTAGCGCGAAATTCCAAACAAACCAATATAATACAGAATAGTTTTGCTTCAATGTCTCTCTGAAGTTTTCAAAAATATTTTTAGATTTAGGATTGCCCCCCATTGGCCCAGCGGTATGTCCACGGACTTACAACGCTAAAAACCGAGTTTCGATACCCGTGGTGGGCAGAGCACAGATAGCCTATTGTGTAGCTTTGTGCTTAATTCAAAACAAGAACAACAACGACTTAGGATTATTTGAGGGTAATTAAAGAACAAAAAATGATAAAAATAAAGAATTTATGGTAAACGCTTTAAAATATTCTAAACACACTAAAATGTTTTAATTTTATTGCATGCAGTACAAATTTCGGTAGCAAGTAAAATCTTGATTTACTAATGTCATAAACGATTCCACTTAATAATGGAATATTTACGAATTCATTGATAATATAGTGCATAAAAGTAATCGCAGACAAATTGAGTACAACTTTCTACGAGATTCCTGATGGTTCACTTGTTTCTGTAAGTTTACTAGTGTGATAGTGATAATCTGTAAAAAGTTTTCAAGCCTTATTCAGTATATACCTTATTATACCTTATGTATATTCAGTTGAATATACATTTTCTTCATAAAAGATAAAAAGGAAGAAAGAGCATTTGCATGAGTTTACCTCACAGACTGAAAAGAAATCTAAAGATAAATTCATCTTAGTGTTATTTTGTGATTTTTTTCTGTTTTAACATGTTTCTTGAATGCCCTCTGGTAATGTCAAGTTTTATATTTCAGATTTTATTTATTTTTTCTCATATTATCCGAGTCCCCCTATTTTTTTAAATTTGAGCCTCTCTGATTTTTCAATTTAATCACGTTATTTTTATATGTGGTTTTTACTTTCACAGTCGGTCTATGGCATTGGTAAAATGTTTTTTATGTTGTAATGATTAGAACTTTGAATTCTTGTGTGTGTATCGTTAAACCATGAACATTGTGATAAGTAACTGTGTCTAATTTAGTGACATGTGGAAAATCCATTTATAGACTGGTCCTCACATTTGTTTTGATAATATTCACAATTTTCAGTATGAGAAAATAATTAAATCAATGATTGTTTGCTATAAAATTCTAATAGAACATGTGAACCAGTGAGTGATTTAGCTGATTTTAATTACATTGTAAAGAATTTGTGTGTATGAAGCATGAATCAAGGGCTCCAGCAATAACGACACTTATTTTTCTTTAATTACAGATATATTAAGAACATCAAATGAGTTAGAATTAACGATGATAGAAACTTGTTCATTATTTAAACATATGATCAATTCTTTTATACGCAAACGAATTCTTATGATGTCACTGTCTCACCTAATCAGCCTCGTGTTTATAAAGAAAGAATGACCGTGCTAATAATGTGTTTGCTAGCTGTAGAACAACAATAGCTGCTAAACAAACAGAAACAGAAACACAGGCCTGTGAAACGAGAATATTAGCTTTCAATTAGAGTTGCAGTTCAAAGGATAAATGTTTTAAAATGAATCTCACAGGTGAGGCATAATAAAACTAAAATTACAATAATTAGATTAGGCTCAACAGCACATCTGACGGCCTCTAACCCTAGAAACCGAGTTTCAATACCTGTGATGGCACAGCACAGATAGCCCTTTTTGTATGTTTGTGTTTAACAACAAACAAACAAAACAAAACTTTCAGAGATATAAATTAGTAAACATTATCACAGAAGCGATCATCAACGCTCATCGTGACAAACGTGACAAGAAATATATATATATATACCTAATGAAATATATATTTAATACTTCACGACCTTCTGTTTTCTCGGGACAAAATTTCCATGCATATAGTTAAGTGTTTTAGTATAGAGATATCAATCTATGAGGAAAATCTCTTTCTCTCTCTATATATATATGTGTGTATATACACATATCTAAATAATAATATCATAAGACACGTATTTATATATATTTTACTTATAAATAAGAAAATGTGTTGAAGTATCAGTACATGATAACATTAGAATTCTATCGTCTAGTTCTAAACAAAGATCAGAAAAAAACGCAATAATTAATTTTCTTAATTATTACTATCATTATTTTTGTCCTTATAGATGTACCATCATTTTCCATTAGTCGGGAACCACCGTTTGGATTCCCTGTAGTCGAGGGTATGTTCGTGTCTCTTCAGTGTGACATTGATGCTAACCCTCCAAGCGTTGCGAAATGGCTGAAAGACGAGGGAACATTGCCCTTAGCGTCCTCTGTAGACGGTGTTCTGAACTTTACATCCATCAGCAGGCATCATTCTGGTTGGTACAAGTGCATTACAGAGAACCAGTTTGGATCGTTTTCGTCATTTGGCTATTTTTTAAATGTTCGGTGTAAGTACTATTCTAAAATATTATGTGACATACAGAATTTATTTACACGACAAAATATATAGTAGCAGATCACCGTGAAAAAATTCCTTTTCCCACAGGAACAACTTTATTGTTTTTTACATACATGTGTTACCAAAATAATGGTCTGGTGCTTAAAATGATCGACTCGCAATTTGTGGATCGCGGATTTGAATCCCGTCATCAAACATGCTCGCCCTTTCAGCTGTAAGGGTGTTATAATGTGATAGCCAATCCAACTTTTATTGGTAAAAGAGTAGCCTAAGAGTTGGCAGTGGATAGTGTTGATTAGCTGTCTCCACTCTTGTCTATCATTTATAAAATAGAAACAGCTAGCGTAGATAGCTCTCGGATAGTTTTGCACGAAATTCAATAAAACAAGGAAGTAAACCAAAATCATAGAGGCTACAAAATATGTTGAAAAATAAATCGCTTAGTATTGTAATAAATTGAACAGATTTTGTTATTTTAAGGTTTAAACGAATTCGAATAATCACTATACAAATTCATAAAATTGTATTTATTAGTTAAAAATCACCAGAGTACGAGTATCAGAATAATTGTAAATGGATTGTTTTATCTTCTCTGTCCCTCGCTGGAACAGCGGTAAGTCTTCCGAGTTACAACGCTAAAATCAGGCGTTCGATTCCTCTCGAAGGACACAGCATATAGCCCTATATTCTCGATATGAAAAAAAAGTAATTATTTATTTAAAAAAACATTTAAAGAAAAGCAGGAAATATTTTATCCATTTTTCACGAACTATTAAGCAATGAATCATTCAATAATATTGTAGTACTTTGTTCCATTTTTATGAAACGGCAAATTAAAATTTATTATTGTAATTATTTTCGAGTTATGAAAATGAATATTACGCATTAGAATTGAAACGTTCGCAAACAATGACAATCTTACTTACCATTTTAATTATGTTTTGGGTTTACATTTGTTAATTAGCTCTTTATGTGTGTTTTCAAAAGATGGTGCTGAAATTGTTCAAGAACCCCCTGATGTTCTAGAAGCTGATGCAGGCGATCCTTTCCGATTAGAATGTAAAGCCGATGGAAAACCGCCCCCATCTTATTGTTGGACAAGAATTAGAGAAAACAGTCGACTAGAGGGCGTTAGTATAGAGAAAGACTTATTGTTGGATACAGTTCTCTACTCTGATGCTGGACAGTACAAATGTATCGCGTCTAACACTATTGGACGAAGATTGTATACAGCTCAAACAAAAGATATTAATGTCAAAGTAAAAGGTGATTACTATTTATACTTCACCAAAACTGGGCCGACATACAAGTATAGGTAGTTCATAGATATTCATTCAAAATTATGATAACTGAACACTTTGAAAAATAATACTACGTGATTAAATGAAACTTGAGTGGAGCGCAAGCAAAAGATATGAATGTCAAAGTAAGGGGTGATTATTATTTATGCCAAACGAAAACTAGGCTGGTAGGGAAGTAAAGGTAAATATTTTTAAAAATGGAAATTCGGATGATTGAATTATTTGAAAAGTAAAACAACTTTAATATAAAGAGACTAGATTTTCTGGAGTCCAAAGTGGGACACCTAACTGATGAGGGGACCTGGCATACCAGATGGTATAGGTTTACTTGCAAGTTGAAGCTCATAGGTTCGGATTCCCTTCCCACCAAATATGCTCGCCCTTCATCCGTGATGGTCAATTGCATTATTGTTGATAAAGAGCAAAGAGTTCGGGGTGGGTGGAGATGACTAATTGCCTTCCCTCTGGTTTCTCTCTCACTGCTAAGTTAAGGATGACTACTGTAGATAGTCCTCGTGTATTTTTGCGGGAAGTTCAAAACAAAGTAAACCTAACTGATAAATAAAACACTGTTACATTAAAAAATTAAAACTTCATAAAAATGTATACCATTTTATTATTATACTTTTCATTAAACATTATTTTCTTATACAAATCAGGAGTGCGTTTTGGAATGACATTCATGAAAAATACATACCATTAAATCATTAGACATTCATGAAAAATACATCAATCATTACAATTCTTATTTGAAGATATATTTTAAAACTCATATTTCGAAATAAAGCAAACTAATTTCATACTGTTTTGTCAGCTTTAGCAATATTACTACGTACTGAATGCTAATATACGACATTTCAATGATTTCCTAATCTAAAGGTCAATGGCTGACGTCTGACGGTGTGTTATGAAATAATAAACAAGCTAATTTTGTATTAAAAATATCTTTAAAAGTATATGATTATCTATAGATTTGGATGTTTACATATGAAAATGACAGATATTATATGAGGACACGATAAATCTTATGTATACTCATAGTATGGTAATGGTTACCGCTTTAGCTTTGATAATGTGGAATGTATGAGATCATTATATCCCAAAACGGGATATTTTCGCGTCCCCTAAAATTTGTGGAGGACGGCGAGACAGGCAACTCGAAAACTGGTCACATTAGTCTAATAAAAATATATCTAATGTATGGGATGAATAAATTGTTTTTGATTTTTATTAACATATCATATGGACAAAACAAACCATTAAGTCCTTTAAGATTGTACTCGTACACCCGCCTTTAAGAAAAGTAAAAAAAATTAAACGCACCGTTTATTTTTCAGAAAAATAATTGATTCTTCTGTTAAAACCATTGTAAAGTGCTCTTTTTCACTAGTGGTCCCAGCATGGCCAGGTGGTTAAGGCGCTAGACTCCTAATCCTAGGGTCGTGGGTTTGAATCCCGATCGCACCAAACATGCTCGCCTATTCAGCCATGGGAGCGTTATAACGTGACGGTCAATTTTACTATTCGTTGGTAAAAGAGTAGCCCAAGAGTTGTCGGTGGGTGATGATGACTAGCTGCCTTCCCTCTGGTCTTAACTGCTAAATTAGGGGCAGCTAGTGCAGTTTGCCCTCGAGTAGCTTTGTGAGAAAATTCAAAAACAAACAAACAAACAATATTCGCTGCTGCTGACAGAAACTCATTTTATAATCCTGTCATCAAAATAAAATAAAAATTATTGTAACTGGAACCTAGGCTGTCTTTTTCAATCGTTAAACTTGTGCTTTCTTGTCCTATTATCTTCAAAATAGAGTACAATGAAATCGGAGGTTTTTATTTTATTGATTTCCTGAATAATCTTGTAAAGATTGATTAGTTCACCTAATTTCTGTCTTTTCTAAAAATAAAATAAGATATTACATATTTTCATAAGTGAACTATTCCATTCTAGATCTTCTCTAAATTCCTTGAAATAAATCAAAAGTTTAAACAGTATTTTAAGTAAGAATTAACTAGTGATTTGTATATAGTTAAGTAACTTTCTTGACTTGTAATGAATGGGTCTATAAATACACCTCAAAATTATACAAGTTTTTAATAGCAAAAGAGTACTGCTTTGGTAACATAAGTAAATTTTCCACCATCATGCCTATCTTTAGTCCAGATTTATTTTAAGCGTGTGATCCAAAGCATGATATATCAAATGTGTTATCCAGCACTTACTGTAATTAAGCACCACTCACCAAATCCTTATCCCTGTTATCAATTGAAATTAAAGGATAGATTAAACAATTACCAAGTTTTTTATATGTTTATTCTAAGAGTAGAGATAAATTTTCCACCATCATGCCATTGTTTAGTCCAGATTTATATTAAGCGTGTGATCCAAAGCATGATATATCAAATGCGTTATCCAGCACTTACTGTAATTAAGCACCAATCACCAAATCCTTATCCTTGTTATCAATTGAAATTAAAGGATAGATTAAACAATTACCAAGTTTTTTATATGTTTATTCTAAGAGTAGAGATAAGTTCTCAACCTGATGAAGAGAGCCTGGTGATATTTCACTTATTATTTAATTTCTATATTTTTGTTGTTCTGAGTAATCTGAGTGTCGTGGGTTCGATTTCCCATCACACCAAATATGCTCGCCCTTTCAGTTGTGGGGGCGTTATAATGTGACAGTCAATCCAACTACTCATTGGTATAAAAATAGCCCAAGAGTTGGCAGTGGCTGGTGATGATTAGCTGCCTTCCCTAAAGAAAACAGAAAGAGGCTGGAAATGAATATTTAAAAGAGAGAGATTAAGAAGGTTAATAAAAAATGTAGATACAGTTAAAAGAAAGTTAAGAAGAAATTTGTAGAAAACTGTGAAAGGTTATCAATAGGTGAGAGACATGAATTTAGAGAAGGAGTTAAAAGAATGAGACAATATTTGAATATTAATTGAAAACAAAAGTCCATGTGATTGAGCACAAGATTGATAAAGCTACTGGAGATGTAGAAAAAGAGATTACAAGAACATTGAAATGGTACAGAAAGGCTATATAATAAAATAAAGAAAATAATCAAATGACAGAATAAGACACTTGGAAAAAGAAATGGTAAATGCAAAGATCAAGCTACACCTCTTTCTGAATTCACTCAAGAATTCCAATCTAAAATTTATTTAATATTTAATATAGTCAACAACTGTTACCCTGCCATCATGCTGTTTGTGACTGCAGGACCTTCCTGGACTGCTCCAGTTTTCAGAGGCATCATTAGTCACTGGCACAGGGGGCCTGTGCCCCAATTATACTTGAAAGTGCTCTGAATCTTTAGTTGGTGTCTTCAAAAATCCAAATCCAAAACTATGATCATACTGAAATACCAAAACATTTTGTGCTTATGGGTGTGAGCCTCAAATCTTTAAAGAATTTAGCCACATCTCTGCCAGTTATGTTACTACCAAAACCAGTTCCAGAGTTTAGCCAGCCAATTCATTAACACTATCCTGTCAAGAAATCAATGGACTATGGTGGAAAGGTACCATTGAAAAGTATATCAAACTCATTTTGAAATATTTTTCAAAGTGAACAAGTGGAATAGGGAGCAAGAAGCTATTTATTTAAAATGACCAGCTTTAATAACATTTAGTAACCTTACAGTTGAGAGTTGTAAAAACTAACAAGCATTGGAAACTGCATTGTTGAAAAGGTAAAAGGTTTAGAATGATACACCAAACAGAATACTTATCCAAAGGAAAGGCCTGTAACAGGGTACACAGGAAAGAATCAAATTTGGTCAAACTTGCAAAAGATTTGGAAAGGCTTGACCAATTATTTTACCTGTGTGATCCATATGAAATGGTAGATTTGTTGGCATATCACCAATCCATAGGTGCCATGACATGTGATGATATAAGAATAAAGCTGAAATAAATTAGATATACATCTTTAAAGGAAACTCTGCATGTTGTGATGGGATTTATATTTATTAAAGTCACAGATAAGCGACTAAAGACACCATCTAGGAGTTATGCCCATCATGGCCAGATGGTTAAGGCACTCAACTCATAATCTAAGGGTTGCAGGTTTCAATCTCTATCATACCAAACATGCTCGCCCTTTCAGTTGTGGGGGTGTTATAATGTGACGGTCAATTCTACTATATCCATTGGTCAAAGAGTAGCCCAAGAGTTTGTAGTGGGTGGTAATGACTAGCTTCCTTCCTTCTAGTCTCATACTGCTAAATTATATATGGTTAGTGCGGATAGCCCTTGAGTAGCTTTGTGCAAAATTCAAATCAAACCAAACCATCTAGGAGTTACAGGATTATCAGCTTGAGTAGTATGTAAACACCAAGTAGCCCTGGTGATAGTATATAAGAACTGAAAGGATTAGTTAGACCACTAATTATGCAGCATGGAGAAAATAAACTACAGGGCAACAGAACTTTTATATATAACTTGAAATTACATATTGCTAATGACTGTAACTCTTTCAAAATAATGTTAATAAAAGGGAAGTAGTATAAATATGGGAAATGTGACCATTACAGTCAAGGCTATGAATAATCAATGTCTGTTAATAAACCAAGGAGGCAATACTGTAAAGATGGAAATTTGAGGCAAATCAGATCAATAAAGATCATGAAAAAAGGATTAACTGGGACGAAGTTCAACTAAGAGTATTCCATTTGTCCAAACTGAGATAATAATTTCATTATTTAAAGAAACTATTATAGGAGTCCATGGATTTACTCTCAAGATATATATTGACCTGCACTAGTTCTACACATACAATTGTTTAACCCAATTTGGGAATGAAAAAGGTATGAATTTGCCTCTAGAGAAGAAAAAAGAAGATGGGTTGATGTGAACACCAAGATAAAAGTTTGAAGTCAACTTCACTGTGGAAAGCTTCTATGCACATTATGATGTGTGGATAATTGGTACATATGAGATAGAAAGAAAGCATATTGGAAATAAGCTTCATGTGTAAACTCAGATGTGATTTTAGACTGCCTTGAATAGATTCACAGGTTATAACTAGGAAACCTCTGTACAGTACCAACTAATTATGTCACCAGAGACTGAACTTTTATGAAAGCACAATGTAATAGAAATATATAACCCAAAATACAACATAGCAGAAGTTTTGTGGTCCAAAGAAAATGTGATTCATCATGATCATTTGTGAGAGCAAGTCTATAGTTTGAAAGGATTTTACTCTATGTAACTCAAACTGCTGGAGAGTCTATGGTTTATTTTCAGTATTAATAAGGATGCAGTAGTCATTGAAATAAGACAACAAGAGTTGTTAAAGTGAAAGAGCTTATCTTATTATTCTACCATAAACCATAGAAAAGAAAATTGCAAAAATTATTATTTGTTGACTGGACAGTTTAGAGACTTAATAGTCGACAAGTACCAGTATATTAATTATGTAGATTATAAACATCTATAGGTTATACATAAAAGTAGAATATTTAGTTGAATAATAATGCTATATTTACTATTTTTAATAAAATGTAATGTTCTTATCATGACAAAATCATTAACAATAGTATGCTTATATTCCAGCAAAATGTCATACAGAGATATCAAAAGAAATTTTAACATTAATTTGAATTTGGTACCTTTTTTCTCAACTTCTATAATTTAAATGAAATTTTGTGTGATCATTCTTTGTACTACAGTCTAGAGATGATAGGATCATTGGATTTGGAAAAGACATGCTGTAGGATCTAGTTAAGACATTTTTGTTTTTCTGACAAAGTGATTCACTTATAGAATGAATTATCAATAGTAGTGGATAACAGCAAGAAGGGAAATTGATTTTCTGAAAAATAAAGGGTGGACTTAGATTTTTGCTTTTTTTCTTTCAAAAGTAGGTGTGTAAAGGTAGCCTTAAAATACCAAATACAATTTTAAATGTTAAAATTGTAGTTATTTTATTGCCCATTGTTATACATGTTTTAGTGAGCAGTGTTTCGATTGAGTTCTTCAGTTAATTTTCTCTTTCTTGATAACTGCTTGGAATATTTTTAAATTGTTTTATGTTTAAAAATAATTATACTCTGTAAGTCTAAGATACATATTGTACTTAATATATAAAGCATATTGGGAAAATACTTTAATTGGAGTTCTGTTCAGTAGAAATTATAGTTAAAACCAAATCTTAAACATATTTGAAACATTTTTTTCCTCTGTGTGATTTCATAAAACCTTGTTATATGGGGTACGTTGAAACCTATGCCAAATTTCTTCTGGTTCTTTGTCAGGTAGACCTGAGGTTGATCCTGTGAACAAAACATTAAATGCTATAGCAGGAAAGTCTGCAAAGCTCTTTGTTCGATTCTGTGGTAATCCCCGTCCATATCGTGCCATCTGGATTTTGCGTCACCTAGCACTCAGTCCTGGAGATACTATCTTGCCTTATATAGCGCACAATGCAACAGTGAGTATATGTGTGTGTGTTTGTATCATTATCACTTTTTAAAATAAGAAGGAACCAAATGACAAAAACCTTTATCACAACATTCAAGTCCTTTCCTTAACCCAAAAGCAAAACTTATCAAAGTAACCAAACAATGTATGACCACATGTTCATTGGTGTTGTATCAAGTTTCAACCAGGAACATACACAACAAACTCACTAGCATTTCAGGAGTGGTGCAGCTGCTGTCCCCCTCCTTTTCATAGTTTGCACTGTTACACTATAAAGTGTACACCTTTGAACAATAAATAATTTCAATAAAAGATTATTTCCTGTTTCTTGTAGCTACAAGTCAGCAATCTATAATAGTGATTTAAGTTTGATATATCATCTGGCTGCATTGATATAAATAATATATGCTGAAATTATATGGTGCCCATCCAGACATCTGCACCCCCTTTCCTGGCCTAAACTATTCTATAAGTTTATAGCGAAGAATGAAAGGCTAATACTGGGCTTCAAAGGCTTATTAATACTTATTAACATTTTATATTATTATGTTTGGGTTCTAGAATGATTAATAAAACTCATGTCTTGACTGATCTGGAGAAATCTATATCCAGTAGTTGTCAACACTTGAAGTATAACAAAATGTGCCCCAGTTTCAGTGAAAATGATTCACTTATGTAAATGTTCATATGGTGTACAATATCTGTACATGATGGAGAAAAATGAATATCATTTTCGGATTCAGTGTACAAGAAATACTATACAACGTCTGAAACATTTAAGGCAATAACACCATCGTAGACCCATGTAATCATTATAGTTGTCAAAATCTCCAAATATGGTCATTAATCCTAATACTAAAACATCAGTTTATTAGCATGATTTACCAATAGTCTTGTGAATGATAAATATAATTTTGTAATATATATATATAGGATATATAATTCTTATAGAAGCAACTGAAGAAATATCTATGAATTTCATACATTCATCAACATCGTAATAGAAACAGTTGTGTTACAATTACTGAAATCATAATAAACAATCCCATGCAATTTAAAAGATAAGATTTGACTTGAAAGATGAAACATTGGTGATCTTTGTTAAAGGACAAACTTAGCAGTCCATCCAGCACATGTGGGAAGAAAAGTATGAATTTTTAACAGTGAGATTTTGCAAAGAAGGAATGTAAGTAAGTAACCCAAGATATACTCTTAAAACTACAATAAAATAATTTATTTTTTGCTTAGACTTATAAGCACAGGACTGCTCTTAAAAACAAATAAAACGTATGAAAAATATGGATTTTTTTCTAAAAAGGAAAAAATAGAAGTTGCCAAAAGAGCATTTGAAAATAGAAAAGTGGCTATAGGCATATTGAAAAGTTTATTCCTGGAGTGAAAATTCATATCTGTGTGGCTTGTGACAAGAAAATTCAGTAATGAATTCCTCAATGTCTACTGCCACACTCCTTTGAATGTGCATGAAGATAAGGCGAGCCATCTTTTCATTGCCACTGGTCAAATGAATTTGATTTATAGGAAAGAGTTCAGAAGAGGGCTAATAGAATGATTCCATGGATGGAATGATTATCTTATGTAGACAGGATAAGATCTCTTAAATTACTTTCTTTTGAGAGATGGAGAGATGGAATCATCCTATTAGCCCTCTTTTGAACTCTCTCCTATAAATCAAATTATTTTTTTAAATAGGGAGACTAAAACTTTAAATCACATTAAACCATCAGAGACCTAATTAGTGATTTGTATAGAGGCAAGAGATCCTTTTATTGAAGTTTATAACATTATTGGAGGAGAGGTGGAGAGGATAATGGCCATTGATTTACATTTGTTGTATTATGAAGACAAATTGGTTAACAGTTTTTGTTCTGTTGTGGTTAAGATTATATCAAAATGGCTGATTTATTAAAGATAATTACAGATCTTTTTGTAATATAGTGTGGTATGTATAAAACTGATATTCCCTAATGTTATATTTTTTACGTATTTTAAACTGAAAATTCACATGTGAGCTTAAATTCAATTTCAAACTTAGCTAGCTATTAAATTATGCCAAAAATGTTTGTGGTATATTTATCAATTATTCTGTTTTGATGCTCTGTAACACACTATCTTGTGTGTTTTGCAAGAATTATCAGCACTGTATATTTACACATTTGTTGAAAAATTTAAATTTCAAAGTTTTATTGTCTGCATAACAAATATTTTGTTTTTCCTAGGAGCTTGGAACACCAAACTGTTATTTATGCGCCTTAGAAATAACAAAAGTATCTCCTGAAGATGGAGGAGAAATTTTGTTTTTTGCTAAAAATCCAAAAGGTATTGATGATGCCGTGATTTTACTGAACATAACCCAGGCCAGTTTCTCTGTGTCAAGTGGTAAGTTCAAAATTCTTTTAAAACTAGATATCAAATTAAAGAGTTTTATTTTCTTGACTGTTTCATATTTGTATAATATACATATATATATATATATTGATGTAACATGTTTTAACATTACACAGTTTGATTTAAATTATTTCATAAAGATAATGCCAATTTCAGTCCACTTAATAAGAATGAATTAGTTTATTTATTACATGTATATTTAACTCTTGCTATATGTTGCATTGACCTAGATGTAAGTTATAGATCTTAATTCGAAAACAAACTTTTCCTATAATCTATGAAATTACTTTATGTTTAATACACTAAAAATGTTTCACATAAATTTCTCCAATTGATGATAAATCTGATTAACTTACTGATTCTTTTCATTACAATGTGTGGTCTTTCCCAACACCTATCTAACAGGAATGATTCAGCCATCCCATGTAAATTTATGAAATCTGGTTGTATTAGAATTAACATCGTAATGACATTTAATTTTATCACAAGTTAATTTAAGTCTTTGCTAGATAAAGCCATGTATGAAATTTTTATTCTTCAGGTTTACAGTAGCTCTTCCAACCATCAACTCCTCTGGACATTTGGGAGGGTTTGGTTCTATTATGCTACAGTCATTAGATGTATATTTATTGCTAATAACCACTGGTATAGGTATTTCACTTCTTGGTCTCTCTGCTATTACTGGAAATTCAGTCTCTGGTGTAGTAATTATTAATATATAAGTATTTCCTGGTTATAGATTGTAAAGCTATTTTGAGCTAGTCTAACCTCAGATTCCTTTCTATGTATAAGTAAGTTTTCTCATTTGGTGTCAACCACCTACACATCATATAGTATAAACTAACATAACATTAAACCTTTTGATCTACCCATGTTGTGTAACCACTAAATTAATCTTCCCCCATGCAAAAAAAAAAAAGTTAAAGCCAGTCCTTCTCATTCAACTATTTATCAAGTTTGCCTTAAATCAATTGCACTTGCCACATATGAAGAAACTCATTTCAGATGACAACCACCTTCTTAGGAAAATAAAACTATTTAACCTGAAGATGACTTATTCCCCACCAAAATTTATGTTAAGCCTCCATAGTATTAACATTCTCTTTACTAAATATGAAGAAACAATGATGCATCAACACTATTAATTCCCTGAACAGTCTTAAATACCTCAAATTCCCTCTAACTCTTCTTTTTCAAAATAAAACAAGTTTAGAGATCTTAACCTATACTCACATGATAACATTTCCAGCACAGGTATCATCCTAATTTTCCTCCTCTGATCTTTTTCCAACAAATAAATGGTCTTTCTATTGTAATAAGCTCAAGACTGGACACAATTCCTCAAATGTGGACTGACAAATGACCTATACATTGACATTATAACCTCTTTAGACTTGTATTCAGTATTTCTATAGACACAACCTAAATTTTTATTGGACTTGTTACTAACAACAACACATTCTTTGGATGATATTAAATTATACTCATAACTGAAATTTGGATATCTTGCATTTATTATAAGCCATCTGTCATTTATTTGCCTAACTCTACAAATAGTCCAAATGATTTTGTAAGGCAGTATTACCTTTGTCACAACCAGCAGACCCAAAACTTTAATGTCAGAAGCAAATTGAAATAATATGTTGACCATTCCTTCATCTATGTCATTGATATAAATCATAGAGAGCAAAGGCTGTAACACTAAGTCCTGAGGCACCACACTCATGAAAATAACTTTGTATCAAGCTTTCCATGTGGCATCCAGATACATAACATTTATATATGTAACCTCATAAGCAGTAATGTCTTCAAAGAATGTCAAAGGATTTGTAAGGCAAGATTTTCCCCTTGTGAAACCATTCTGATTATCCAACACTATTTTGGCAATATATATTTTGGTAGTTTTTGGCAATATATCCTTTCCTTGAATAAACATTCACTCTTCTCTGAAAACTTCAATGAAAATTTGCTTCTACTTCTTTCCTTATTACTCATGTTTATAACTTTGTATCAATCTGGATGTTAGTTCATGTTTTTCAATTAATACATCATTATATTTAGCAGCTCCTTCTAGAAAAAAAAGCTTACACTATATATATAAATCATCGGGCCTCCATGAGACCTCTTTGTCCATTAATGAGTCTTAACTAATTTACAATCTTTTTTAACAAGCAGAAAACTAATTTTTAAATGGAGATCTAAACCTTTGAAGATTTATCAACTATTTTCTTAAATTCTTGCAACATTCCATCTCAACTGTTACAATTCTTGACAGCAATTCGTAATACACAGTTGGAGACATAAAATTGTCTAAACTTGGGATGTTCTCATATGTTCAAGTTGTTTATTTATGAACTTTTGTTCCAATGCCTTCAGAATTTAACATTAAAAAGTATGATTTATGAATGTTATTGATTCGTTTAACAGTTTGGAATCAACACATTTAAAGTAAGAAAGAAAAGAAAGTATATATTTTGATGACAATTTTTTTCATGAGCTTCAAATTGTTAACCAAAGCTGGTAATTTCAAAATAATGCATTTATTAACACTGATTTTTTCTTTGGAGTTGTACATTATTTTACCAGGCAACCATAGTGTAAGGTGTTCTACTTCACCAAGTAATCATAGATTGGCAATTTTTTTTTGCTGCAAGTAGGTAAACTTATTTAAGTTTTCTAAAGTCAGATATCTATTACAATCATCTAATCATTCATTAAACACAAGTATTTTACCAAAACATCTGTGTCATAAAAGTATTTAGTGATACAAAAACTTAAGTATTGTGAAAGGAGCATTTACTCCTTAACATTTGCAAAAATTAAAAAAAAAGAATATAACACAAGAAGACTGAAGGACAATAAACACCATTTTTCTTTTACACTCCAGCATAATGAACAGAAATATAAAATAAATGAGTAATTCTGTGATTATTTTCTGGATTGCCAAGTTTACTATTTTCAGTTGACTGAAATGGACGAATCTGATATGTATTTGTGACTATTCTCAGGTTATTTCTGTATTTTACTATTCATTTTTGTTGAACTGAAATAAAATGTATAAAAAACCAGATTAGTTGCTTTATACTGAAATGCATAACTAGGAAAAATTATAAAATACTTCATTTAAAATACTGATATGTACATCTAATCAGTTTCACATTATATTACATGCAATACCAACAATTTGGTTTAATATTATGAAGTTGGAGCCACTGATGAACAAACCATAAGATTTTTAAAGACTTAATTCTTTTTTATATTCACTCTAGGTTTATCAGTCCATGAGAGGGCGGTGTGGAAAACATGTCTAACTGTGGTAATCTTCTTCTGTTTAATCTGGGAAAACTTCAGGCTTATTGTACATTGACCTTTGTGATGTACTTGTTTCTTAGTAAGTAATACACTAGTATTAAAAAGTTTTGTGCTTGAGTAAGGAAGCACGTTATGCTTACATAATAATAAGTAGACAAACAATGATTTGGAAGCATAAGAAAGAGATTTATTGATGGTGAAATATACTCTATGTTTTGATAGAACATAGGTGTTGGCAGGTACAAGACAGAGGTAATGGTCAAGTGTATGAATGGCAAATAGACCTTGCCAAATGTGGCTGATGTTGCTAGGGTCATTATCACGGTTTAGTGAGAGATTGTTTGTTTTGGTTATTCTATGGTCTATACCATTTTTTTTTCTTCTTCTACATGAACCCAAAACTAATAATTGAAACTTATTACAGTCAGTAAAGACTGGATGATAAGGATATGTTGGTTCATTAAGACTGCTTACAGAAGCATTTTCCCATATAGAAGCAAGTACTCTGATTTAAAATATAAGCATTATTTGAAAAGATCCACATTTAACATAATTTACCATCTTCATTAAAACAAAATCAACTAAAGGAAAGAACAAATAATTCTGCCTTTGGGCTTCCAAGTCAAAAATGAATTTCACATGTTCCACTTGTATTTGCAACCTAATTTTTCAAGAAATTCGACAGATTTGTAACTGTTAGTTTGTTTAATCTCCTAACCTTTCTAAATTAAATGTTCCATTATCTTCTTGTATTTTAAATGCTGAAGTTTAGCATCATAATAATTCTTGCATTATTTAAAGTAAGTCATGGGTTTGAATCCTATTACTGAACTTTCTTGCTCTTTCAGTTAAAAGGGGACTTTGTTATATGACAATTAATCCCAGTATTCACTGATAAAGAGTTGTCTAAGAGTTATCTGTCTTTAGTGCAAATAGCCCTCAGGTAACTTTACATGAAGTACAACAAAACAATTAAAAATAAAGCTTTGTTTAAAAAACATTATAAAACAAACCAGACAAGAGTTATTTATACATTTGAAGGAAAACTTTACTCTTAAAACTGATGCAAATATATCACAACTTTCTGTGAGGTAGAAATTTCTATTTTATTTTTAAGTTAAAATTTTATTTATGGTTAATCTATTTTCTCTTCTGTATTTTGATTCAACTATATTTTTATTTGTCTTAATGAATGCTAGTTTACTTGCTTCCTGATGAACATTAAATATTAAAGAAATCATTTTAATGTTAAAATGCCAGTGTGAGGTTCCCTAGCAGTGATGTGCAGATAATTAATTTCCATTTATTATTTAAAGCAAATGTTTAGTAATTAGTCACGTTACATGTAATCTCAAGGTCTGGTAAGACAATAAAAATACCTTAAGGTTTGAAGTTAGACTGACAAGAGAAAGGAAAAAAGGGATGTTGGGCTAGACGTTTGTGAAAGTTTTGATACATAAAATATTTGATTTGTTCAATGATTCTTTTGGATCTTCATCTCTTGTTTAACATTGTTTCTTTGAGAAATATCTAATATTGTTTAATAATCTTAAAAATTAAATTTTGTTTCTTCCATTTCTTTTTATTTCCCTATTCATTATTACTATTTGTGATTTTATCATTAAAAATTAACTTCATCAGAATATTCTACTTGTTTGATTTGGAGATTCATTTATTGACAGAGAGTTACTTGTTATTGAGCAACTATATTTTGTAAAATTTTTATTTTGTTTGATAAATTTAATTTTTTGTACCATGCTATAAACATGGTTGATTTGACATGTTAAAACTCAGTATAATTTTGTTTTACCAAAAATTCATAAAGAATCATAACATGTTTCAAATATTTACTCACAAACTCGTTTCCTCTTCTCTTTAAACTCCTTCAAATTTTGAACACAGATTGCAGTGAAAACAAGCTACTCAAGAGTACCTACTGCCAACTATTTGGCTACTATAATTAAATACTGGAATTTAACCATGATGCTTATAACACACAAACAGTTCCAAAGTTGGAGCACAATTTTGCAGCAACAGGATATAAATAATGGACCATCAGATTCACAGTCTAGGATTCTATGCCTAGATCAGCAATTGAATGAAAGAGAACTAATTGTCTTAACTGTCTCTATATAAACTTCGGATAAACAGTAGTGACAGAAGAAATTAAATACTGTTCATAAACAACAGTCAATATAACATTTGTACTGACTATTAAGGATTAAATTTGTTTTAAACACAAAAGAAAAGCATTAGTACTGAATGGATATGAAAAATATAGAATAAACAATACCAAAGTAAAATATTAATTTCAATTGAGTGAGGAACTACTATTGATACATTTATTTTTTATTTTTTTTCAAAAATTGGTCATATGGTGATTTGTGTATACGTATGTATTGGGCAACAGCTTAAAACAGCATTGGCGTTTTGGTAAGAACATGTGTGGCATAGAATGTGATATTATAAGTTGTCAATGAGTAACATCAACAGTTGAGGAGGGAGGGGAAGTCAAGCAAATGTGAAAGATACAGATAAAGAGGGAAGAGGGTCAGTGATTAGTACGTTTTTTTTAGTTATACCATTATTTAATAAATATATAAGTTTATCTTGATGTTTTATTGAATTAATATATATTAGTTGAAATCGGTGGGAATTGAGTCTTATAAAGTTAGGGGTTTTGAAAATGTTTCACAATGAAAAATGAAGAGAGAAATGAAACACTAAAATTGGATTTTGTGGGTACCTTGCTTAATGTAACATCACATGAGGGAGGAACTACAGAGTTATGATTCAGTGGTAAAAGGAAAGAATGAAAAAAAACCTGTAAAAGGTATGACATGATATGTGGGGAGCTTCAATCTAGTAAACCTCCATCATGACACATACGGTGTCGGTGTCTATCCCCACTACTGGTTCATATAATACTTTTATTTTGTGTTATGCCTAGGAGCATGTTTACTCTTTCAGTGATTTCTTTAGACACTCATAATTAATTTTCACTGAAGGTGTGTTCTATAATTGCAATTTTTTAAGTTCATTATTTGTATATTCTGTTGTGGGTAACATCTCATAAGTGTTATAAATAAGTTACAAATATGTATTCTACTTTTACAATAATATTTACTGAATTGAAGTTGAACTTCTTTCCTCCCCCTTTGAGTCTGTAGTTTGAAGTCTTTCAAACAAATAAAAACAAAAATGAAATTACATGTATAAAAAATCCAATAGGAATAATTTAGATTTTTAACAATTGGTATTTTACGTTGTTGACAATGGTGTGCTACTATTGTTAACTTCCTGGAAATAAAGCTAATGTGCTGTTTAGTGTTGTAGATCTCAGTCATATATAACAGAAGTGTAATAATATACCAAAGATATAATCAAACCTATTAAATGTAACATTTTGCTGATTGTTACATGAGAAGTAATTTTTATTATGGTATTTTATGAAAATTTAAGACTTTCATATGTTAGAATTGGTGTGCTCTGGCAATGATTGAACAGATTCATTATATTACTGTTCCAGATTTATAGTGTGTACGTGTTGCTTCTTTGTTATTTAGTAAATAAATATTTCATATCTATGTGCAGAATTGTGAAATAATTGCTGCTTCAAATGTCTTGTTTTGTGAAGAAGTGTGTGGTGATGTTTGTTTATTGTTATATTTTAGTTTTTATATACAGTGTTTTATATGTGTGAATAATTCTTGTAAACACAATTTTGAATATGTTACCCTTAAATTTAAGATTTATTATTAAGTCCTACCACACAAAAGAAGCATGTAAAACATCTTTATGAAGCTGATTATGTTAAAAATGGTGCCAGAAATGTCCTAGTAGTTAGCAAGGGTTCATAGTTCAGGTTAAGTTGTCAAAATATTTACTCTGTACTTTGGGGCTGTTTGAACAATAGTTAAGACAGAATTCATTGGTGAGTACTGCTGACTAAATGTCTTCCTTCATGTCTAGTGATTCAGACTTATGGATGGCTGTACTCAGTAGTTATTGCATAGCTCTACATGAAAACTGTAAAAACCAAGACAACATACAAACAATTATGAAAAGAGCAAAAGCTATTTAGAGTAAATCATGACTTTAGTTCTTCTGAAAAGTTGTTTCGTCTTTCTGCAAAATTTACACTAAAATTTTAAACAATTACTTTGTGCATTTATTATCAAGGTAATGAACTTAAGTCATGTTTTATATCATCCATCATTTCAGTGGACTTCACAATTCACTTTATGTGGCATGATGTTTTCCAAAGTGGCGTCCATGTTAAATATAAAGTATGAGCAGATTGGAAGAAATAAGTACTTGAGAAATCAATATGAAAATCCTCTCAAGAATCCTGAAGAGACTTGAATTCATTTTTCTAGTAAAACAAACCTTGTTGTTGTGTTATGTATGTGCCTAGAAGATTATTGTTGTACGATATACACAAGTCTGTGATTGTACACAGTTGTCCAATATTTGATACAACGTTTGTGGTTGTGAGTTGAAGGATGTTGTGGATTCTCATTTAACTTTTAAAGAAGTGTAAAGTAAAATTACCGAGTGTGCTTAATACATGTAAAAAACATAAAATATGAAAGCTACATGTGTGTTTAGCTAGCAGTCTTTCTCTTTTATGACTTGTAGCTCATGAAATGCAATTTGTATAAGCCAATGAATGAATAAAATATGACTAGTGTAAAAATGGCCAGTTGCAGTCCAAATAATAACATAAACAGTATAGTGTACATTTCAGATGAGACAGTCAATACCATATTTCTTGTAACTTGATAAAATATACTTGGAAGGTTTGTATATAAAAATATTTAAGTTTTATTCAAAAACAGCAAGAATAAATGAAAACACTATTCTAGAAATTGTCTTATATGTTGCATTACTGAAAACTATCTAAAACAAGTCTGTGTAGCAAAGTTTTATCATTAACAAAATTATGTTATTAATTTTAGAGGAGTGTAAGAATTCTTCTCCTCCAACTGAACCTGTTTTTTATTTGTAAAAATGAAAATTGGCTTTAAGAAGGTTCACATGTTTTTATTTACATCATTAGCACACTGTTCTTTCATCAGATTAAGTAAAACATACTTTTAGGTTTATCTTTCTGATTTGTTAATATTTTTATATATATTGGCAATAATAATATTCAGGTTACTCTAAAGAAGGCCAAAGAATCTCACAAATCTTACAACATATAGTATTTTTTTATATAGTGTTATTTGTGAAGGAATCTTGTCAAATTATGCTTACTTTTTTTTATATTGTTTTGTGTATAATATTTCAATAATTTTAAATTACTTCAGTAATAAATACAGATTAAATTTCAAATATGAATATATATATAATATATACACATCAATAAACATGTTTCTTGGATTATTGGTAATGTATTTGCTTTTCCATAGATTTTGCTAGATTCATAAATTTTTATACTAATTTTTGATGTAGAAAAAATTTTGTAACCAAACAACTTCCAACATTTGAAACTGAACAACATTGTACACTGAATATAAGTGAATTGTAGTCTTTGTAATCAATATGTCACTATTCCTAAAGACCTGTATTTGTTTGTATAAATTATTGTACGTATGGTTTAGTTAAATGAAATAAATAAACTGTAATATTTGTTGCTTTTTGTACTTCATTAATTCCAGATTTAAGATTGGATTCCAAACATAAGCAGAAAACTGATTATTTGAGGCTATTGAGTAAAATCCTATGCACTGTGGTATTTGTGTGAAATACATTACCAGAACTAATTTTAAGTTTCTTTTAACTTCATCCACTGTTAGGACTTGTTAGCTGTATATCATAGCCATTCAGACACTGCTGTTTTATCTTTTCTAAAAGTAAATAAAATATGGTTAAGAGTAAAAATAAGTATTTTAAGTTTGATATGTAAACTATCTATATATATTCAGTGTACAAAATGTGTTTCAGCTAGCCCAGAAAGATCTGTAGTTATTTAGCCAACTGTCATAGATTTTTATTAACTTCACATCTATGTCCCAGGTGAATCTTGTTGTAGTGCTTAAACAAGACTTTTTTCTAATATTCTTAATTTTCCAGCACTTCATGCTTATCTATGTAATATTCAATGACTTCCAAAAGTGTATGAAACTGTAAAGAAGCATCTCCAGAAATTCCTCAAGATGACTGAAATGAGTAATAGTTTTCTCAACTTTACATCTGTAGTTTTAAACCCTGAAAGTAAACAATTACTTATTGGTCTTTTTATGGCATTAACCAAAATAAGCTGACATTTATTTTTTCCTTTGCCATCTTATTAAAACCAGATTGTTTTATTTAAAGGCCAGGTCTAGTTAATAGTAACAGTTTGTTTGTTTGCCATTAAGCACAAAGCTACACAATGGACTATTTGTGCTCTGCCCACCACAGATATTGAAACCTGGTTTTTAGTGTTGTAAGTCAACAGACATACTACTGTGCCATTATGGAGCTAATAGTTACATACGAGTCAGATTCAATTAAAGATCTGTATGATCTTTATATTATCTATTTTACAGATCTTGACTGTAATTATCATAAATTGATTTCATAACTCAAGGCTTTGTTTTTTTTGCCATATTCAAGCTTTAACCTCATTTTAGAAAAGGAAACTTTAATGACTTTACAATACACATCATACACACTAAATTTTACATCAATTACAAATCAGTACTTTTTAATGTAGTCTTTTATTTTACAAAATGATTTCATTCTCTATGTATGTACATATTATTACAGTAGTTAAACCTTACAACAACCAGTAGTACAACAAACCCCATGCTATCTAATGGAATTGTGGAAGAAAAGGAGTCTCTGTTTCCTTAGTTCAAGAGTCAATGCTCTAGAACAGCATTTCTCAACCTTTTCAATAGAAATGAACAGCTTGCTGCTTCCCTTAAGTGTTGCAGATTACTAAAATGCAAGTACAGCAAAAAACCATTACAATGTGCATATGAATATTCTGTCAGTTTTTGTGAAATCCCATGAACCAGCAAGATGGTTTTTGTAAACTAACACTGGTTTGTGGATCAGTAGCTGAGAAATACTGCTCTAGAATACTTGCATAGATCAGATCTATTACTATAATATTAAAACCTAAGTAACAGCATAGAGTATGTTTCCATCATCTAGCTAATTTTTAAAGATTTTGTAGTAATTTTACACTTAAGCTACAAGTAAAATTTTCTGTAGTGTTTGAACAAGACATTATTCAGTGTCAGACTCATCCTGTAGCTACTATAAATAGTGTTGATGTAAGTTATGGTTATGAATAAAATTACTATTTCCACAGTCTCCCTTAATGTAGAATCTAATGAAACACATATCATAGAAAAGTTCTGTTTAGGACTTTTCCAAGTAAGGAAAAAGTTTAAATACTTTGCTATTACAGCATCATCATTTATTTAGCAATGCAGTAGAAACATGGCCTGAAAAAGTTGTAATGCCAATTTTTTTTTATGAATAGACGATTTTTTAGTGAACATAGTATTAGTCTATTGTCTAATAGGATATTTCAACTAGCATTACAGATAATTGAGTTTGGAGATTACAAGGATTTTTTTAAAAATCCACAGTAAAAAACAGGTTAAAGCTTAATTTGTAAGAAGATAATCAACTAAAACTTTATAAAATTATGAAAATGTCATACTTTTTGTTTTTAGTTACTAATACAGTAAATTAAAGTAACAAGCAGTACTGGCTTTATTGTATAGTAGAAAACACAGGACAACAACAGTAACATAAAGTCATCCAGAAATGAATTAAAGTATTTCTAATTGTAGTGACTGGTATGATAGTAACAGACTGTAACAGATAGAACTACAGGAGCTGTAATAGCATGTCTGAAAATACTACAGGTGGTAAAAAAATTGAATCTGAATAACAATGAAACAGTTATTTGTCTACTAAAGACAACTATTCATCCACAATCCCTTCAAGCAGGCTAGATGTGACGTAACTCAAACTTTGGCACTTTTCAGGACAAGTCCTAAGTACAAGTTCAACAAAATTTACAATTATATATATTCCACTGTAACTAAGTTCATGTACTATACTTATGACTTGGAAAAATTGAATACCAGAGAAGATGTATCTATACACATTATTAATAACTAAATCAATAATCACAATTATACAGGCTAGTTAATTACAAGATTAAGGGAAAAAAGGTATGGGAAAATGCAGCGTTCTATTTCTGGAAATTATTTATATTGTGGTGATTTTTTTCTGATAGCTATTGTTTGGTTGTTAGATATTACAGAGACAATTTACACACATGCACACCCATGTATATATAATATATATATTCACACATGTATATATAATATATATATTCACACATGTATATAGCTGACTTGTGTTACTTTAAAACATGTAAGATTTGACATTAGCATGCAACAAATACCAGCGAAAGTTACAAAACTGAATTCTCATACATAAATTATAAATGTCACATAACTGTTGTTAAGTTCAGTTAATTTATATATGTATCTTTCTCTAATTGAACTATTTTGATGTAATTATGGTTTCCAAATCAGAAGCCACTCAGAATCACTTATTGAAAAGTATGAACAACAAAATAATCTTGTGTAATGGCACTTAATAACAGATAAAGTTACCAAAGCTTCAAAGGCCTCTGATGTGCATATTATACAACTGTTGAAGTTATAATTATGAACTTGCCAAACATCAAGGAAATGAAGACTATCATTGTACAAGAATACCTCCCCAAAGTTCAGCAAAATTACATACAAGTAATACCAACTGCTGCCAAATTTTCAGTTATGTCATCAACATTACAATAAATAAGAAACTTCAATTTTCCTCTGATTACAAGTAGATATGCTTACATGTATACAGGCAGTTGTAATCACAACATTAAAACAAGATGTATCATCTGATTCCTAATGTGATGAGAAACAACCATATTTAACACCTAATATCACTAATCTCTTAATGATATGCAAGTATTCTTCTAGTAATGAAAAGCTTGTTGCCACTTTTTACCAAACTTCTAACTATGTTCACCTTGGAAATCAGCACAGACTTGAGCACTACCACAAGGTACACTAAGTACATTTTGTTTTTAGATTATTGCAAACACTTAATTTTGGCACATCATAACTGTGTCTTCTTTATGATTATTGTCTAAAACCTTTTATTTAATTCTGAGTAAGAAGAGGAAACCAAGTTCTTTATCTCTTTCAAATGAGCTTCTTCCTGTTGGGCATTAAAATTCAAGTTTGCACAAACGTTTTCATTTCTTTATTGAACCAATGTATCATAGTTCGTAACATTTCACTGATTTTTTTAAACAAAATTGTTGAGTAGCTCTTGTGACCACTGCTCATATAGTTGGGTCACTCTACAACAGTGTAGTAGTGTCCTAGCACATACTATAGTGCTGTCATTACCTTAGTATTTGCTGATGACACTTGAAATACCATGGTTTCCTGGATGCCATCTCAAGATTCCCCAATATACTTAGGATCTGTCTAGTTCACATCCACATAACAGGTATCTAAAGAGAAATAACAATTATAATGTTTTTAGAAAACCATCATGTACACATTGTGAAGATAATGATTTTAGACTGTTCAGTAATTGTTTAAGCACAGTTTAATCTTGAAAAAGAATTGTTTTGTTATTTGTACTTTTATTTTTCTTTATTAGGGAGAGACTGATATAGTACATGTGGCTGCAGTTTAAGGGTTTAGAATAATGTCATTTTGAATGTTTGAAATTTACACGTTATCAGTAGATAAAGCTCCATTTGAATATATCACTCAGTTAAAGGTATTAGTTCTCAATAAGTTTCACATTACTTTCATTGGACAATTAAATTCTTTTCCTAAGTATTTTGAAATGTCAAAATAAGTATTTTTTTGTAAAACAAGCTTTACCATAAAACTATATTTAATCATGCAGTACATTAAAAAAAATTTTCTAAAAATTGTGTTGGTAAACATGCTATTTGATAATATGAAGAGTTGGTTGTTCACAAAGGAACAGGTTTATTTAACAATAAGTTGGATATGAATGAACTGTAGCTGATAAATGAACATTTCATCTGGTCAATATTCAGACAATACTAGTTGCATTCTGTTTATATTCTTCCATGATAGGTTGCTTGCACATATAAAAAATGGCATTTGCCTGTGACATTCAGAAAACTGATGATCTTAAAGTACCTGTCTGTAAGTAAATTTTCAGTACTACATTCTGCAATTTACTGAACTAGTTTAATTAATGAAGCTCACAGAATGATGGAGTATAAGATTAAGGTCTTAATGGTAGAGGTTTAAAGTTCATACATCTGGATGATTCTTTCATAAAAAACAACAACACTGCAGGCAGTAGGAGTAAAATGTAAACATTTAAGATATGGAATACTTATGTATGACTCCAGTTAAGGCAGTGTTACTTTTATAATTCAGTGTTTGACTAATACAATAGTTTGCCTTCACGTGTAGTAGAATATACAACAGTGAAAAAGTTTAAGAGAAAATTAGATGGGTATTTTAAAGGTAAAAGTTTGATATAATAAAAGGCATTTCTATGTGCAGTTTGTAGTGGGGTATTAGCATAGAAAATCAGATAGTCTAGAATGGACAAATAGCACTTTCTTATTTATATTGGAATTATAAAAAAAAGAAATGTATTTTAATTAATAAAGACTATGTCTTGAAGTGATATCTAGTTTTTAACACTACTTGTGCATTCTAATACAGTGAAATCCTATTTTTTTCTGAACACCTTTCTACTATTATGTACAAAGCATCTAACTTTTTCTGACACCAGGATTCAAGATTTTGATTTATTGAGGTTATTAATTCATTAACTTTCAAAAACCACATAAAATAGTAACCTTAATGTGGGGGCGGAAACACATTATTTATTTAATCATGTGAACTCGAAAGCAACTGAAAAGTTTACCCGTTCAGTAATTCTAAGAAATCATGAAAATGTGTAAACAACACTGTTTGCCATATCTAGTACTGATGATGCCTTTCATCTAATAACATTACCCAGTAGAGTAGCTGGAATGTGTGTATTTTCTTATAACAAAGCAACACTGGGCAATTTAATGTACCCACTGGGGGGATGATTGAACCCTTCAGTTTTGCACTGTAACTCCAAAGACTTACCACTATTCCACTGTGGAACAGGGTGGCTGGGATACACAGTAATAGTTATTTATGTGCTAGTTATATCTCAACTTGAATGACAACAGCTGTCATGTGAACTAGATTACATGAGTGCATTGTAATAACTATCAGTTTTATTTAAGCCACATACAAATCAAAATTATGGTAAATTTTAATAACACAATATTATTCATATATCGAATTTTATTTTTGATATCAACTATTTTTAATTGATTAACTTTATGCTAGTCCACAGTTTCAGATGTCATTACAAATTTTAAAAAATGTCACTTATGGTCAAGTTAATTACAAGTAATAGCTGACTTAACATCTTAGATTAATGTAGGCATGAAAAGTTTCACTCTAGAAGTTACATGAAACAGAAAGGACTTTTAGTTTTTTGAAGACCTAAAAACTAAGACTAGGCAGACAGCTCAAGAATTGAACCTAAACTCCATCCTTGCCAACCAATGCAATGAAAACCAAGACTTACAGTTTTTGACAGATTATTAGCTTATTTGGATAAAGCATGTGATCTATAAGAAGAATTACAGGTTATATTCATGCCTTGTCTGTTTTCACATCTACAGCCAAATGTAGGAAATGTACTAGTAACTAAAACATCTGATGTTAAAGGGAACATTCCATAAAATTATACTTAATACCTAAAATCATTTTATTTTCGACACCTATGCCTATACCAGGGGTGGCCAACCTATGGTGCATGCGCCAACCGTGGCGCATTGCACGATTACAAGTAGAGCACTATACCCCAGAGATAAGAATGTACGTTTGCGGGTATATGAGTGTGAGTCCATTTATTAGGAGTTTGAAGTTGATGTGTGTGTGTTTGTCATTTGTGTTTGTGTATGAAGAAGTTTGGTGCAATGATTTATTATGTAATTCAGTATATATCTTTATATCAAGACATAATAGAAAGAAGAGAAAGAGAAACTTAGATACAGAAACAGCAACCTAAAACGCATAAGTGAATACACAAGAAGATATAGATACATTGAAACAAACATAAATTTAAGGGTCAAATTAACTGTACCTTACAAACCGGATGTTAAATATTGTAACAAAAAGTGCAGCTCAGGATTGAAAGGCTGTTAAAGTTTGTGTGGTGCATCTGAATTAGAAGTGAAGAAATTGGTACATAGAAAACAAAAGGTTGGCCACCCCTGGCCTATACAGTTAACTTTCAGAACTATGATTTAATTTATACATCACTATTTGAAATTTTTAGTGTTTTATACCATATGTATTTCTACTCCAATAAATAAAGTAATCCTATAAACAAAAAAAAACAAAAGGGCAAGCATGTATATTTACATAATTAATGGTATTTGTTTTTAGTGTACAAGATGAATTATACACAATCTACTACAGGTAGAATCATCCAGCCATACTTATAGCCTAAAAATATTAACATGTTAAAAACATAAACAAATGTTAAGGCACCCAAGTTTAACATGTGAGTTGCCTAATAATGTAAGACGTAAAATTGATTTTACCCTATATATTCACTTTACTTTCAAGAATGATAAAATTGAAAAAGTTAGTATGAAACTGTTATTTTAAATTTTTGTTAGATGGCAGGTAGTTTATCTTATATCATTAAAAGAGAATATATTCAGATAGAATTAGTTTGGAATCAATGCTTTGGTATGTATATCTGATGAAGTAAAACACATAAGCAAGATGTGGAAGGAAAGAAAGCAACAGTTGTCATTAAAATTTCTGGCTCTAATTTATTAAACACAGGATTTTTAACCTAGTTTTTAGATGAATGTGTCCACGAGGTTTATGTCAATTATGTTACATGACATTTAGGATTTTATTATAGCAAACAATACTTTTGAAACTTTCAACTGATGCAATTTTACAGGAGTACTCAAATCTTCTTAAAAGTGAACAAAATTAGCATTTTTATAATTTATGCTATATTTTTAATGATACTTTTTATGATCTCATTTACACTTTGGAATTATAATATTTATACAGTTATTTAGCAAATAATTTGTCATTATGTAAAAGAATATTTTCCTGCAAAATTTCAAACTAAGACAAAATAATGTATATTGAGTTTCTACTTTATATTCTGAAGCATTATTATTCACAACTGTAGTTAAAACTAGTACTTACAATTCTATTTTTCTAAACTTATAGCTTGTTTGCTATTGTCTCCTTGTTTTTCAGATCTCGGCAATAGTGGTGCCATGTGTAGCTGTACTTCATTCAACGTAAACCCTTGTTTCTGCCTGCGTCTGCCTGAGGAATTGGAGTCTTGACTTGAGCATGATGGAAAACTGGGCTTATTATAGCTTGGAAGAGTATCTGTTGCTGTACATGGGAAGACAGGAGAACAATGTGTGATCTATATAGTTTTATGCAATGGTCAGAAAAATGAAGAACCTAATATGTTTCAATTTAGCAGAAAGCAGGATTTGACTTGAAATATAAATCTATTTACACTATTCTGCCAGAGATAACCTGTCATGTGCTCATACACCATTCTAGTTAACTGTCTTAACACTGTCCTTGAACTGAATAATTGCTCCTATTTGATTTAAACTAAGTTTTTACAAGTTTTGAGACCATTTAATTTTTTTTGCATCAAAAGCTTGGTTATCTGTTTGCATTTGAAAAGTGTGATCTATGCTTTCAAGTTAAACTTTGCAGATGGTGCAAAAGTTATTCTAAATGATTAAAATATGAGTTCTGGTTAGGTCTTTTCATGAGTAGTATGTGTATTATAGCAAGAATCATTTGCCTTCTGATCAAAGAATGATACCTCAGCCGATAAAATATATTTCTAAATGATCTTTTAATGTCCACAATCAATGCAAATGCAGATATTTTACAGATATATCACAGCACTTAATGTGCAGATGTTGAATAGGCTGTGACAATGATGTGGTGTTCAGATATTCATGACAAAGCAGTTGTTTTGTACACAAAGAAACAGTATTTAAATAAAACTTGTTACATAATATAACACTGAACTTGCACCATTAATAGATATGCCATTAATTTCCTGTAACTTAAGTCTTAGCTGTAGGTTATAGTTACTAATAAAGGGAACTATCCAGTTGTTTTGTTTATGAAAGATTCTAGAATTGATAATTTTCAGTTGGAACAAGGTATCAACATACTTGATTTTAGGGGTGATTACAGGCATTGCTAGGCACTGACATACAGGGCTCATGCTCCCATTATACTTGAAAGTACCCCAAATTCACCAGTTAGTGTCTTTAAAAATCACAATAGAAAATCATGATCAATATCATACTGAAATGCCATAAATTCCTGCACCTATGGGCCCAAACCCTGAAACTTTAGAGTGCCTAGTGATGCCTCATGGGGTGATATAGACTGGTATAAATTCGTTTGTACCAAAATTATAAATATTATAAGTATATTGCAGTACATCTTTTACAATACTTCCTTTACTGTTAAATTATAAAACAGCTTTAAAATTCACAAGGGGGTGGTATATATAAATATTTTAGTGAAAAGTTATATAAAGAGAATCACAAGGAAGGACTGTGTTAAAAATAGCAACTCCAAACCTCTGACTAATTATATTACTTTGTTATAACTTAAAGAACAAGCTGTGGTGGTTGGGAGCTATACTAGTTTGTTTAGATAACTGGAGCAGTTGCTTCATAGTAGTATAATTCATCTAATGTACTATCAATTAGTGCCTTTCTACCATACTGGGGGCTGGAATTCTAACTTCAAGAGGTAAGTTTTAAAATTACTTACCCCCAAATGGTAGTACCTTATTTTCTTATTCTTATTTCAATTAAATTTTTCTTCTTTACTTTGAAGAGCAGTCACCTTCCCACAACTGTCTGCAGACAATGAAGGGTGATATAGATGTGGGACATTGTGAGCTTGAGCACCCACATTTTGCTCACTTAATCTCTATTTCTATATCTATTATTACTCTTTATTTCTCATATGAGACCAGTGAATGGAGGTTAAGACTGACAGACAGTGTATCTCCACTGCAATGTGTGTCCTACTTCCACAGTAATCTCCAAAACCTAGGATACATTTTATAATCCCACATTATAGCTTGTACCCTGGAATCTTTTCAATTAGTGCAGCATTTTTTGTTTAGTTTGTTTTTGTTTCTACTTGTTTTTTTAATTTATAATAAACTAATACATATATATATATATATATTTGCAATATTGTCTACTCACTTTGCAAATTAATGATTAATTCTAAACAATTGCATAAAGCTAATTTTATATTTTTTGTAAATTTCATATTCATACATATAAAGTGTTTGAACTTACAACTGTCTACTTGTACAGATTCTTGACCACTAGCAGGAAATCTCCCACTTGGCAACAAGGAAGTTTCACATGATCCTATTTGATCTGATACACTTGATGGAATATTGACAGAGCCTTGAGGCCCTGGAGAGAAAAGAAATATTTACTAAGCATTTCTCTATTTAAGATCACATTTTTTGTTAATTAGGGATATTCTTTTGTCCAATAAATAGTAGGATATTAGCTGAAGATATTTTATTTGTTGATACTAAAAATAAATTATACCATTTGAATATGGTTATAAATGTTCTAGTTGTATATAACTCTTTAAGGGATACATTTGTAGATTAACAGTTCTCCTTGTTTCATATTTAACTTTAGATATACCATGTAAATTTGTTATTTTCTTATTGTAAAGCTATCCACTGGGCTGTCTAGCAGTGTGTCCACAACAGGAAATAAAACCCCAGATTTTTTGTATGATAAGTCTGTAAAATTACTGCTGATCCCTGGGGGTACTAGTATAAAAAATACATACTGGTTTAAATAGTTCATTAGTTATCTTAAAATTGTAAGCATTTTTACAAAGATTTTGCCAGTTTTTGGAACCAAAAATTTTGAAAAACACTGGTCTATAAATACAAGCACTTAGGAGTTGAAACTTATTTAAAATGATATACATATTTAAAACACATCTCAAATTTTACATGGTATAAAAATACTTTTTAACAAGATGATGATGTACTTAGGCTTATAAACAAAACTACACTGAAAGTTCACACAAGGTGCCAGCATTATTCAAATAAAAATATAAAAATGTTAACAAATGTTTTACTTTCAGATACTAAATACTTTAAATAACAAATATGAAAACACAGTTTTCTCAAGCAATTAATTCACAAAACCTTAAAGATATATTTTTCTGTTAAAAAACAATCTCACAGCCAGTATGAATTTTATGGAACTTGACAAATATGTATTATTGAATACTAGCACATCAAAAATGAAAACTTCCATTTTCTAGTTACTAAACCTTGCCAGATTACAGATAGAAAATTAAATTATCTGGAGGCAAGTACAAATATTAAGCATGTCTGATCAAAAGCATAAACAGTCTGAGACATCACTTATGTTGCCATTTTAAACTCACTGGCACAATTTTAATGAAGTAGTCAAACAATTGTGAGTTTAATCGACAACTCCCTTTCTCCAGTAATGGGCAGTAACTCTCCAGAACTCAGTGAATTGCTGCAGAACATATCTAATAATGCTTTTAAGGGCAAGTCAAGTAGCTGCTGTATATTTCAACATCTGAATTTTTTTTTTAAAGTTGACACTAATTACTGAGTAGAAAAGAATTGTTCTGTAAGGTTCCCTTTAATCAGATTGAAGACAGGCTATTGATATATAAACTAAATACAATTTCAATGTCCATAGTGAGTTTGTGTTTGTTTTGTCATCCAAGTTATCACAAGTCATGTTCCTTCTATCAAAACTTCAAAAATTGAATTTTCCTATACTTTTAAGAAATATATAAAAGAGAAATTGTTACTGTTTCTAAAGTTTTTCTTGTGCTCAAATAGTTATAGGCTATGAGTCCAAGTCTTTGTTTTGTTTTTGAATTTTAAATAGTAATTGAATTAGATGGTGGTAAAAGATTCTTGCTATTTTCATCAAGCAGTTTCCCCTTAGTTTCTGGACTTCATGAAAGCATTAATAATGCTGAATTGTTTTGACTTTTAATGTGAAGTATTTGAACAAATGCATTTACAGTGTTGGAAATCTGAATTTATCAAATTACAAACACTTGTTCAAATAATAAAACTTATATAGATGAATTTAAGCTCATCACAATGTGAATTCATAAGTGATAAAGGAAGATTTAACAATGATTTCTATCTCATGCTAAAACTTCAAAGTTCACGTGTAGTAGCTCTTTATAAGTTAGCAATATTTTTGTACTGTAAACAGTTCTAAAATGTTTTTATGGGTCAGTAAACACCAACACGTGTAGAATAATAAACTGAGATAGATTTTGTAAAAAATGTTCACAGAACTTGAAATAAAGTTTATTATCAAAGATTTTTTATAATCAGTATGAAGGAAATTCAAACATTTATTGTTAATTTATATCTCATTTAAAGTACCTGATCCTGTTCGACTACCTTGGAGTCTCTTCTTTAATTTTGGATGGGGTGGTCGAGGTTGAATTATGGTACTTAAATTACTGTCAGTACTGTAAGGACTGGAAGGCCGGTAAGCCTGATGTCGTGAGATATGCTTCTTTTGGGAAGCTACAGAGATATTACAAACCTGAATTTAGATACAATTATTTAGTGTAATTTCTATTCAAAGGTACAGTTGTATGTTTTATGAAAAAATTGTTTCATTTAAAGCATTTTGAAAAATCTTCTAGGATACTAGCTTACAAATTCACTTAATGCACTATATTATAATAAATATTATACAAGTAGTGTAAAGTAAGAATGAGGTATTAAAGTATCGATCACTGATGAATTTATTCAGGTATTAATGTTGATTTATACTCATTGGTTTTGAATCAAAGCATAAACTGGTTTTCTTTGGATAAGAATTATAATTTAATAGACAGGATTGTAAAATTGTTTTAGTATTAACTGTACAATAATAGAATAAGAAAATAAAGTGTTAAAAGTTTTTTGTCATGTTTAAAATGCTTTTCACCTAGGTTTAATAGCCTGAATAATGTAGCAAAAGACAAAGCTTATCCTTCTATATACATCAAGTGACTATAAGAATAATTACTTACAGGTGTTGGGGTCCATGACTAGAGACCCTTCAACTCTGTAGCCTGCATTCTGGGCTGCTCTTGCAATAGCACTGGCAAAGTCTGTCTCTGTATAAAAAGAGCCATCTGATGAACTAGCTCCACTGGAACGGGCACTTGTACAGGAGCTATTGCTATGGTCAGTTGTACTTATCCATGATGGACAATCACCTGGAAACAACACATAGCAATGTATTATGAAAAATGCATTAAAGTCGTTCACCTCAACAATACTTAAAAAACAAATATGGTATCTAACCTTATATACAGCTTCTTTCAAAAGAGATTTATTGTTGCTACATTATTCAGCAAAAGTTGGATTACATGAGAATATCAATAAAAATTGTAACTATAGCATTCTATAGACAAATAGCAATAAAATGTAAATTGCAGTGACTACTGAGACTTATAGCAAGCATAAATATTTTAAACAGCACTACATTTTGTTTCATTAATAGTGTTGTGTTTAATCATACAGGTATGCAGCTTCTACTACTTGCAGTTATGACCTATTTATGAATCATTCATGCTCCACAACGTTTGTTTTCATTACTTTATAATATCACAAGTAATGTCATAAAAATTACTTAAATGCATACTTTTCCAAAGTACAAGTTTGCTTAAGTTTTAGAAAACACTTATATTGCCCATACAATGAAAGACAAATAGCAGAGAGTATGTAAATACATCAATATTATTTAAAATTTACAAACAATCTTCTACTTTAAAAAAAGTGTTATCAAAGAGTTCTGCTAATTTAAAATCAGGTTCAGATCAATAATAACCAAATCATTTGAATTTGTAGTTGGTACTGAGCCTCAACTCTTTTCACCTACTAACAGCTATGATATCAACACGAAATTCTGTCAAAAAGGTCGTGAAATACTTGTCAAGTTTCCATATTTCCAGAGCATTTTCTTTCGTATGTGTAGAACTATAGCACAACTTTTTCTGCATGATAATGATATGTGAATTTATAAATAGACTATCTTTCAAGAAAATTTCTAATTCTTACAATAGATCTATAATCTGTTTCTATGAATAAATTCTGTCTAGATTTGAAACAAATTGCTTTATAACACATTGCTGCTGTTGTCCAATACATGATAATACTGTTATTGTAGTTTCTTAGGCACATTAAACCATACAACTTTTAGGAAAGGTAACTTGTTTAACATTTTAGTGTTATTATTATCAATTGCAAAATTGTTATATAGATAGCTGTTAAATAATAGCAGATTGGAATGGTTATACAGATGTCTGTTGAATAATTATTATACATACATCTGTAATATATTGTTTCTATGTCATTAAACATCACGACTGGTCCATCCACGGTTTACAAATATCCAGTTGTACAACTGTATCATAAAATTTATTTTCTGACATACACAAGAATACCACTGCTTATGCAAGTGAAACCTTCTTAAACATTCTTAGATGAAAAGAAGTACATAGCACCCACTTTAAACCACTGTTTTGCTTGAAGTTATGATATCAGTTGAACAGTAGTAACAAACACATCTTATTCAATAAAACTATTTATGTAGCAGTGAAATGAGTGTTTATTTATTTTTTAATGATATGTGTAAAATAAGGAAATAATTTATGTCACACCAGGAATTACAGCATAGTCAGCATCTCCAGCTACACTGGACTCTGGTGTCCGGTGTTTCAGGTTCAGACCTTCTGCACAGTAGTCAGGAACACATCCTGCATCAGAATCTTCATTTAGTGGATGATAAGGGTTTTCTGTGTGAAAAGAATAATATGTGTATAATAGATAATTGGCAAAAGTAAACCCAAGTAATGATCTACAAATGGTATTTGTTTTTGTGTAACAAATAAAATATAAAATCCTAGATATTTGTCAACACATGTATACATTAAAACACAGAAATAATGTCAGTAACCACAATAAAACTGAATCAAACTTATTGTCATTTAATATGATCTGTTATTTTGTTGATTTATTGGAGTTTTATGGCTATCTGCAAGTAAAATATTATACAAGCTAGAAATAAATCAAGTTAGAAACCAAACAAAGCTCCAAAAGCAGGTAAAAGTACTTAAATAGAATTAAATAGGTCAATGTCCCATAAAAATTTAAAAACAAAATGAAGTTGGACAGTGTCACTGTCACCAATAACACTGTCCAATATAAGGGATAATCCCATTGAAAAAGACTTGACGAAAAGAGTGCAGCAGTGCATGGTTGTAATTACAACAATGGCATACCAGTACAATGCAGACTATTGTGAAATGAGTAGCTTAGCTAGGATAACTTACTAACTTCCGATCTTGACAGAAACTAGACAGTCAAAGAGCGAAAGGAGTTTATATTGTGAAAAGCTTGTTATCATGTTGCTCATATCAAGTTAACTGCCAACTGGGATGAAGCCAAGCTTTTAAGAGAAGACTATAGTCCATATATGGAACAAGCATGGCTGTTATGACACCAGAGCAGACAGACTTAGCTTCAAATACTCACATGGCCTGGTATCTAGAAAAACTTGATATTAATAAAAAATGAAGAAAAATGAGCCAGTCATTATGAAATTCCATGAGAGAAAGGTGAGCACTAACGTGCAGCAATTCCAGGGACAGTAGATAGCTAAGAGAGTCAGTGTAAATAGTACAATTGGTGTGCTGTATAGTTTCTATATGATCCATAAAACTCAGCAGTCAACACAGAAACTACAGAGGAAATCCTGTTAGCAACCACCAAGCCACAACAAACCATGGCAGAGAAGACATGAAGGATGTTCAGTTCCCTTGTACACTTCACAAGTAGCTGCCTTATGTGAGGAATAAAAGTTAGCTTATGGTCAAAGAAAAGCCAAGAAACTTTGCCTCAGGAACCACAGAAAAACAACATCAGTGAGACAGAGCTCAAGATCTCTGTGCAAACCCCACTGGTGGCAAAAATGTATGTGAAATGTTTTGGAAAATGTAAAACTATTTGTTGTGGTCCACTTCAACAAGTGATTGTTTGTTTGTTTTTTAATTTTGTGCGAAGCTAGTTGTCCCTAATTTAAAGGTATAAGACTGAAGAGAAGGCAGCCAGTCATCATCACCCACTGCCAACTCTTGGGATACTCTTTTGCCAATGAATAGTGGGGTTGACCATCACATTATAATGCCCCCAAGGCTAATAGGGCAAGCATGTTTGGTATGATGAGGATTGGAACCCACAACCCTCAGATTACGAGTTTAGCACACTAACCACCTGGTCATGCCAGGCCAAAAAGTGATTGAAAACAGTCTGAAGCTTTCTTTCAAAAAACCCCATGTGTGATGACAGACATGAGATGTGGAAGTTATTGACATAAAACCCATTTGCAAAAAAAATAAAAAAAGGAGGAAGTTGTGTAATGATAGCATTAATCTTGATACTGTAAAGTGTGACACTTAGGACACAGCCTAAAGGGGCTCCAAGGTCCTGTGAGAAGAAATGGGAAAGAGTCAAATTCACATGGACTTGGAATCATTTGTCCAGTAAAATGTTCCAAAGAAAAATGGGTAAATGGCCACGTAGCACACATGAGTGGAGGTTCTGTAAAATGTCATACTTCTACATAGTGTTATAAACCTTCTCAAGGTCAAAGGCTTCCCTAACTGATGTTTCAAGTCCAATCAGGTGGTCCACAGTAAAGATCTGTTGATTGAACCCACACTGGGTGGGCAAGAAGAGGTTGTTTGATTCCTCAAATTATAAGCATTAACAATCCTCTCTAAGGCCTTACAGAGACAGCTAGTCAAAGCAACTGGATGATAATTAGAAGGAATCTTGAGATCCTTCTTTGGTTTTGTGCCAGGCATAAGAAAAATATTGTTCTGCCAGATTCGGTTAAAAACAACCAGAAGAATTGCAAGAAAAGCACGAAAGAGATGGCACAGCATCTCATAGTAAACCTCATCAAGTCCAACCAATGTACTACCAGACCAATGAAGAGCAAGATTGAGTTTCACCCATGTAAAGAGGTGATTATAGTTTTAATGACCAACATTCTGCCCGAGACTTGATGGCAAATGGAAGACAGCAACTGTTTAACAAGAGTATCAAGGTTGTATTGACCATAAGTCTTTTCAGGAAACAGATAGAGAAAACAAACAGTGATGTCATGACCCAAGGAAAAAATGGATGGCTTTCACCTCCAAGGGCATATTGAGTGGCTCAGACAAGGTGAGCACACTCTTGTCAACCAGCAGCTACGTCCCTTCATGCATTACCCAACCTGTTATTCCAGTATAGAGAAAACTACTGAAAGGTGACTCTATCAGCACATTTCAGTAATGTTTTATGTAAGGAAAGACACACAAGATGATACAAATCAATTACAGCCTTAATGCCATTCAGATTAGTGAATCAAAGTGGCCATTTTTGCTTATGTTGAGCATAACTGTGAAGAGAACACTATGGTTTATGACTATGTCCTTTTTCTTTATTAGAAGGAAGTCTGTTGATCTCCATGGATCCTGCCCTGGTGAGCAGGTCTGTGTTGGTAGACATAGATTCCAGTGGCTGATGGTATGAACGAATAATTGTTCTCTATCTTGGGGCCAAGAAAGATGGACCCAAGGAGACACAGTAACCCAGGGCCAAAGCTAGTGGACCCAGGCAGCCACTGGTAGGAATGGCAGGGACAGAGACAGGGTTGAATTGTCAACTCGATTATCCACTGAGCTCAAAAGATACTCCACATTATGCCAAAAAGACTTTGACAAAGGTACAAAAAGAGGTTTGCATATCAACTGTAGCAGAGGAATGTAGTGCAGCAGAATAAGTCGAGATGGAGTAGGGAACAACAATTTTCAAGCTTCCAGATAAGAAAGATCATTAATGTTTTTAAACACTGTATTTCTTTCTCCTCCACCTTCTTAGAGTAAGAACAAAGTAAGATGGGTGGAAACTATTACAATTATCACAGTGAGAGTCCAGGTGACACTCATACGCATCATGCTATTTGCCACCACAACAAGCACACGTAACAGATCCACGACAAGATGCCTTCAAATTATCAAACCACTAGTACTGAAAGCATTGGAGAGGGTTAGGATTATATGGCCATAGCTTACAGTCCAGAAAACCTGCCTTTACAGTGGCAGGTGGATGTGGCATTGTAAATGTCAAAATAAGAACATTGATAAGCAGCATAATTCCTTTTTTACAAGTGGAGATATGTCACAGTGCAGAAACTACTTGGTTGGAAAAAACCAATGAGAATTTCTGAGTTGGGAATGTTTTTCAAGTTTCTCTCAACAATACTACCTTGTAAGGAATTCAATGACTTTAAAATTCAAGAGAAGTTTACTTTGTTTCAGGTTAGATGTTTCCATCAAAATAACTCCAGAACATAGCTTTTTAATTAACTTTGAAAATCCAGCAAGCCCTCTAATCCATTCTGAATAAAAAAATTAAGACATTTAACCTGAACGTTTTTCTGAAAAAAGAATGTAGTGTGATAAAACAAGGTATAGGTGCAGAAAGGAGTGGATACTTCTATTGAGAATAATCAAGACGTAAGAGTTTATCAATTGGATGTTTTTTTACAATTTTGTTTTTTGGTGAAGTTGAAGGATCCTAAAGTAAAGGAGAAAGATTCGGTGCCCACTGACCCCACCCACCATGAAGTCCTACAGTGAAACATACTACACTGCCAAATAAGGACACTGTAGTCATGCCAGAGGTGTGTTGGGATTAGACCTCTCAACCACAGGGATCCTCTTCTCTTCTTCAGTGTTGCCACACATGGCAAACACATTAATGGACATTCTGATCCCAGATGAGGTAAACTTACCACGTATAGGCATCCTAATTGAGAGGCTGTTATTTTGTATACAAGTTTAGTTCTTTTAACAAACAAATGAGTTTAGAATTTGAATCACACATACAAAAGACTGATTTAGAATAAAAACATTTATTTAAAACCAACAATTTGTACTGTCAGTTATGGTTTGTGTTTTTGTAGAACACTCCTGTAGAACCTTTAACTAAAGTAAAATGCTGAGTATCCAATTAAAGAAAAATACCACATTTGGTATCATAAGGTTGTTTATAATTATTAGTATTATAAAAATTAAATAGTTAGAGTACAAGTTTTTCTAATATCAAAATATCCTTAAAGAAATTATTTCATAAAATATTAGCAATTATAACTGTACACACAAAATTGGAGAGATACTACTGTTATTTGCAGTACTAACCAGTAAGTTTTACTTGACCATCAGAGTATGGGTGATCTGTTACTCGGATTAGGGAACGAGGGAGGTTATGGGGTTCACTAGCTAAAGAAGGTAATGATGACTGTACAGCTCTATCCATTGCCAAATTATAGCAGTTGAGGGGATGGTTATGGGAATAATAACCTGCAAGTTGGAATGGAAGAGAGACCTCTGGGAATCGCACTCCTGGTCTTACTGGTGGAGTTGGAGCTCTATCTGAATTCCCATTAGAGCTGCAAGAAAGGGTTTCTCTTGGAGAGCCACTGTTATGGTGACTACTCAGTGATGATGGAAAACTCCTTCCAACATAAGGATTTCTTGATGTTGGTTGCAAATGGTTCTGTAACATAAGAAAAAGTTGAAAAAACAAATTTTTTATGGAGTTGAATGTGTTACTTAATCACTGACACATGTGTGATAAATTGTTTAATTCATATTACATATGGTTTTAAACTACAATTTTATCAGGCAAGCAGTACCACTGCCTGTGTAGAGATGGCTCAAATTGTTCATCAAACTGTTATTTTAAATATCTGCTCAATAGATCATCAGAACTTTACAATACTAAATAATATTTCCTTTTATAACAATATCTATGTAATGAGTGAGTTGCAAATTCTGGAATGTCTGTAAATATTATAGCAAAAGTTTGAATTTCTTGTTCTTCTTTCTCCTACTTTTGTATTACATGATAACTTAGAAAACAAAACAATTGTGTCAGCCAATTTCATTGAAGTGATATAGTTTCAAATGTAGTATTCACTTTTATAAGTATTATTAATAATCAGTAGAAATTTAGAACAAAAAAGTAATTTTAATGTAAACAGTGTTACCATTTCCTTTTTATAATGTATAAACAAGATATATTACAGTTGGATCCTCATTGTATTTAGAATTTGATTATGAATACAATATTCCTATGTCTAATAAAGCACTGTATTAAAAAATGCAAGGAAAAAAGTAAAGAAAAAACTTTTATAAAGGAAGTAAATATAGGGATGGTTAATATCAATCATATTCATACTATGCTGTTTGCATTGTTTTCCAAGTACTGATAATAGCCAACTCTACATTTACAAATGACAATATATTAAATTAAAATACGGTTTACTATATATGGTAATAAAACATTAGTCTTCTGACACTATTATTTTTACAACTATCAACTTTATGTGTGTGTGTATATATATATATATATATATATATATACACACATCAGTTTATTAATGTTATATATGTGAATTTCTTTTACTGAGTTTTGTGTATTAACACCAAAAATAATTTTCAATACATACACTTCTACTTTACAAATTGTTAGATTTGAATAACCATAGCTCTAGGTGTATTTACACACAAATAATATCATAACCACTAACCTGGCAGTCAACACTTCTCAATGTAAATAATTTGAAAGCTTAAAAATAAGCTCAGATGTATTTCCAATTATTCTACACAAATAACACTCAGTAAGATTCAACATCAAGTTATGTAGTATTTTCCTTAACATCATGTTATAGGTAATCCCTTCTTTGACTGGTTTAATCTAAAAACTGCCATAGAATAAAATGTATGTTAATCAAACATACAGAAACTAAAACATACTTGTATAAAATGACAACTTCATTTTTCATAAAAATACTGTTTTCATAGAGTTATATAACAAGAAAGCATTTCTATGTGTGGTGTATTAGTTATTTTCCACTCATCACAGTGATCCTATATTTATACTGAATATGAAGAATGTTTGGTACTTGTGTTTGATATCTATATTAAAAGCTATATGTCTTTCCTAAAGGTGTTATGGACAAACAACCTGATATATGATAAAAATAAGCACTCCTTACTTGAGGCTTGATTACCCTGTTGTTAGGGGATAACCCCTTTTGAAGAGATGGTGTGCCAGGGGGTGATCCTTTTTCACTAGGAGGTTTATCTGGAGGAGGAGGAATCAAATCTGCCCAGTTTACTACTGGAGTTTTCTGAATTGGCCGTAATGGTTTCAGTCTTTTTCTGATTGGAATACCACATTCATCTGTAAAATAGATAAAACAATCCTATATTTTATTTAAATGTTTTGTTAATCACATTCCCAAAAACATTGTTAAATATCAAGACATTTTAAATTAATTCACAAGAACTTAAAATAATGAGCTAGGACTAGAGTTTTATTGTCCATTTGAATTAAGTTCCATGAAAAGTGTCTTGACATGCACCCCTACACACATGAATTATTGCATTCATTGATAGGTACATGAGACTGCAAGAGTAATAATTAATTAAGTTATATTGAATCATTGCATTTTTCTACCACCAATGATTGTCCTACCAATGATTATAATCTTCATTAATCCCAAGTAACTGCATTTAAGAAGCAGACAAACAAGTAACCTGTTTTATAAACATTTGATCTTTTTTTTTCTAATAATAACTGTTAAAAATCTCTAAGAGAGTGTATAAAAGTTAGAATTCTTACAGATAATAAAATTTTTTGCATATAATAAAATTCATTATATAATCATTTTTGTCTGCTATTCTTTGTTTCAGAATTGATATAACTGGTATTATTATTTGTGGTGTCTCAATCGTTGCTAGGATCTTTGTTATTTTAGAATGTGACAGATGTAAGTATTCTAACCACGAGTAAGACCTTTTTAACTAATCATCCTACCTTACCTGTTCTTGTCACCACTGGTTGCAAAAGACTTAAGAGTGACATTTGTTATTATTTAGAATGTAGTCATTAATATTTCAGTGTAAAAACAGATTTATTTTAATTACATTCTTGAGTCAGAATCTATGTACAGTAAACATCTAGTTGTTTTTCTCTTAATTCAGTTCTCCTTGAACTGAAATGCTAGTAAAATCTTAATTTAGTCTTCACTGTCAAACAATGTGTAGGGATATTTATTGATATTTACAAATTTCATAGTTGAAACAGCTACTAATTTCATGTTCTAAAATTATTTTAGAATATAACCTTGTACTAGGGTATCCTTATTTTTCAAAATCTTTATGCAGTTAATCCTATCCATGTTGTCCAGATGTTTCAAGGACTTTAACATGTGATAATCCTTTTATGCAAGTTTATATATTACTACATTTGTTCTTAACTCTCAAGACACCAGGTAAATGTTTCTGTATGTAATAATAGAGAGTTAGCCTATTTGAACAGGTAATACAAAAACCTGTGCAAATGGCTTGGAATGGTAGTTACAATTATATATTAGTTGAAGTTTATTACCCATGAACTTATGGAATGCCTTACTAAAGCTTCAGACTGAGTGTAAGAGTGAAATACTTCCATAGATATCTGTCTCGCTTTTCTCTTGATATTTAGCTACAGTGTTTCCAACCTCAACCTCTGCTGTTAGACAATATAAACTGGCCAGCAGTTTTATGACATTTCCAGATATTAGTGGGAATAAAAATTTGTTTTTTTAACTTGTTTTTCTTTGCTGTTCACATTAAATTTATTCATTGGTTAACAATCGTGATCCTGTGGTTTATACCAAACATTAGTGTACTGAATACCATAAAAGGTTGAAAATTACATCCTCTCTCACATCACTAGGTTTTATTAGTAACCACAGTAAAGACAGCATATTTAACTGATTATATCAAAGAAATTAGGTCTACAGAATACAAAGCATCAATTCTATTTAGTGTGTAAAGTACATAAAGTTTATAGCTTTCAGTTGTAAATAAGTGACATAACTGACACATGCTGTATTGGTTGAGAAATGTATTGCACCTGTCCTATTTGTAAAAATGTTACAGTAATATATTGCATATGCATACATTTACCAACAATACAGATTGAAAAATAGTGTAGTACACTGAAGGTACTAATCCTTACCTATTGTAGAATTCATTTTAATATAAGTTTGAAACCAAAATAGCTGAAAAGAGAGGCAACTTTATCATGAATTTATTTTACCTGTAGTATAGCTTCCAGAGTCACTAGCAGGACTTGATATTTTTTCAGGCTCCCACAGCTGATCAAGTGCAAAATCTATAACGTAAGTTATTTAGTATTATAATCAAGAAAAATAGCCAAGTATCAAGATGAAATGGCTGGGTTAGATGGAAAAAACATCAACAGGTGAATAACAGCTTTATCTATCTTCTATTTGCTATTAGTGAAAGGAGACATTTTCTTTTTCCTAGTGTGTGTAAGGATAAATAAAAACTGTATATACTTATTGATTTTATTTAAATACAATTTGATCTACAAAATTAAAATTTGGTATATGGATCATTTGATACAAAGTCTAAGATGTTGCTTAATAAGTTTTAGAAATAATATTGTAATGACCAAACATTTATTACATACTTCCTAGTTTGCATGTTTTATTTTTAAGAGTTTTAATTATTGAAGAAATAAATTCATGAAATATACTGTTATTTCAGATCTACAATCAATGTTGTTTAAAGTTTTTGTTTAGTTTGATTTTAGAAACTGAAAACTTGATTCTTTTACGCTTTTATAACCAATTTATAAAATTAGTCTACACATACATATTTTATGTCAGAAGTAAATATCTATTTAGTAAAGCTTATTCCTACATTTCTAATATAATATAGTCTGTTTTTCTTTTTAAACAAACTTATTAATAGCGTTTTTACACCTTCTTTAAGATATACAACTTAGCTTTTGATACAAATACATTTAATGATTTGTCCACATAATATAGGAGAATTAAAGAAATTGATCAAATGTTGGAAAACATTTCCAAATTTTTAATCTCTACTCATGACATTTTACAATCAACATTTTCTAATTCTTTAAAAATTAGATTTGAACATCTTGAATATGAAATGTCTTTGTTAATCTTAGTTGTTTATAAAAGGGATGGTTATAAAATAGAAAATTAATATAGTGTGTCACGAGAAATGTTAAAACATTAAATATGTTCCACGCAAAGAATTTACTAGCTGGCTTGCAAAAAAAATGCTCACTTTTTCAACCAGCACCAATATTTGTTGAATAAAAATTTGTAATTGAATTTTAAACAATATTAATTAATAATTCAATATATATATATAATTATACGTATTTCTTCTAACCAATATTTGTGAAACTGTCATCTGCATTGATGTATAATTGAAGAAACAGAATATTTTCCATATTATATGCCTACTTACGATTTTATTTTTGACATTTATTTTTTTATGCTTTATCTTTGCATATATGTGGATTACGTTTTACGATTTATATATATAAATATATATATCATTTTTAATTGAGTGTTACAGATTGTAAGTCAAGCACTATAATCACTAGGTCATTTAGTATAATGTCAATTAATCATTCAATATACATTTTATTCAATCAATGTTTGTGAAACTGGTTTGGAAAGGTTAATATACATATATATATATTTCAATATAGCAAGCACCAATAAACAAAAGATACAGCTTCAATTACAACTTGGTGCTTAAGTAAGCAGTATAAACAGTAATGAAAACATAAATACATTCAGTCATCAACATTATGAAAAAAAACTTTCGAGTTGTAAACTGGGTTCCTAAAATCATTTATATACTACAGTAAAATCACCCCAAAAGCTCTGGAGATATCAATAACCTGTTATGTCAGTATCTATTAAATATAGGTGAATAACAAGTAGAAATGTAGCAAGAAAACCAATGGGGGTTGTGACACAGGTGCTCAAATTATAAAGGTTTTGAATCACTGTCTGTAGCTCTTTGTGGGAATGGTGGTAATTTCCTAAGTTCCACATCATACAGTATCATAAAAGATTAGTGTTGTGTTTATATTATTGAGCTTGGATATGTCTGCTTTATACAGCTGGGCTTGTGTCACTTTGCCTAGAGTGCAATTTTAAGGTTATGAAATATCAATATGTTAACAGTTATTGTTGAGTGTTTCATGTGGTACAAGATGAGGGTTGTTTTAAACATATTACTAATTTATATCACTGTACTATACTATCATTACAACTTACCATACTTGAGGGTTATTACAACACCTACAATTAGCTATAGAAGTGAGTGTTAGTATATTTCGAGGCATTGTGGATTCGGCCACCAGTGTTGCAACCCCTTCTTGTTTTTATGTTACACACCTATTAATTATTCTGCTGTTGTTAGTGGCTACTGATGAGAAAGGATGTCAGTACTGCAGCAGTTACGTTTTTAGGATTCAACCTGAAATAGTGTTTATATAGTTGACATAGCTCCTACTGTTTTTTATTTTATTTTATAAACATCATTAAGGTTGAATGCATAATTTTATAAATCTAAAACTCATCATGTGTTTACTGGATCTCTAAGCTAAATGATTGACTAACAGAATGAAAGCCAATAGTTTTGAACTATTTAAAATTCATTCACCATCATTGTTCCTCAAAGATTCAACATCCATCAGCCTTTCTGATTTTTTACTGGCATCTTCCGACCCACTGTTTTGACTGTCTTTCAACTTGAGGGGTAGAAACAAAGGTGTTTCAGTATGTAATAAAAAAAAAATAACGTTCACAGGACTGAAAAATATTTGACAATTAGATGTTGTTAAGTTAAATAATATGCAAAACTGAAGATTCTTTGAAGTTATTTTAATCACTTGATATTTCTCCCACAATATTTTTATCTCATCCTGACTTTACATTGTATATTGCTATACAATGTAAGTTATTATAAGATCATAGTAAACAATGAACTTAGATATAGCTTATTAATGAAATTATTAATAATTTATTCAACAGCAGAAAAAACATATTAACATATGAAGTACCCACATGAGCTAATTAACAGTTCATCTGCGATCATGTTAAAAATTTTTAACAGTGAAGCCACAATTCATTTGTATTTTTTATACTTAGAATTTGAACATTGTTTTCTAAACGTTTTTATGTAAATATTCACAGAATTAACATGCCTTATTAATGTTACAGTTTTTACAGATTGTTCTCTACTATAAAGGTCTAATCAAAGAAGAGTAGAGAATATGTATTAATATAGGGCCAAAAACATTGTTAACAGAAAGATACCAACTGATTATTCAGTGTTTCCTGATAATTTTTGGTTTCTTGTGTATTCCTTTATGGATTTCTATGCTTGTATCCAACTTGTTACGCAGAACTGGCTTCATTAACTTATGACTTTGTTTAGCTTTAATCTACATCGTTAGCTTACCTTCAATAATTTCCTCATAGTGTGAGAAATATAAGAATAATGTCTATGAATTGTAGAAAAATATAATCCAGAAAAGTATTTAGATTAAGTTAAAGCTATTAATTAGAGCAGATAAAAAAGTGAAATATAGAAAAGTTATGTCACTCCCCTCCACACACACAAAAAATGCATAAGATTTAGAGAAATTGTCCTCTAAAAATTATCTAAACCATACAAGTTTTATGAGTTGAACCATTTTACTTTCTATGGTATAAAGTCTCTCCTCATGAAAAAGTATGTAGATTTTATAAACGTACTGATACACTTATGTGTTTTTGTACTGGTCCATTAATCAGTGTTGTGGTAGCATATGGAGCTGGTGCAGAAGGATGTTCCTTCATGTAGAAAGTGGCCATATTGTGTGTGTCCACTTCAGCATAGTCTGAAGCATTCACGTTACATTGTAAGGGGGAATAGACACTGCAAATCAAAACAAAAAGTATTCATTTTTATTACTTATATTGATCAATTGTTTATCAACTAATGTTAATGATATAATGATGAGATCTGTAATTTGTGAAGGACGATATAGATGTTTAACAGAAAAACAGTTTATGCACTGAGATTACATGAGATGCTTTAACCAACTTTTCAGTCAGATTTTTAGTTCATAATAAACATGAACTTATGTTATTTTAAGCTATTCACAATTTTTAGTATAACACAATATTCTTTGCTAATTTTTACAATAAGTACATAATAAAAAAATTAAATATATCATTAGCTTACAAATATTGAGAAACCATTTCAAAGAGCATACGTGTGAAAGAATTTTTCAATTAAACTGAAAAAATGCCAAGAAAAGTAATAAACAAATTGAAGGTATTCTAGTAGTCAGTATTCAGACACACAAGGAAAGCTATAATACATTTTACCCTATCAACAAAGACAATAGGTTACATGGATATTTGTTTAATATAAGTATATAAAACTAAGAACCATAACTGACAACATAAAAAACAGTATCACACTTCTTGGTGTGTTATTTCAATCATGCAGAAAACAGCCAAGCAGAGTAAATATAAGAGATGGCACACAGTGTCCGTTACCTGGAATAATTATAGCCACTGGAAGAGAAGTCCCTTTTATTCAATAATTTGGTTTCACTTGTGCTGTGTTCTTTAGTGCAAGGTGAGGGTCGCCAAGCACGGTTAATCCACAGGGTCTCATGTGCACTGACATCCGCCCTAAGGATTAATGGGAAAGCCCAGGAAGTGCAGGGTTAGTCAGGAGGTTAGTTAAAAGAAAAGCTCTTTACTAGGAATGCAGACTTTGGGAAGGAAGATGGCAGGATGTATCACATAACATTCTGTTAAAATATTAGCTAATCTCATGTATACAAAATGCTAGACAAGCAGAGATATGTTCCAGCTTATGGAGTTGCAGGAACTAAAACATGAAGAATGAACATTTCTAGTATAGGCTCAGCATGCTGCATTATAGAAAATGTAAATAAAAAAGTTGAAGCTGACATGCAGCCTTTTCTGATAAGTTTAAGTACATATAAAACCATACAAAGAAATTATATTTTGCCAAACTTTTGATGTTAAGCTAAATTCATATTATACAACTGACATATCCAGAAACAGAGGAATATAAAAAAAAGACTATAACTGATTCAACTTCTCATTCTGAACAAAGATGTAAATGGAAGAAGAAAAATCTCAAAAACAAAAAAGGTTTTTTTGAGAAAACTGAGGAACATAATATTTTATGTAATTATAAAGATAATTTATTATGTGGTTAAATCAGCTCAACTGTACTTTCTGATTTCTAAAAGTAGTCTATACTTTGCTCAGCTGTTGTAACATTCACTTATTATTAAGGTCCTTTAATAATTATCTTAGCCAGCCATAAGAGCAATGCCTTTTTAAGACATGAAAAATACAAGACTGATGAAGTAAAGTTGTAAAAACCCAACAACAAATTTTTCATGTGCCATGGCATATTCTAGGAGCCAAAAATTGCATAAACACAGGAACCAATACAACTGTAAAAATAGAATATCACATGCTACTGCTGTAAACATATTAAATCACTAACAACCATTCCTAACACACAGAAGCCTTTGAGAAAGACATTAGTTTGTGTCAAAAAAGTATAATTAATTTTTAATTATTGGTTTCAGTAATATAATATATTTTACCCCTAACTTTGTCTTGTGTGTCAGTAAAGAAGTTTTCAACAAAGTACTGAACAAGTTACTGCCATTTCCGATTCTATTTCTCATAACCCCTGATACTAAGTCACATATATAAACAGTAGATAGGTTAACAAAATTTGAATTTACTGTTTAGTGAGAAACCTTCTAAACTGAATAATTAATTTAAAAATGCGACATAGCAGTTTCTTACGAAAAACAAATTCTGATTTCAATTATTGCAAATTTTTGATCCATAGTATTGAATCATCATCAGCTAAAAATTACACTAACCTTGACCTTAAACTTTACATCATGATAGCCTGATTCTGTTAGTCAAAATGTAATAATTAAAAATCATAACTTGCCTCCTGTAAAGGATGCTGTATTGTATTTTTAAAATAGGAGTTTTTGTCTAATACTCTGAATTCAGTTAATATTGTGTATATATATATACACACACACACATATCTTACCTGACATCTTCTGGTTTATGAGTTGGAACTGCAAAAAAAACAAAACAACAACAACATAAAACACATAAGACTTTAACTACACTTGATAAGTGTATATGGTAGTTTTATATAAATAATAATGTCTCCATTTGAATATTAAAATTTCACTTTCATTTCCTTATTGACAGAAATAATAATTTGTTCATTACAATTACAATAAGTTATGTTGTACATATACTCTTAAGATCTTTCAGATAACCATCAGTTCTCTGTCTTTTTTTAGATGCTCATTTAATAAAAAATACATTTTTGTCATATTGAAAACAGTTAGATGTTAAAAATACAATTTAATGTAAAATTATAATTTTTTAAAGTAGGATCAACAAACTGATTTACTATTTTTTATCATAAATATTTTCTTGATGATTAAGATGTCACTTTGGTAGACACTAGGTCATAAAGTTGTTGTTTCTTCACAAATCTATGTTACATAACATTTTATCATACTTATTCTCCCAATTAGTGTTTAAAACCAATTATTATACCTGCCAAATGAGCAACTAAGGCTTTTTTCCAGGCCATGCGGCGGCGTAAGAATAGGATGACAAAGAAGACAGAAAGCAATAAGCATGCTAATCCTCCAATCAAAGCAATAAACCAGGGCTGACGAAGAAGATCTTGAAGTGAATTACCAACTGATGTGGAGGTTGGTCCAGCTTCACTGGGATTTCTCATATAGCTTGGATCTGTAGAATATAGTAGTCCTTTTTTAAACTCAAGAATTAATGTTTATTAATGTCATTCACAAGCATACAAACTGATGTTATACAACTAGAAATAGCTTTTCTAATGAATATGAGAAAATGAAAATACATTACAAAAATTTTCTAAAAGTAATAACAAAATATGTTAAATTAATCAATATTCAAATCCTCAGTGATAAATACTAACCCATAATTATAGCCAAGGGGGAGCTGTATGGTCCTGGTCCTATGGAAGTAAAAGCTAAAGCTTTCACTGTGTAAGCAGCACCAGCAGTTAGGTTGTGGATTTTAATAGAAGTAGCATTTGTAGTTATATTGGAATGAATGTGAGAGGTGTTGCTCAGCACATAAATCTGAAACATGACACATTTGTTTGCATATTAGTAACTTGTTTTAGCTATTAACCTTAATTCCGGGAAAAGATGATGAAATTATACAAAAGTAATAAATATAGTTATATTTAAATAACAAATATTGCAAAATCACTTTAAAGTAGTGTTTCCAAGACAGGTTACAATTTGTATACTAGATAATTACGAAAATAATCAACCTTGGAAAACCAAACATATTTCCTTGACAATACTTATTTTGTCCTACTGTCTTTCTGCCTGACAAACCTCACAGGTTTTATCTGTGTATTTAATATGTATATTCTTTATTTTCTGTTTGTGACAAAACGTTTTACTACAATAAACAATGTATAAGAACTTCAGATATCTGTACAGTTTGTAACATTAGGATTTAAGAAAACTGTTAGATTAACTTACAGAGTTAAATCAAACAATAGCTGTCACATTTAATGTAGCAATAAACATTTGTATCAACTAATACTTATACCAGATATTTATTTTAACATTTTGGAAAGGAAAAGTAAACAAATGGAATATTTAATTTTCTAGAATTAAACATAAGGTTAGTATACTTAAAACTCATCCATTTGCTTTTTATTTCAATTAACCTTCATCATTGTTGTAAAACAAAGATATTTGTAATTAATCTTACTTTATATCCTTCCAATATTCCATTTCTATGCTGAGGTGGAGGAGGTGACCAGAAAATGACAGCACTTGTCATATTAATCAGCTGAACTCGTAAATTATCAGGCGGAGCTGAAGGGACTGAATGAAAACAGATACACAACAGTGTAAATATATATTTATGACAATTTATGTATAAAAATAGAGAATAATGTAATATATATATAAATCACTCTTTACCTGCTATATCCAACGACAATAAGGTCTTTCACCTAATACTTGGGTTCAACTTAAACTTGTTACATCATCAAATTGTACAGTAACTCTGTAAGTTTACTTACAAACACTATAAATATCAAACATTTACAAGTAATAAGTTTTGTTTTTGTTTTTAATAAGGATGATGTAAGGATGGCAATGCCAAAAATTACAGAAACAAAGAATGGATGAATACAAAAACTATACAAAAAATCTACAACTAAATGTTGAATTCCTTTCATTTTATGAATTCAGGTTTGAATAAAAACATTTAAACTGAATAACATTATAAAGTCTTACAATGAATAATTTCCATATCATTGTAATGTTGTTCAGTGGTTACTTATGTAAGGAGTTTTGTATGGTTTTGTGTATTCATCATTATCTGTACTTTTTGGTGTTGCCATGCTTAGATCATCCTTATTGTTCTCAATTTTTATTACTTTATTATTTTATAATGAATGGCGGTTGCTATCAAGACAGAAGTTTTAGTCTGGCGTGATAAGTTGTCCTAATGGATATTGTGTGTTGAAAATAGTGATTCACTATATTGCTTTAGCAAACATTTTGGTGTGCAAATCAATACCACAACTTAAAGCATTAGTAAACTAGCCCTTCTGAGGACAGAATTAGAATAATCAAGAGAACAATTGGCTGCTATGCTACTCGCCGGATCTCTACTTTAGCGATGTGTTCCAACAAAACTGAAGGTTTTAACAGTTTTTGGAAACCTTAAATGATTATAAAAGCCTCGTAGATTGCTATAAGAGAGGTAAGAGACTATGATGAGAAATATATATTATGCATCAGTCATTCTTTTCCCGGCCCATTCCTACATACTGAGTACTACTGTGGTTAGAAATAAGCTGTATGGTAGTCTACGTGTATTTAATTAGGCTTAACTCAGAGTATAATGCTATGATATTTTGTATATAAATGTAAAGCATAACTCATTTATAGACAATTATACCAGAATATAAAACAGAGTAAGAACTAATGGATATAAAATTCGTGAAGACTCACCATCTTCTAACGTTTGTACGAGACGTGAATTGCTAGGAGGTCCCTCCACACTTCTGTAGAATGGGAAAAGAAAAAACTCGTATTTTCTAAACTTCTTCAAGTCGGTGATAATATATGAAGAAGCCAGACCAGTCAATACAGTCAGGATCTTGTACTTACGAGGTCCATCGCTGACATCTCTGAATCTGATATAAAATCCTTCTACGTAGTTTGGATCACCTTGCATCTAAAGATGAGAAAACGATGCTGTTTGTACTTGAAAATTCAGCAAGCCAAACTCTTAAATTAATTAATTTGTTAGTCTTTTTGTGTAAGTAATCACAATATATTGCTTAAGCTGTTAAAACATATGTAATAGATTTACTGTTGTACTTTTATTTTAGTGCCTACATTTGTTTCAGTGTAGTTTTCTTTTCTGCCTGTGACGTATTTTGTTGGTTGTGTATTGCGCAAGTCCCGCTTGTTCTCGAACTTTGTAGAAAATTCTTAAATGTGAAAATCAACGATGTATTAGGTGTGTATATAATGCTGGTGATTGATAATATTGTTGCCAATAGAACGTTCACTAATAGAAGCAATGTGCCAAGAGAGAAGTATTATTATTGGACAGCTACAATCAGTGTACTTTAGACCTTAGAAGTTAAAATTCTGATTAACGCTAATTAATCATAAAACTATAGAATTTGACAAAGAACGATTATAAATTTGGAACGTTACGAACCAATCAACTTCAGTGAATTACTTCGGACGTTATTATTTGACGAGAACATTAAATATCTTTGCTGAGAAAGGTCAGCTTATACAGATGTGAGGCCAATTAAGCTAACTAGCTTAAGCAAAGTGTGACAATATAAACTCAGAATTAATTTGCTCGTCGTGGACCTGTATCGTCAATAAAATATTTAGTTCTAGATCGGATATAAGCCTCAGTGTTGTTTGTAAATTTGTAAAATTCTTACATCTAAACCATCATTTGTAATTTTATTTGGTTTATTTTGAATTTCGCGCAAAGCTACTCGAAGGCTATCTGCCGTAGCCATCCTTAATTTAGCAGTGTAAGACTAGAGGGAAGGCAGCTAGTCATCACCACCCACCGCCAACTCTTGGGCTACTCTTTTACCAACGAATAGTGGGATTGACCGTCACATTATAACGCCCCCCACGGCTGAAAAGGCGAGCATGTTTGGTGTGATGGGGATGCGAACCCGCGACCCTCGGATTACGAGTCGCACGCCTTAACGCGCTTGGCCATGCCGGGCCCTTAGCAGTGTAAGACTAGGTGGAAGGCAGCTAGTCATTACCACTCACCGCCAACTCTTGGGTTACTATTTTACAAACGAATAGTGGGATTTACCGTCACATTATAACGTCCCCATGGCTGAAAGGGAGAGCATGTTTGGTGTGACGGTGATTCGAATCCGCGACTCTCGGATTACGAGTCGATTGCTTTAACCCCTGGCCATGCCGGGCCATTATTTGTAATAACTATTAGTAATAACCTTTATTATAAATTGTATTGCTTTTTATATGTATATTAAAATATATTTGTTTTAAAATTAAAACTATGTGTATCAATCTTCTTGGCAAATAACGCAAATTTGAAACATATTAACATTTACCTACCTGCTAAATTAAAATTAAAATTTTTCGATTATTTGAAATAATAATACATAACTTACGTGACATAATAAATTAGATACTAGTCCGAATTATCTTACGATACGCAACACAGATTTGACTCTTAACAATCAGATTGACTGGGTGGTTCAAAACGGCTTCAATGTTGTATAAAATTTACAACGTATTTGTTTTTTGCAAATTATGTTTTGTTTTCAGTTTTTCTATATTATGTCAATCAAAAATGATGTTAAAGGAGAAATAAAACAATCACTTTATCTAAATTCTGTAAATATTTTATTCATAACTCACCTCCCAAATCATTTTTACAGTTGTAGAATTTATTGCTCTAACGTCTTGAAGTCTAACATTACACATACTTAGGCGTAGACGAGCTTCTTCAAGATCGAAATCTGACAAAATGTGAACAGGTTGACCTACAGAAAGAGGTTGTAGGTCATGCTACTGTTTGCATCTTGATAGCAATAAATTAATCATTCCATATATTTTAAAATTAACAATCATTCCCTTTTTACTGGAGCTCTAGTATGAAAATTTAACATATATATTTCTACCAACTTTTTTATTTTTGCTAATGTTTAATTTTTAAATAAACAAGTGTTCGTTTCGATAATATAAGAAAATAAAATTTACAACAAATATATATTAATTATTATAATCCTACTTATGAATATTATTTATCCAATCCACCTCAATTAAGCTCTTTTGTTGAAAAGGCAACAGCAACAACCTGTATTTAATATAATAGCGCTTCTAAATGAAATCTTCATGATATTTTTTTTTAATGTGTGTGTGGCAAAGTTACTAAGGCTATCTATCGCGGTTCCTAATTTTCAGCTGCTGTCCTTAGAGAAGGGAACCGGCCGACAATATCCACAACTAGCCCTTGGGCTACTATTTACGAACAAACTGTAGGTTTGACTGTAACTTATATCATCCAACGGCTAAGTGGGAGAGCATGTTCAGCGACAGGTTTCAATCTCACGACACGCGGATTGCGAGTTGAGACCTAGGGTAATTGTCAATAGTTTCTAACGCATTCAAATGATATTTTTCAATTACAGCTTTCATTAATTGTAGAATAAAACTGGGCAACACAGAGCATGAAAATCAGTGGATTACGAAAAACACGCTTTTTTTTATTTATTCCTGATTATCATAAGAAAAAATTCTGTCTGCAGTTACAAGGATCTCTTTCTAAAACACAAGTGGAAATACTTTGTTTAATGCCGACATAAAAGTCATAAATATCATAACACTTACCCATGGTTCTGATGACATCAGAGAGAGGACTTGGCGGACCAAGTCCGTGAGAGTTTTCTGCCCTTACCAAAAATATGTAAGGTGTATCCGGTCGAAGATTCCGGAGAATAAAATTCTCCCCTTGAATTCTGTGAGCAGCTAATAACCAGCCAGAGTGTAGAACACTGCTGTAATATTCCACTAAAGTAACAAAAACGTTAAGATGTTACATATTATATGCATTAAAAGAAAGGTCAGAAACATATTTTTTGACCCCAGAAAGTTTTGTAAGATTTTTTAGAGCTTTATATATTTGTAATTTTATAATGTTTATTGGCTAAATTTTGAAGAAATTCAGTGGCAACTTAATCACAGTGTCTAAATACATCTGCAACTTGCATTATTTTCTATTGTAATAAAAAATTCTTTTATGTGAGAAGTTTGTAATTTGTGAGAAACGTTTGAGCAAATGTGATATATTTTAGATCTATCTTTGATATATTTGTCTTTGTTTGTCTTTTCTACATTCAATGAATATTTTGTGCATATCCAATTTGTAGTAGTGTTATGTTTATCTATATTTTAACGGCATTTTGTATTTAAAAAAAAAAAAGTCAATCAGTGTTCATTTGTTGTGTGTATTTGGATCTCAGTATTTCGTTGCATCTGTATGAGTGTGTTTTTGAGTCTGTATGTGTGTGTGTTGCTTGAGTCCCAGCTGTATGGTATATAATAATTCACTCAGGTTCTTTTTGTTAAAACTGGTTTATAAATTTAATTTATTTCCATTTAAACAAAATACGAGATAAAACGTTTACTCAAACACGCTTGCTAGTTTGTATATATCAGGTCCCCCATGAGGCACCACCAGTCTGATACACATAAATAATAGGTCTTGCATCATTCATATCTATTTTCATACATATAACTAGTCATACAACATATATAGTAAAAGTTAGTACACATAACAGGTCTCGCCGCACCACTTTCAGTCAATTTGATACACATGATAGGTCCGCATCATGTACCACCAATCCGGTGTACATATTAATATATGTATCACTTGTAGCTAATTTTATGACGCATAATTAGTTCTGCATTATGAATACACATAACAAGTCTTTCACCACGTACAGCCAATCTGATATACATAACAGGTCATGTATCACTCACCGTTATTTTGATAAAATTGACATTGCTAACCATAAGGTTTCGAACTTATAAGCGAGAGTGTACAGTAAATTATTGATATTTTAATTAACGTAAAAATATTACGAAAAATATTAACATGAAGGGGATATATTGAGAACACTTCTATGTAAAACACTGAAGTTCACAATTTAGATTCATATATCAATACAATTGGTATAGTAGTATTAATATTTGTTATAAAGCAAGTGATTTCACGTGCTAAATATTTGTACTTCCCTTTCTAAACAGTAATGTACTAACAAATGCTTTACAAAGTATTATACATTCACAGCTTTTCCGGTATTGTAATATTTGTAGAAGAATGTAGCTTTTAATGTCTAATATTAATATATTAGTACACAAACTGATTTTTGATGGCTTTGACGAGAAACTTTAATTAAATATTTTCAATAATTTTTGTTTGAATTTGATGTAAAGCTGTCTCTAATTAATTAGTGAAAAAGTAGAGGTAAAACAGCTATCACAACAAATTCTTGAGTTACTCTTTTACCAACAAATAGCATGATTAACCGTCACGTTATAACGCCTCAACGACTAAAAGGGCGAGTATGTTTAGTGTGATGGTAATCTGAACTCGGATGCTCAAGACTGCCAGTCAAGCGCCCCAACCACCTGGCCATGAATTTTAGAATAAATGTAAAAAAAAATATTTATATAAATTTGAAACTAATGATTTAAACAAAATTATAATATATATGTACAATAGAAATAATTGCTAAACTTTATTGTAAAAGAAATAATAGAAATTAATTATTTGGACACTTCATATCTTACATAGGTGGAATAATGCAGCTCTATCATCTATAACTGTGCTTATATGTATAATTATTGAACTTGAGAAAAGTATATACCAATTAAACGATGTTACAAAGTACGACAGGTATATTATCAAACATCCAATAAAACTTTGTTGAAAAAGAACTGAGAATTCTCAAATTTTTCATCCTTACCATTGTAACCAATTAAAGGAGATTCTCCAACTTTAGGATTCCAGTGCCACGTTAGAGTTATGGTAGTTTCTGTGATATTGAAAGCAGTTGGCTTGCTAGGTGGTCCAGGAAGAGTTGATGGATCAGGCATCCGATGAAAGATGGCGTTTGGATTTCTAGGAGCTGCATGTAGTTAATGGATAGAATTAATGATATTACACCTTGCATGTTTTATCAACATTATTTGAACCCATATCTTTGTGCAAGACTTATTCAATCTCTGAGTCACATGTGGAAAAAAAATTGCAGCTGCTCTAGTATGCAATAGCGTATGAGAAAAGAATACACAAACTTAGAGGTAGCGCACTTATTCTTAGGTGACATCGACTAAAAGGATTTCGTTTTGATGCAAGATTTGTGTTGCAGTTTCAGATCGAGTTTGTTCATATTTCTATTACCTTTTTTTTTATAGTCTTTGATACTTTTATATATAATATCTACAAAATTTCAGGCATTTATTAAATAATTTTTTTTATTTAGTTTAACTAGTTTGAAATGCATGGAAATGATCAGTGTTCTTTGTTAAATGAATATTTTAACAGTTTGGAAATCCTTAAGATTTATCACCTTTAAGATATTTAAAATTCATGTCATTTATTTTATAATCTCTTCAATAGTGAAAAGAAATTACCTGAAAATGAATAATAGCAACTCTTATTGTAGACAAGTTCTTATTTTAATGATCACAACGTTCCTATCTATATTATCGCTTCGTCAACAGCTAAGAGTTACATTTAGAAAGACAGTTGAATTCGAAAGAACATTACAAACTTGTGATGATTAGGACAAGTATGCAGGTGGTGCTAAGATAGCATTTATTTTTTTTTAGTAAAATTAGATGAATAGAATAAAATTATATATAAAGAGAAGTTCCGGATATATATTTAGTATTGGTTTTGTCGACTTTATCGAAGAGAAATGAACCTCAGAATTAAAACAACGGCAGGCCCGGCATGGCTAGGTGGCTTAAGGTGTTCGACTCATAATCTGAGGGTCGCGGGTTCGAATCCCCGTCGCACCAAACATGCTCGCCCTTTCAGCCGTGGGTGCATTATAGTGTAACGGTCAATCCCATTCGTTGGTAAAAGAGTAGCCCAAGAGTCGGCGGTGGGTGGTGATGACTAGCTGCCTTCCCTCTAGTCTTACACTGCTAAATTAGGGACGGCTAGCGCAGATAGCCCTCGTGTAGCTTTGCACGAAATTCAAAAAAAACAAAAAAACAATGTCGAAATCACCTAAACAGAAACAGATATCAACAAAAGAAAGCTTCCTGAATAATTACTCATAAATTCATCAAAGTCAAAGCGAAATAAATATCCTGGAACCATCTTTATCTTTGTTAATCTTTTATTCACCTAATTTTACTTAAAAAGTGAAGCTAATTTAATGCCATCTACAAGCGTATCATGTACCTCACGAGTACGTAATGTTTTATCAAATGATCATTCTCATCGCGAGAATGAAACCCGAATTGGAACATTGTAAAACTCTTAAGTTTACGGATGATTTACGGATAAAAGATGGAAAAAAAGAGAGAAAAAAACAACAACTGAACAATAATTTCCAATCTGTGAGATAAATGCACTTTTAGAAAGGTAGAGTTGATTATGGTTTTAATATAAGATTGCTATCTGTGAATTTTTATATTAATTACAACATTGATGGGGTATTCATGATTACTTACACTCTACTGATAGATATGCACTTCTGGATGACTTCCCGCTTTCACTGGATGCAGTACATGTGTACAACCCAGAATCTGAGCTCTGTAAATCTGAGAAAAAATAAAGAACAAAATTTGCGTTTTTTCAAAACTGATAGTTATTACATTTTTATCACAAATAACTCAATAAATGTCTTTCTTAGATTAAAAAATAATTTTGTACATACAGAGAAACTTTGTCACATGTACTAAGCGCATAGAAAATAATTTCAGATTATGAGCCTGATGTAAAGCAATATTTGGTGAGTCTTCTTTCCATGCAATAAATGTGTGGCACTTGAGCTAATACAAATTTCACATATCTTAAATGCTGTATATGTATCTCCATGCTACGTTAGTGTCTCGATCTCCAAATGTCCGAACTTTTCTCAAAAGTAATTTTTCTTTGTTACCTGAAACAAAATAGCTTCTAAGTCAATAAATTACATTAAACGTGTATACTATATACGATACGTTACTATCGTATTATGTATTATTTTCCGTACAATGGCGGCAATAATGTGTCTTTTTTATTTGGTAGCCTTTATTAGTGTCTAGATTATGATGGACGAAATAAATAGAAAACTGGTATTTTATAAAAATGGGTAAGAAATAAACTAATTTTTCTTAGGATGGAAAAAACTTCTTTAAGGTTTAGGAAAAACTGGCGTACTTATGACGCTGAAAGTGCAGAACGAGTTCAGAGATGTTCGTGTGTTGGACCTTCTAGTTCGAAGCTTTGCATGCTAACCATTTGCTCACTGTTTGTCTGCGAGAGGCTACAACGTTTTTAACTGCTCATTCTTAATGTAATGTAATTTTAGAAATTAACGAGCGTTTCACAATATCGATGCAAGGTTACAATGTTAAAACTAATTTAGTTTTTATCGTTACCTTGTTGAATTTTGTACAGAATTTATTTTAGACGTGTTTATGGGCTCAGTTTACTTGTATTTTTCTAACTGCCAAGACATAAAAAATTACAACTGGATAAGATAATAAAGATTATAAACCAATGATGACGTACTGTTTATCTGTAGCGTTCCGGTGTCCAGAACAACAAATCGCGGGACACTCTTCGGCAAGGGTGAAGAGTTAAAGAACCACGTCAGTTGTGGGGTGGGAATTCCTGACGCTTCACATGGTAACATCGTTGTTGTGTACTGACGAAGAGTTTGATTGGTTGGACCGAAAACAATGACAGGTGGCGGGAGATCTGCTACAGCTTCACAAGAAAATAACACAGGGCTTATTAAATTTCCTTCAGCTTCTCACATAGAACACCTTTCTCGTAACTATCCAGCACGCGTCAAGAAGTAACTATGCTTAACTTGTCAACAGTATCATGGCTTCTATTGTAAATTAGTAATATACTCTTCGTATCTACATTAACCATGAATATTTGATAATCAAATTTTGTTGAACCTTAAGCATTCCACTACGGTAACGCCTGTTCTAGCATTAAACTTCTCTAAACAGAAATTTTCTGGATCGATCTTCATATCGAAACATTCAAAGAGTACAACAACCTTTCAGTCTGAGCTATGAGTTAGTATGTACCAAGCTTTATCAGTGAATTCCACTCGTTCTTCTTCATTGTACGGTGTTCTGAAGAGACAATTTGATATACGTAATTAGACGTATCACAAGACGAAGTTAAGTTGTTGTATTTCTTTCTTTGTGCCCAGGTTGTAGGCATTGTGAGCACTAAGTTGGATGTGAACTAAATTGATATAACTTTTATAGCATTGCTACAAAACTTAGAAACTAATATTTGGATAAAGTTATCCTTTAATGTAAAAATGAATTAAAATGAACAGTTCTAATTTTATGTACCAAGTTTTATTAAGATAAAATAAGATTTATATGGTGCTTAAAATACAGGCTTTAGCCATTTCAAGTCAGCCTGAATCAAGTCAGCAGATGAAATTCTTATGCTAAGCTTCATCAAACATTGAGTCACAAATATGTTGATTTCCTCTCGGATCGTATTTTTCAACTGCTTTACGATTAAAAGAAACAATTTTGAATATCATGAAACCAGGTGTTATAATCAAATAAAATAATTAAGAGAAGCTAATTTAGTTGTTTTCAATGGTTTCCATTTAACAAATCGCCAACCGTACTACTTCATGTGCACACAAATCTATTCTGATCAAATTTAGCTGTCTTATCAATACTTCTCAGACATAAAGAGCTGCGATACCTACATCCTTGTTAACTGCTACTGGCACCTGCCAACGAAGCTATCTAGATCATATCTGCCTGTTTTATCAACTATTAACCGTAATACCTACATCCTGCTGACATTACTACTCAGAAAATAACAGCTGTGCTTTCCATTCACCATTGTTAACTGTGCTACCTACGCCTGCTAACAAAGCTATCCAAATCGCTGTTGACTGCAGTACTAAACCATTGATGACCAATACTCACACCTGTTATCTAGAGATGCTCTAACGAGTTGAAGGATACTTTTGAAAATAGCTGAAAAATAATGGAAACTTACATAAAAACATACTGAAGTTTATGGAAATTATTATTTCTTAAAAAAAAATATATTTTCGTAGAAGTACGTTTCTCGGGGAGGGGTGGGATTGGATATACATATACATATATATACAAATACGAACACAGTATTGTATATATTTTGGGGTTACGCACACGAATATACATATATATATATATATATATCAAATAGTCTCCTTGTATTTACAAAATTGCCCCTAATTGAATTTGAGCTTGACAGACAATTTCAATACATATTGATATTGTTCATATTTGTTAAAGTTTGAAGAGATTCCAATAATTTTTTCAATAAGAGCTAATATTTTTGCTGTCACAGTTTTTATGTTACTTTCCAGAATACGTTTTAACAAAGATCCAATTTAAAAAATATAATACCTGTCACTTCCAAGTAGGCCTTAGTCATGGCTGATCTCAGTATAGACAGGGCAGAACATATATAAAATCCTTGGTCGTCTTTAGTAACTCCAGAGATTACCAGCGTACCTTCTTGTGTTACGGAGAATCTTCCATAATTGTTGTCAGGAAACATTAAGACCTGCCATTGTTAGGAAACAACAACTATTAGACATCTAAAAAACGTGTACACAGGAAGCTGTTATTCGGTATTTCTATACACTCTGGAATATTATCATTATTTACACCAAATACTGAATTAGTTCGTTTTCTTAATTAGATTCTAGTGAATGTTAAATTATTCCAAGATAAAGTCAGGCCATAACAATGACAGGTAACTAAATTAATCAGAATTTAAGATTGTTTAATAATCCAATGCTGAATTAGAAAAACACAATCTAAAAATACGTCATTAGTTATCTAATTTTAATAGTTCTTCAAAAATAATTTGATGACTGAACACAAACCTGATTGCCTTCTTTTGTCCAGAAAATTGAGGGAGGAGGATTTCCTGTAGCAACACACTCAAACTGAACGTATCCGTTCAATCCAATTGTTTGATTCTTGGGTCTCATTAGAAACGTGGGATGTGCTAAAATTGAAATATAAACTCATCACCAATATGTAAATAAAACTGCTATACGTGGTAAATATATATATATATATATATTCATGTGTTCGTGTATGTGATTGGTCATTCTATATTTACATGCATTTCTCCGTGACGAGTTGTTTTATGGTAGGAAACACAGGTAGTGAATAAAGATTATTCGAAACATAATCATTTTCGAAAATGAACGGGGTTACGCGACAGAATTCCTTTAACTGCAGTAACAATGACCGTTTTCTGAAAATGTAGGGTTTTCAACAGTCCTGAAAAGCTTATGAAAACCAAATATCAGAAATCTTTACAAGTATAAGAAAGGATCTGCTTTAAAGGCCAGCGAACAAGTTTTTTTATAATTCTAAAATAATCTTTGCAACTAAGAACATGATGGTATGAGATTAAATATTATATTTATTGTGTAACTGAAGTTTTCATTGTGCAGTCAATCCGTGCAAAGGTTTCAGAATGAAGATTGTTTGGATAATAGTGACAGAGGGCGGAATACATTGCATTAAAATATTTTGAAAAAGCAGATTAGCAAGTCACATGTCCGCCACAGCCCGTACGAAGTAAGAATGATCCAGTATATGCAGAACCAAATTTTATTTTGTTCGGAGTTCATAGGTAGTTTGATACCACGAGAAACTGATGGGCTTTGGGAAAGGGCTGTTAAATAACCTTCTCAAAGCCTATCAATTTTCCGTGGTATTAAACTATCTATCCTCGTCATGTATTTAATGGAGTTGGAAAACAAAAGCCTATGGATCAATTTGGGGTACCAGGATCTTCTGAAAAGGTATCTGCAGCTAGTCGTACCTCAGCCATAGTAAGCAAAGCGCGATGTTTAGTAACAGGTGAAGATTAGTGGCAAAAGCCCTTATGTGATTATGTGTATATAACATAATTATTAAGGATATCTGTCTGTGAAAACGACAGAAGTCACGTGTTCATCTGTTGTTTTCACAACGTATTTATTCAACCATCTCATACCTTAAGTAGCTGGTGAATAAAACAGCTATTCATGGTTTTACAGGAACATATCTGTCGCTGGACGTAGCACCTACATATTCTACAGGATTAAACTGTTGAAATGGACTTTGGGTAACCATCGCCTAAGTACAATAGATAAATTATGTAAAGCAACATGGAAACTACGTTGTAGGATATTTTAAAGGTGCATGATGGTCAAACTGGACGGTGTGACATGAATTATTACGACGTGGTGAGACTCTAAATTCAAGTTAAAATGAAGTATTTAACCTATTTGAATCCATAACACACAGCGTCTTCTTAGTCCTTATGACAATTTTTCTTTATTTTTATCTCGCATTTAATAATCATTTAGACTGTTGACAAAACGGTTCGATAAAAGGTTGATTCTTCCCATTGTTCGTGAGTTGAAGTATGTCAAATTGTGTGGTATTGGAAATGTTTGAATTGTGAATTGGAAGTCTCAGAAGTGGACATTTACAGCTACAGATTCCTGTTGTTATACAATGACATAACTTGTGTTTCTTGATGGTATCGATTTTATAATTGCTCCCAAAAGGAAGCTCTCCAAAAGTATTTCCGATTAGGTTACATTGAAGTGCGAAGTACGTTTTGTTTTGTGTGTATGCATGAAATATTAAAAGTTATGATATATATTTCGCTACTTGACTGACATATATTTAGCTGAAACTAAATTATTACCATCTCACAATTGGCCATTAATAGATTAGTCCCCAAGAGGAACAGTAGTAAGTCTATGGACTTATAATGCTAAAAGTTTAGGCTTGATTCCTTGTGGTGGGCAGAGCACCACTTTACGCTAAAGGAACAACGTATTAGTTATTCAATTTTTTCTTTTCCATAATATATTCAGATAGATTTCAAAACAGTATGGCGGCGCTGTAGTAAATTTACGAAGTTTCTCGATGTTTATGATTTTCGTCTGGTCACTTTACTTTTTGTATTAATTCATCGCAGTTGATATATTCTGATATTTGATGACAAATACAATATATTTTAAAAACTTGAATTTTTGTGACATCTCAGTAAAGATATACGGGACAATCATATAAAACACAATATACGAAAAAATAAGAACATTAAAAAGATTTAAAAAACAAACTTTTCGAAATTTCTTATTTCATTGTAAGCGTCATTCAAGTTTGCTTTGCTACTTTATATTGTTCATAACATCCTTAAACTGTAGAAGGAAAGAATTCAAAATACATTAAACAAACACATTTTAAGCTAATATGAACATAAGCACAAAAATAAATGACATTACAATGGACTGTCAAAGTTGCTGAAGCTGATATAGATCCAACAGGGTTTTCTGCTTCACAGATGTAGGTTCCTTCATCACTAGGAAAAACATGCTTGATCCGGAGACTCTTATCCTCTCCCATCTCAGCTCTGTGAAGAAATTTACTTTACTGGTAAAAGTAATAACACGTTCACGTTGTTGTTTAATGTTAATATCAGTTATGAGGGTATCTTATGTAGCAACAAATTATGATATATTTATCATCAATAAAGATTTCTTTTGCTTACTTGACGCATGGTTGGAAATACAGAGCTCAGCTGATATATTTTGTATGTACATATTCGAATCAAACCTGAACAAAGCTATGTTTAAACTATGCTATGTAAATATATTTTACACGAAACTCTTGTCAATAGAAATTAGTATGTACCTTCCATTTGGCATGTTGCCATCCTTCCGACGCCAAGTAACATTTGGTCGAGGATCACCACCAACTTTGCATTCAAATTCCACGTTTTTATCTGTGAGCGTTGAAATATCCTGAGGCTCTCGTATGAAATACGGTTTTACTAAAACATAAAAAGGAATGTTTTTTTTTAACGTGAGATTACTGGACCTCCTTAGTTTACTTTCTCAATTTTAAAGTAGTGTTTTAAACGTTTTTTTAATAATTTGTGTTATACATAATGACTCGAGTCTCAAGAGTACTAAACAACGAAGTATGTTTTGATAAGTTTAACTAATGTATATTTTTTACTTTCTACCTTTTTCACGTTTCATCTTATTGTCTGATTGAAAGAAGGGTTATCAGTGATTCCTCAACTCGACAACCAGAAAGATATTAGATAATATAAAGACCACACATTGCGAGAGTCCAGACATCTGGTATATGAAAATTGAAATAATAGAAATTAAATTTTAGTTTGCAAAAGTTTTATTGTTGTAATACAGTATAAAGCAAGCCATTTTTATTAGTTTGAAGTTGTAATAAAAATGAGAGGTGAATAGAAGAGTAATTAGAAAATATATAATTTAGTAATTTTTTTTTCTTTTGAAAAACAAGTGAAATCTATATGGAGAAAGAAGTCATGGATTGTGGCTGTACGTGCTTGGTAGTGGTTGTCATTGATTAGTATTACAGCTACGTGTAAATGGAACAGACAGCTACTGTGGAGCGAAATGAAAGAAGTTTAATATATACACATATATACTTTTGTTGTAGGGGAGGAATATTCGATAATTTATAAGATTAATTAATAATTTCTTTGTTATTTTAAACAAATTTTATATTGACATTTAAATAATTTTAAATTTACAAATATTTTCATACATTTATGTTTAAAACTTTAAAGAACAGTTTCATATACTTTAAATACATCGCTATTATAAAGCTTGTACCAAATTTCTGCTAAAACACACTTAGAAAGCAAGTTTTTGCTTGAGATAACATTTATCTATCCGTTATATTTCAAACCAGTTTTGGAAATAAAAATCTTAGAAGTAAATTATTCTTGGGAAACTTGTTTTTAAAAAACAGTGGTTCAAGAGAGAAACGGAATAACTGCCTGTCTCAGGTATCATGGAAAGCTATCTGCACTAGCCGTCTCTAATTTTGAACTGATATAGGGAAAACAGCTAATAAATGACACCCACTGCCATCAGTTGAGCTATGCTAAACGAATAGTTGAATTTGAACGTCAATTTTGTAATGTACATACGCCTTCTAGCAATTTTTGGTTTTATTTTTCCGGCCACAAGAACCTTTGATCTACAGCTAGGCGTACTAGCTAAACCAATTCCAAAGTTTATTATTAACGTAACTGATATCCATGTACATGGTACTGAGTAAAAATAATAATCAGATTTGAAATAAACATTCTGTATGATAAGGTAAGGCCTAAGTTGTTCTCAGGTAAACAGGGAATGTTGGATAAAATATCTCTAAAATATTTTCTTTGGAAAGAGGGAGGTATTTTATATATTATAATATAATGAGTCACGATTATAACTATTAAAGTAACGTAAGTTTTAAAGATCTATTATCTTAACTTAAAACAGGCACACTTCATAGTTCAACACAAAACCATTGCGCATGCGAATCCCAGTAAGGCAGTTTCTAGTTAGTTACTGTGACAAAACATCTTTTTAAATTTTTTTGCAAAACTGTTGTGACGAATTTCATCATTCAAGCTTTTACAATGAAAAAAGTTGAAATTGTGCTATTAGACTGTTTGTATTTGTGATTAATATAAACTTAAAATCAGTCTGTTGTCAATCGAAAATCATTTCGGAAACTGTGCAACAAAACAAATAGAAATGGAAGTTTTACATTATTTTGGCTCATTACCGGTTAATTAAATACCATTATGGTTTTCTTCGTTGGTGTAAGATAATGGCGTCGTTAAACATTTAAAATGCTTGCATTATTTTTATATACCCTTCACTGGTAACCATCAACTCGGAGCTTGATTGTTACTATGATCATAGAATAAATATATCCTTGTGCCGCTTTGTGAACAAGAATTAAAATAAACAAACTTTTATAGTATACATTTTTCATTGCATTAACAATACGTTTTTAATTCCAGTATTAATTTGTACAACTTTATCACGATACACTGATTGATATATGTATGAGTCATGAAATACATTTTATCCATACATAACATATTATACATTTTTTAAACTCCGAGTGTTTATTTACTTTTTTATAAGCAGTCTTGTCTTCTGAAATATTGTATTCTTCTAAATAATTTGCTGTTGGTGTTGTGGACTGGCTTGACAGCACACTAGCGGTAAAAAACATATTGGATTTTATGGAAGCGAATTTCGATATAAAAAATTATTGGTAGATCAAAATAATGTTTCTAAAATCAGGTTTGCGGAATTGGATTCTGGGAAGATTACTTTCTTGAACACTGCATAGCATACTATGTTATTTCTTCTCTCCAGCACGCAATCTCATAATCAATATGATATAGCAATATTACAGGGCATTAAAGAATCTAGTCGGCAATCTTCCTCCTTTATAAAAGGCCTCAGTATTTCAAATTTAAAATAAAAACAAAATTTCAAGTGGCTCTCTATGTAGCAAATAGCAAAGTAACAAGAATTAATTTCCACCAAGGAAAGACATCTAACTGATAGATCACATCGCCCAATGTGATGGAAGTCTTTCTCTACGAACAATTGGTTCGTGGTCTAATTCATGCTAATTCAACGTTTTTGTCAACTGTTTCCTCCCTGGTAATGAACTTAAATTACTATGTCTGTAAAAATATATATTGCTATTCAATATCTATGAATTAGTACGGCTGTCAAGAATATATAATTAACAGGCCAATTTTTTTACAGGTTTCATATTGCATAATTTATTATATTAAGTAACTCAATAAGACCCATACACATTTGTTAAGCAACAGAAAAAATATGTATTATAATGTAAAGAAAATTTAGCATTATGTAACATTATTTTTTCATACTTTCGATAAAACTTAAATTTTAAATTGGGTTAAGGCGTTCGACTCATAATCTGAAAATCGTGAGTTCGAATCCCTGTTGCACCAAACATGCTCGTCCTATCAGTCATGGGGACGTTATGATGTGATGGTCAATCCCAATATTCGTTGGTAAAAGAGTAGCCCAAGAGTTGGCGGTGGGCGGTGATGACTAGTTGCCTTCCCTCTAGTCTTACACTGCTAAATTAGGGACGGCTAGCGCATGTTTTGTTAGCTTGAAGATGAGCTAAGATGTTCGAAGCGTTGTTCTGTACTTTATTAAAATTAAAGTTTTAATACCCTTTGACAGAACATGTTAGTTAACTTACAATTTTGTTATGTACATTTTGTCAATATCAAAGTGAGAATGATCTAACGCACGTGGAAGCATTGAATTGTTCTAACTTTTGGCTCTTTTGCTTATATCATACTTAGAAGTTTTGAAAGAAAATGCTTGTACGCTTTTCTTGGCATTATGCACATGACAGATGACTATATTTTCACACCCTTGCTGTGACTGGAATATACAGATTAAAGCTTATCTCGATTTTGTATTCTATTGAAATTAATCAAGTGTTTATATTTGTATAAAAACATATTTCGTTGTTATTAAACTATCGACATTTGTATTAATCGAATCTTATTTGTGACTTTTAACTTTTTATTGTTGTTTGCTCTACAAATATGGTAAGTGACGATTATGCGTAAGGTTGTTACTTACCGTTCACGGTTAAGACAGCTACAGGCGATTCTCGCACCCCCACCATGTTCTTGGCTTTACACCTGTATCGTCCTTCATCATCTTGTCGAACATTTTCCAGAACCAGGTTGCCTGGACCCACCATTCTAATCCGGCCCGTTCCAACACTTATTAGTCGTCCATTTTTTTCCCATGATACTTTAGGTTCCGGATGGCCTCTGGGTGGTGTGCATTCCAACATAACCGTTTCTCCAACTACGATTCGTGTGCTCTTAGGACTGGCACGAAAATCATTTCGAAGAACTGGTGAAAACGACAAAGAATTAACATTAACACCTATTCGACTCAACTCAATGACTCGTGGCAATACAATATAAAATAAAGTGGACACTCTTTGTTACTGTTTTTCAACAAATTGCGTGTACCTCATAAGTAATACAGAATAATTAATATAATAATTTCATGAGAAATAAACAATATTGCAAACACTGTGATCATACAAATGTGCACAATAATATTATACCATAATATTGTGGCTATGTGCAATATTTAAAAAATAACAGTCAAAGATAAATATGTTGTGATTTATTATCAGATAATTGGCTCTATAAAACTAAATATCGTACATTATAGCCTGCACCCTGGAGATTCTTTTAAGTTTGCAGCGTCTTCAATTTCTTTTTGTTTATTTGTTTGGGCCAGTTATATCCATTACAATGTCGTTTATCACTGGTTTGGATATGTTGTTTTTCACGCGGTATTTTCTTTTGATGTTAATTTTCACTCAACTGTTTATGTGCTAAATTTCTATACATACACAAATATATAAGTGAAAATATTTTAAAATTATATATGCTTTATTTCCTATATAGTGTTCGGTACATCCTGCAAATTAACATCTGTTGATGTCGCACTATCATCTTATGGTGGCTACGTCATCCTCGCCTTCTGCTGGTGGGAATACGTCTCCTTCTTCGTGAGGTACCTCCTCAATTTTGTCAGTATGGTGACATGTAAACACCAGGACTTCCTACACCTGATTGGCTGTATTATTGGTGCCTCTTTTCTTAGTGATTCATATTAGTTCTTTATTTCAAGGGAAAGTGTATTCGATATAAAAGTTAAATAATTTCCAGTCAATGCTCTTTTTTAAGTTCTGTGTAGGGTTAGTTGCCCAATATAAGTTTTTATCTTGTCCGTTTCTACATAATCATTTTAAACTTCTCTGATATTGTATTAACTTACAGTATCTAGAACTGCACTGTGAACAAGCTCCACCTTATTCAGGTACATTTGATTTTCTTTTAATTACTTTTAACATATAAAAAACGAGCGAGTTTTTAATTCTTTGCAACCGGATTAAATTTTATGTACACTAAACCAAAATTTGAAATTCACGATTTACTCGAGTTTACCTGTGCATTAAATATTTATATATTGGAATATCACAGTTAAAACTGAACATGCTTCACGTGTACTCAAATTCAAAGAATCAAAAATATGACACTGTGCTAGTGAACTCACTAACTGCCCGAGATAATTATTTCCCTAATCAAGGGAGGGTTGACAGCTTTCACTATCATTTACACAGCAATTCCAATTTACTTTATTGAGTATCTAGAAGTGCACTGTGAACAAGCTTCACCTTATTCAGGTACAACTACAGAACGTTGAGAAGATATCATTGTGTGAGAATCCATTAAAATATATCTGGGGAACTCCTACAGCATTATCTAGAAGAAAGAGAGTTACTTACTCTAAAAAAATGCAGTATTAGCAGTAATGAGGTTTGAACTCGTAATATCAACATATTTCCAAAACTAGTATAGTTTGTAACTTATGGGCTGGTGTCTGTGAAGTTTTTAGATAGTTCTGTTGCAAAGATATAGTTAAACTAGCAGTATGGTTAATGTTACTTCAGTCATATAATATCTAAGAACATTAGTAGAATAGTGCTAACAACCTCTATTAAAATAGTAGAAAGATAACAGTGAGTTTTTAGCGTGTTTGTAGGACCCAGTAGAACAAAATTAGCTTTTCTGTATTACCTATAAAGAATGCTTGAACAATAAAACATTCACTGTGTAGGCTTCTTTGGCGTACCATAGATATACATTCACAACAGAACTCGACTGATCTTGAAAGACAGAATTATGCAACTAAAAGAAAGCAAAATTAATATTTTTTCAAAGGAAACAAAGACTGTGGTGGTTCCTACATAGACTCTGATTAAAACTAAAACACAATTGAGCTAAATGAAAGTCTGTGAAAAGTGGTTCCAAGCACTGAAGGAAGCTTTATTTAAAATACGTCTGTTAACTTATACGAGACTAGATAATAGTTTACACAAGTCATATGCTAACTTAAACCAGATATAATCAGTTGCACAACATCTGTTATTTTTGTTAATCATTTCCAACACTATTAAAACGAGAGTTTACTGCACTCGTGGATCAAGTATCATTAAAGTGGCTGATGAACTTCAGTGAACCAGAAATGATGATTGTACACTGAATAACAATGTTGAAAGAATACAAGTGAAATAAATTGGAAAGTTAGACTGACTTTCTCGTGAGAGAGTAAAGTTGTGTGTTTGTACGTATGACATAAAGTTCTTGTGAGTGTTTACTTCACCTCATGAATAAAGATAGTTTACAACACAGTAAACGTCATAAATAACAACAGCCTAGAGAAGATGAATAATAAACAGCCTCCAGAAGAACAATTAAAAGATCCACCATGTTTTAGCTTGGGCGCTAATTTCTATTTAACAGATAAAAATTTAACCACTGCAGACTAATAAATATATCATGGGTATGGTTAATTATATTAAAAATTAAGGTACAATAGGAAGTGCTTTACCACTACTACAATCTAAGAAAAGATGGAGAAAATGGTCTGATAAAATAAGTGATTCTAAGTACTCTGATAAGGAGGTTCCATGTGCATTACATTAAACAAGAATTAGAAGAAAATCAGGGTAACGCCATGCACAATAGCCAACTTGCAGAGTTTATTTAATTGGCTGTGATGGTGTCAATACTATGCACAGTGGAAGAAGTAGCCACCAGGCGAAAATGTCACTGAGCATGATCACAGCAACAGATTGCAAAGCAGTGTCTATGACAGGATCTATTCTGGAAATCAATACGTACTGGTCATTATAGATTGATATACAAAATAATATGAAATATATCAACTGGCTAATACTGTACCCATAACCGACAAATCGGTAGAATAATAACATCTACTTTAGAGCTCCAGAAGAGGTACATACATTAGATCAAGGTTTGAATTTTAGTAGTTCACACTTTATCAAATTATGATGCAAACCATGAGAAAAAGTTCGTATTTCATCACATCGTCCTTTCTGTGGTTGGACTAGTGATGTAAACTAATGATTGAAACATCTTTGTGCACTGATTTTGATGATATTACTAGAGTCGTACAGATCAAGTGAACGACAGTTTGTCAGTTGCTTCTCTAGCTTTCTGACGTGCTTATGTTCATTATGTTTGTTAGATTTCAGAAGTTTCGCGCAGAGCTACACAAAGGGCACTGAAGGGGCACTTTGTAAAAAGACATCAGTATATTAAATGTTATTACTTTATACAACATTATCAAGATATATTTAATATTTTCTTATTTTTTCAGTAACTACTGTTGAAGTAAGAAGTTGTGATAATCCATTTTTATCATGGATAATTGTTTGTTTGTGTGTAATCTAGTATTTCCACTGTTGTGCCATTTGATGCCAGTGCTTTGTATATATGACGAAAATTAACTGAAACAGTCACGTATAGAGTTGAATTAATTGAATAAATAAGGATAGACAATCCTTTGCTGACCTAAAGTAATGATGACAAGAAAAACAATTTTTTTTTTTTTTGCAAAATGCTTAATTGTTTATGTTCGTGTAATTCATATAACGTGAATAAACTGGTATAATTTCTTACGCTGTTTTCTCCGAATTGCAGTACTACAACCTATTATTGTCGTTCACATGAATTGGTACTAGTACATATGTATATATATACATATACACCAGTAAAAAAGAAAATAAGACACGCGTTTTCGACAGGTGCACCTGTTTTCTCCACCAATAAAGGCAGGAAAGGAAAGAGAATGTCCTTATTTCTAAAGCTAACACGACAACATGACGATTTGCCAAACAGTTTTGACCTTATCTTATTCTCTACGATAACATTGTTATATATTAGATCTTGTACTTCATCAAATACTAGACTGAGCGTCATTTCTAAGCTACGCGAGTGAATTTTTCATGGTGTCTTTGTTTCTGGATGTATAATATCTCATAATACAACATAAATGCATAAAACAACGATGTCTTGGAAGAATAATAATGCGTCCTAACTGGAAAGGAATTAAACAGCTGAAACTCATGAAATAACAGAACATTACCGTTTCTGTGAACAGAACCCATTAACGAAACGCTTTACTCCACCCTATGGCTCACAAAGAGCAGGAACAAAAGGAAAAATGGGTTGCACGAATTATAGCTTTACATAAAACCTTCTTTTAGCATGCTATAAAATAGTAATGACATCCTATTATGGTTCTAGTTAAACAACATTAAAAATCATGTAGTTTTTGTTTTTCATCGGATGAAAAGACACGATTATTAGAAGTTTCCAGTCTGTAAAATAACTCACGTTCATTTATTCACGTATAGAACAGGGAGAAGTTATCTTATGCCACACTTGATTAAAAAATTACAAATGAGTACACTGAATATCGCTAGTTCCGTCCTAAACACGACTCTTTAACATACATACATCAGTATACGATTTTTTTTTTCTTAGCGCAACTATATAAAATGGGCTATCTGTGTTCTGTTCATCGCGTGGAATCGAACCTTCGATTTTAATTTTGTAATTTCGAAAAATTATCACAAGACCACGAGTGACTACATTAGTGAAATAATTCTACTACTACTATAGAATACGTATTATTATTGCAGAAGATATCTTAAGATATAAACGTTAAGTTTTGAGGAATGTAATGTAATAATAATATTTACTAGAAGTAAAGAAATTCTTCTTCTTTTGTGGGGCAAACCCCTTTATACAGTTAGTATAGTTGGTATTACATGACAGGTACTAAAGAAAGTATTACAAAGAAGTTTAATACATTGTAACTAGTGTTTACTTCAGTGTAATAAAAGTTAAATTATTGTTCTTTAAATCTCATAACCATGCCAAATAATTCAGTTGATGTCAATAAAACTTTACATTTAAAGACAAATAAACAGCAGAACAAAAGCAAATATAAGAGTCACTAGAGCTTATTTAAAACTTTGTGATTGTGTGGGATTTAATTTGTCAATATTTTGTAGCTTAAACATATTTCTGATTCTTTGAGCCAAGGGAGAGCTATCTGCTCAAGCCGTCTCTAATTTAAAAGTGATAGATATGAGAGTTTGCCCTTTGCCCAAGTTAGTTAAGTACTGTAACTTGCAGCAGGAAATGTCAACCTACTGCAGTATTTTGTCAACATAACCTATGATATTTAATGTATCAAAGACATCGTGAAAAGGGTCCCTGAAAGAAATGTAGACGACACTTTCTTCGATGAGGAAAGTCATGAGTGACAGATGACTCCTGACTCCTTATGAAATTAAAAGTCTGATCGTAACTGGAAAGACTGTAGGAAGGAAATGCTTGGAAGACAGAGGTTGATTCATATCAAGAATCCATCTAAATGGATGAATATACTGACATTTGAAATACTTCAAGGAGAAGACATTCTTGGAAGACAATAGTCGTTAACATCCTGTTTAGATATGATACATAGAGATTTGAGAGAAAGCAGCTAACCAACTGCCAGCTCTACTGTTATTATTGCCAGACCGAATACTGGGATTTCATAACTATTCTTAACACATCCCTATAGCCTAAAAGCGAGAAGGGTGATTTTTTTTTTGTCAGTAATGGGACACCAATCGTGAGACCTCAGCTCCACAGTGTGGCATGTTAAACAATGTGCTGAGCTCGGCCCGTTTCTCTGAGAAACTTGGCAGATATGAGCAAGAGACAATTTTTTTAGGTAAGTTTAACCATCGGATAAAAGTATCTTATAATTAATACACCGTGGTCTACCTATTTAAACGTCATTTATATTTAAATGTTTTTGATGGCCAGACACTATAATCGGCACAGCTAAATGTTCAACCACAAAATCATTATGTTTTGAGGCCTACGTGTTTTGTTTCTAACATTAACTCGTATTAATGTCCAATTTTAACTTATTAGAAATGTAACTAGGTATATTTAAAATTTTCTTTTCTCAAATGTGATATGAGTAAAACAACAACGGGATAATGTATGTATTACGGTGTCTTTTGGTATAATTAAACATGAAATGTACACAAATTGGAGCATTTGTAAAAAATGAGTGATGGTGAAGTAGTCCACCTATCTATCACTCGAATTCTAAAATACTTTGAACATAAATATTTCTTTGCGTAGATGCTATTTGAAAGTAATACACCTTAACATTCCATTTAGTAAAATTTATTAGTTTAATGTTAAACAGAAAAGTAGGCAAGAGTACTTGTGTCCTCTGCTCACAGCATGTATCAAAATCCCATTTTTTAACGTAATATTTACAGGTGACCCATAATACACCATGATTAAAGTAAAAACAACCATAAAGAATATTACTTTCAATCCCTTTGATTAATTCTCAAAATGGAAGTCGTATATAAAGAGACGGCTTTCACTAACGCTAACTTTCTCCAATGAAATAGTTTAAAAATACAAAAAATGATTTTCTCTGTATTTTCATGATATATATTTACAGATAATCCTTTCTGTATTATCATGATACATATTTACAGATAATCCTTTCTGTATTATATACTTTAGTTTTGCATTATTACAATAATGCCAAAAATAAAACTTTGCAATTTTTATATAAAGACCAATGAATTAAATATGGTTAACTTTTTGTGTGTGTTTTTTCAAAATTAAGTACAAAGCCACACCATAGGTATCGAAACCCAGATTCCAGAGGTGGGAGTCCACAAACATACCGCTGCCTCACTGGAGAGCAACTTTCTTATGAGTTTAGCTTTTCTCTGTTAAGGAAAGAAGAATACTTCATCAGGTAACTTTTCGAACACAGTACTTTTTTCTTTTGGTATTACCATGCTTTGTGTTGCAGAGCTTAAAAAAAATACAGAAGGGGGAATAAACTTTTTTTCCCAACTGACCAATATCCAGACGATAGAAAGTAACAAAGCTTTTAACAGATATATATATATATAGCAAAACCCAGCTGGATTAGAATGGTTTACCAGTGGTGTTTTGTTTTTGAGATTCAGGATTTTCGTTCTTATACGGAACAAATATTGCAGCGTGATTGAACCAAGTACGATACGGGCGAATTTATGAACAGCAAATGTCTGTAAAATATAAAATAAATATATGAAATATAATTCAAATTCATCATCATGTCTTCCTCATTGTCGAAAAACGCTATATTTTTAAAGATGTAAATAAATAATATATTATGATACTTATTAACTAAATACTTATTAACTAAATATATAAATCAATAATTCTAATAAGATACATTAATTGTAAATAGTCGGTCTAGTCAGTCCTATGTAACAATAATGAAATTAATACAAATCGAAACGTTCACAATGAGACTATAAAACGTTTTTCCGTTATTACCAAACATTTTCATTATTATTAACTCATTACAAAAAATGTGTGATCATAGCTCCAATAAGCGTTGGGGATATTTCATCTATCACCCCTGATCCAGACACAGATGTCGAACTAATGAGTAGAGATGAAGAATCAGTCAGAACAACGTAATTATGTGTACTTGTTATGAGATACATTATTCAAAAGTGTTTCCATTCGTTGCGGACAGTTAAAAAAATAACAACAACTATTTAGGTAGAAGAAGTTAATTTTTAATTTTATTATGCATTTCAGTAGATGCATGTAGCTCTCCTTCTCCAATAGCACAGTCTGTGGTCACACCGTTAGAAAACGAGTTTCGATATCCGTGGTGGGCAGAGCACAGATAACCCATCGTGAAGCCTTGTACTTGATTTTAAACAAGGAAACACATACATGCAAATTCTAAAATATGATTTTGTATAAATATACAATGTGATATATATACACTTGAACCATTCATGAGTATGATATATATATATACACTTAAACCTTTTATGAGTGTCATATATACACTTGAACCATTCATGAGCTGAAAATATACACTTGAATCATTCTCATGAATTGTAATCACTAGTAATCTATTTTACTTTCATGGTTAACACTAGAATATATATGTTATTCACATGTTATATTAACAAGCGTCTTAGACAAACTAAAATCGTGGGTAACTGAGCAACACTTACGAGATAAGACAAATGATGATTATTGATAACTGAACAGTACTTAAGAGCAACGTGAGTGATGGATGTGAAGCAAACAACAATTACGAAACACCAATAAGCCATGTTAGTCAAATGTGAATAACTGAACAATACGTGAGATCAATAAGTAGGATGCGAGTGAGGCGAATGATGAATTTGAATAAGTGAACATCAATGGTAAGAATAACACGAACGAATTGTGTTAGGGATGATGGCCATCAACAAATAAGAAACACGTAACAGCAACATGAAGGAAGCATGTTACATACATCATGACTGTAAACAGTTCGTATGAGCAACACACTCCAGGTAAACAGTGATTAATGATATCTAATGTTATTTATAATAAAATGTGAATTGAAAACTGGTAGAGTTATAAAGAACAAAACCTGAAGAAAGTTTCCACTAGTTGCACGAAGAAAAAAAGACAGTTGTACATTTACTTCAAGAAAAATAAGAAGCCAACTTCGGCATACTTTAGGTAAGTTAAAGAAATCTAACACAATTTCCTTACTGTAATAAAAGTTCAGTTATCCGAGTAAACGTTAATTTGATTACAGTTGCTAGGACTCATGCCTTGTTCGCTTCTTCTAGAAAGCAATTCAGGCTGCCATTTTGTGTAGTTACAATGACTTTAATTTTCTGCTATCAAAAGAATTTACAGCCCTCCGTTAGAAACATAAGAATTTTCAGGTGCATAACTGACTATCTCAAGACAACCCAGAGATGGTTATTTCATGATACTTGGATGTAGATGGAAGAGAATGGTTGAACAATTTTCCTTCTTTATATCGCTTCCATGTTGTTACCAATTTGATTACCTTCTGTCGCCTTATTTATATCATGTCCATATTGTTATCAATTTGATCACCTTCTGTCGCCTTATTTATATCATGTCCATGTTGTTGTGTCAATTTGATCACCTTCTGTCGCCTTATTTATATCATGTCCATGCTGTTACCAATTTGATCACCTTCTGTCGCCTTATTTATATCATGTCCATGCTGTTACCAATTTGATCACCTTCTGTCGCCTTATTTATATCATGTCCATATTGTTATCAATTTGATCACCTTCTGTCGCCTTATTTATATCATGTCCATGTTGTTGTCAATTTGATCACCTTCTGTCGCCTTATTTATATCATGTCCATGTTGTTGTGTCAATTTGATCACCTTCTGTCGCCTTATTTATATCATGTCCATGCTGTTACCAATTTGATCACCTTCTGTCACCTTATTTATATCATGTCCATATTGTTATCAATTTACAAGCTTCTCGACTCTCTTTAATTTCTGAATAAGTGACCCCAGTCACAAAATCGCTAGTAAATGAATTATTTCACACCTACTTAATACAGGGATACTTTGGCTCCTCTACTATCCTCCATTGTAACAATTAACACTTGTATCATTCTTCAAACGGTCTTACATTATTCGCTTGGCTATTAGAAAAGGCCTCGTAGATTAAAAAAACATTCCTTAACGGAAACAATATCTTTCTCTAGACGACTTAAAGCTGGAGTAAATCTACAGAAATTAATGAAACATATTATTGATTAAATTAATGAGTTGACAATATAGTTTTATATATCTACATAATTCATACGTTATTTTTGTTATTCACCTTCGAATTCAAAACTGTTTCCATTGAAAAATAAAGAAACGTGAATTACCAGTACTTGCAGATCGTAGCTACGTTTGAAAGATAATTTATAAAACTAGTTATTTCTGAAGATAGCGTTAGTTGCTTATAGAAAAACAAAACAAAAAACGATTTCTTACTTTAATCGAGTTGCTGACAATATTTGTAATTGAAGGTTTGAAATATTTGTCTCAGTAAGAGTAAAAATATGAGAACATAACATTTCTTTCTTCAGTATTGTGAGGTACAGTGGTATAAATTTGTCTTTCTGATTTTCCGTCAGAAACAGTCAAACAAAAAATATTAACACAGAATTTACTGCTTCTTTCCTTCTAAAATATTGAATGAGATTTCGGACAGTTTTCATTCTTTTACTAAAGAACACAACAGTAAGAGTGACGTCAGAGCTGCTAGTGGGTCTCATACACACACAATGCTGTTTAGCGAAGCATTAGTAAAGGGTGTACATTAAATCAAAATAAAATCATCGTGGAATAATATATAAATACTACGATTTCAATCAGAAAAATCACAAATCAGAAAAGAAAGAAATGTGTGTGAAGTAGTTGAAGAACTGTGTTGTTCTGATGTTTGTCACTGTGTTGTTCTGATGTTTGTCACTGTGTTGTTCTGATGTTTGTCACTGTGTTGTTCTGATGTTTGTCAGGTCTACAGGGTCTACCGAGAGACATTCTTTGTGGGATTACTCTAAACATACTGAGAAAGCAATATGCATTCAAATATTTAGACACTAGAAACTCAAGACCGCCCATTCTTACAAGTGGCAGCGAAGGATGAAGTGTGGCGGTCACTTTGAACAGTGAGGAGACTTTATTAGACTGGACAATTTTAGCTTGTCTGTTTCATTCCGTAGTCGGGTTGTAGAATAGGAACCCCACCTCTCCCCATCAATCCATCATAAGTGGTCACTTAAAACCCTAATTTACACAAGAGTCAGTATATACAGTTTAAAAAACCACAAAAACCGCTGTGTCCGGAAATTAAAGTTAGAGCACAAAGTGTACAGTAAGACTAGATGTCAGCCAGTAAAACAGTGACCAATAAATGAAGTGTAAGCCTATGCATGATTTTAAATGTACTGTTTACGAAAAAATATTTATTTTCCGTATATGTATTAAAGGTAAATAATAAAAATATAATATTTAAATATATTAACTTGATAGAAATGTTTCAAATCTGTATGTACGAATTGTAACCTGAAAAAAAATGTTACAAGATTTTGTTGTAATATTTCAGTTTCAATTATTCAACAAATGAATTAAATTCGATTAAAAGGTTTGGGTTAAACCAGACATTAAAGTTTTCCTTAACTGTTCAAAGGAAGATCCACCTTTTGTTATTACGTGTGTCGTATCGTTTCTCTAGACAGAACAGCTTAGTTCTACTGATCTTTACAAAATTTCAACAACGGGTAAGTTGCTGACAAGTCGCTGTCTCAGTAAACCATCAAAGAGAACTCTTGATACAGTAAACAGTAACAGATGTAAAAATAGACAATGTTTAAGTTGTCGAAAAATGGGGAAGAAACTTGGTTGTAAAAGCTGAAGTTTCGATAATCAGACTTCACGTATAGTAAATTAGAAAATATTTAAAATAATGTACACAGAAGAATATCTTGAACTTCACTTATTTATTTGACAACTGGATGTTGTGCGATTTAAAACTAACTTTTCTTTAAGTAATTTTTAAAACCCTCCCTTCACGTTATTACTACTTCTGTTTTGAAAGAGTGTGACACTTTAAATAAACAATTATATCACTTAAATGAGTTTGCTTGCACAAAAGTCCAAATAAAATCATTACTGATTTGCTAAGTGTTGTTTAACACCTTTTGTAATTTACCCGAATGTAAAACTTTCTTTATATAAATCTTACAACAGAGCGCTTAAAGAAGTTTTGATAAGAATAGTTTCTCAACAAAGATACATTTCAAACAATTAAAAATACCTATAATAACATATCGTTATTAACATTACTCGTAATACACACACACACTCTTCAAAATGTCAGTATAAGTTTTATTCAGTTTTTATAACATATTTTGTGATACAGTTTAATCTCTTTCTCATGAAAATGTCAAAGTAATAGTTTGTTCCAGTTGTATTGATTTCACGGTATTACTTCATGAAATCCTTATATTATGGAACTTTATAGTCTTCCATGAGGCGAATATAACAATTCAGTTATTGACTGTCAATTTCACTGATTACACAGAAGAGACATGAACTAGTGAAACTGTCGGTAGCTTCACGACATATCCTACCGGATGACAAGAACTTTCACTGCTTTGCTTACTACTGTGTGTTTTCGTTCAACATTAATCAAGCAGACAATTTCTTTAGTGCTTTGAGAGAGAGTATTCCTTGTCTATGTATTCTTCGATATAAACTGAACCAACAAAAGAAGCCAAACGGTTTCGATAAATAAGACATTGAACCTGACAGCTGCGTTCCATTTTGCTATAAAATGACGAATGAAATTCAATTTTAGTTTCTTTCATTTATCTTAAAATGAACATTAGCATGAAAAAAAAAGACACTTTCCCTTGGCCTTTGCGTCCTTTTGATGTTGAGACTTCTTTGCTTATTTTTTTAGAGGAACTCTTCGTAAAATTTCTCATTAAACGCTCTGGTTTCAGAAGATCAGTCGTGTACTATAGAGAAACAAAATTCATTTCCCTTTGTTCCGTTCCACAGCGTCGCTAGGGATTAGCTTGTCCGTCAACCAGGAGCTGTTCTATCAACAAATTAGCATATATTTACGTCCGAAGGATTAAACTAACAGAGCTTGCTGGTATGCCAGAGATCAACTGCTCGTCTTGTCTACGAAAACGCAATTCCATTTATGGGTTTGATGAATGTTCTTCCTACGCTGGCTACTCACGATAGAGAACATCAGAAAAACATGTACAATATTATGTATGCCCTGACTTTTGCATGATATGCTGAACGTTTCGTTATGACTGTTTTGTATGTAATAAAATATATTACCTCTCCATAAATGCTGATCACCAAGCAAATGTACACATGAATACACATCTAAGTCTAAATATCATTTTAATTTTCATTTTTATAGTTAACTCGATATTAAAAATTCCAGTTTGTTACGAAAATGATATTTTATTTAGAACATTTTAGAAAGATCATGCTGTCAGCTTTATGTTTATGACATCTTTATTCTATGATTAGCAGAAATATTTGTACATGATTTGAGTTAGTGTATTATTCATGTCTTTCATAAGAAGAAAACTTAGTGTTGAAAGTCTGGACTAATATGATCAATGCTTGAATAATTCAATGATATGATTTACATTAAAACTGCCAAAACAAACTGCTTTTAATGGGTTTAACTGTATTTAACCAGGCACGAACGCAGAGTGAGTTCGAGAGGGTTTACGTTGCATACATGGTCTACATTGTTCTGATGAAGTATTGGCATCTTTTGATTTGAAATAGTCGCAGATTTTCTTTTTTTGGTACAAAGTAATTAGAATCCCGAAGTCGTATTGCTAATGTTTGTTTTTGTAGTTCGGATTCTTCACAGTAAAGGTCTATGAGCTGTTAGCGATAAATTTCAGCAATAAACAGTTCATTTATTTTAAAATAATATATTAAACCAAATCGGAGGTATTTAGAAATGTTCAATACAGTGCTGGTTGTCACAACTGTATCCAGAAGTTTAAATAATTACCTATTTTTCGTCCATAAAAGCTAGTTCACTTGCTTTAGGACAAAACTGAAAAACAAAAACAAAAACAGACAGATTATTCTTCTCTACTCTGGTATTATGATACATTCTGGGATAATTTCACTTTAAAAATCGCCACTATACGTTATATAACGCTGAGTTTATCATCATGCTGTCTATATCTAAGTAATTATCTTTCGATGCGTATATATACTACCGGCAGAAGTCTGCAGCGTTCCATGCAATAGGAGATATTCTAATTGCTTCCAGATTTCATCTTATAGCATCTATTTATACAAAGTTTCTGTGAGGTATGCCCCTAGACCCCTTAACCATTAGCACACTGTGTTGGCTTTTGATCTCACAAATTAAAACCTCCTTTCAAACATTCTACATACAGGCCTCTGAATGTCGGAATACTCCCGAGATGAAGCTTTTAATTAATTAAAACTGATAACAATGAATCGTTCTTCGACGTGATATTCTATAGCTTTTCTGAGAGCGAGCAGTTTCCACAATACTTAACTTTTCCCATCCCACGAATACTCTCTGAACGCCACCAAAACATTTATTTATTTATCTCGTGACGGACTGTAGTTCCAGAAGTTCAAAGTAGTCCGCAATAGATCGTGAAACACCCTCCGCGCGTTATAAAAGTAGCAGACAATCCCGTTATTTGTCTAAAGGTAATCATTCGGGCGGTGACTTCTGCCAAGTGGCGGGCGTCCTTTCAGTTGGTCGTCAGTTCTCAATTAGCGGCAATTATGATTGAAAGTAGTATTTTTTGGAATAAGGTGTAGTTCATGTTAAAATACTAAATACTTGCCTTTCCCCAATGGTACAACTGTATTTCCGCATACTTACACCGCTAGAAACCGGGTTTCGATACCTGTGGTGGGCAGAGAACAGATACCCCATTGTGTAGCTTTGTGCTTAATTCCAAACAGTCAATCAACTAAATACTTATCAGTTATTACTTTTATAAAAGTTACCTGGTGAGTTTGTTATTGACCCCAAGGTTATAAAGCGGGCTATCTGAGCTTACTACAGGGTATCAAAAGCCGGTTTTTAGTGTTATAAGTCTTATAAACTTCCACTGAGTCACTGGAGTCCCTCGTAGGCTAACGGTAATTTCATGTACTCACAATGGCCAAGTCCGGGGTCCAATTCCCCACGGTGAACGTAGCACAAATAGTTCATTGTTTAGCTTAGCAATGGGGAAAAAAAAAGAAGCAAACTCTTGCCAAAGTATATAGAGTTGTATAAATTACTTTCTCAAGGAAATGAGTTATTGTGTTATATTTCCCCACTATTTGTTTCCACAAAATATTAATTATAATGAGTTTAGCAGTTATTTAAGCGTTGTTCACGAATAAAGTAGAGATATAACTAGATATATATATATAAAGTATAGTTATAACTGGTTATTTATATAAAGTATAGGTATAACCGGTTATATATATAAAGTATAGTTATATATGACCGGTTATTTATACAAAGTGTAGTTATAACTAGTTAACTGAATAAAGTATAGTTGTAACTGATTATTTGTAGAAAGTTTAGTTATAACCAGTTTTATAACCAGTTATATAAATAAAGTATAGTTGTAATTGGTTATTTGTATAAAGTATCGTTATAACCGGTTATTTGTATAAAGTTTAGTTATAAATAATTATTTATATAAAGTACTGTTGTAACTGGTTATTTATATTACAATTTCCTTAAAGAGATATAAATTTTAAGCGCATATAGATTTTACTTTCCTGCACAAAAGATATTTTTGAACAGCTGGGAAACAATGGAAATATTTTATGTGACTATATTTACTTAAAATATAAACTGCTTTATGCAGTTCTGCAGATCCTATTATTAATTTTATCAACCTTTTTATCGCTTTTATACAAGAACTGATTAATGTCTTATCTCTGTTTGTATATAGTCTCAAACAATCTGAGCAAGCGCTTCCTTTCATTCTGCTTCATCCATTAAATAACGCCCCTTTCATTCAATCTCTTTCCCATCAAGTAGTTTACATTAGAAGTACACAAAGCCTTTATTTATTAAGGTTCCAATTGCCCTAAAACTCCTCCGAATGGTTTGTAAGGTCATTCCATTTAGTCTTAAACTACAGAAGACTACGGATGAGGTAGCTGAATTTCACTGACAGGGTTACATCCATCTCTTTAACTGTTTTTCCGAACATTAACATTAAAGTTCAGTCTTTTGTTTTATCGCTTGATTCCGGTCACACTTAGCACTAAACAACGAAATAGTCGAACACGAGAATCTGCTAATCTGGAACACAGCCAGACTATAAAAAAGAAAAAAAAAGACGTTAAATAGTAAATCGTAGACAGAACCGCCAACCATTTTAAGGAAACATGGTCAGCATTACGTCGCCGAGAAAACGGAAGTCTGTATGACCATTCCAAAAGCACGAGTCTTGTCAGCTGTATCCCAGGTATTAAGAAAAAGAGCTCATTCAGATCAAGTAATACTTTTCTCTGCCTGAGAAAGGGAGCTCAGGTTTCTTCTCTTCTCAAGAACTATAACACAGATATTTCAAAACATGTAGCAAAAAAATAGTTAAATGTAGATAGAAGGATGCTTTTTAAGAAATAGAGTACTTTAGCTGTCATTCTATCTTATATAAGTCACAATACGTAAAAAAAACTTTAAAACATATGTCCTGGCTGACCACAAATAAAAAGTTAGCATAATATTTCACAATATGACATAGCTTATTATACACACGTTATTGGCATTTAAGGGGGCAAAGAATAGTTGATATAACTTCCAGGATTAAATATAATTTTCTCTATTCTTTATAACTGATTTATGCTCTCAGTATACTATATTAAATAATTCATTGATATTTATATATATGTCGTACCTTTTTACATAAAATAACGCCGTAGGCATACTTAGCTATATAAATGTGGAAACAATGATCTGAGCACAAGGTTAAAAACAACATCAAAATATGAAAACATTGATCTGAACACTTGGTTAAAAAAACAACAACAAAATGTGGAAACAATGATCTGTATACTAGGTTAAAAAACACATAATATGAAAACATTGATATAAACACAAGATTAAACAATAACAAAATGTGAAAACCATGATCTGAACACTGAGTTATAAAGCAACAACGAAATTTTAAAATCAAGAAATCGCAGCTTTTAAATTAATGGAAAAATGGTACTTGAAAAATTATTATGAGATGGAAAAAATGAAACTATTGTTTTCCTAGTTATTTGTAGTTGAAGCATGTGATAAAAAAAGAAATGTTGATGTAAAGCTTCAACAAACCAATTTCCTCATTGGCCTCGTAATATACTGTAGCATTAGTACCTCAATAAGCCATGTCACAAGTTCAGCGTTTTTTACAAAATTATTTGATTATTTTGAAAGATCTCAATGCACTACAAAATTATCAAAACCATTTTTATGCTTCATTATAGTTAATATAGATTACTGTATACTTGCAAATTCCAGTCACCTATACGTTCAACTTAAAAAATGTGAATTTTTCGGAGTGTATAATGGAAGAGTGATTTTTACGAGATCGCATGAATTCTGAAGTAATTATAAATGTTAGTATTAATATTTTGAACTGTCAGCTCCAACTAAAATCACCTAATTCACTGTTCCGTCGACCCCTAACTTATAAAGGACTTCGACGAAGATATGTTTGAGAATTTTTAAACCGATTTATTTCCGATTTTCAAGTGGAATATTTAATCATAATTTAGTAAGGATATGAAATATATACACTTACAGGATGATCTATTTATTTTTATTACGAATACCTCCGTGTATCCTAATGCGCCTACAGACAACAATGAATCCAAGGCAACCTATTAGTAATACATACTATGTATTTATTTGTTTAATATATTTTTAATTATTTCACACGAGGCTGACAGTTCCAATTTGTTCCCAACACGTCTGTTCCTCAATCATTCAATGTTGTGTGTATGTCGACACCTAACCTACAAAACTTTTATTTGCTGGATTATTAAAACTGGGGAGGGTTGCTTTCTCTCAAACATCCCCGTGTTTGTCATTAAACATGATGTAAAAATCTTATGTTCAATTCTACTTTTGTTTCATTGTGGCTTCAGCTCTGTTGGCATTAGAAGAACTAACATAGCCCACTTTTGTCTCTCGTTGTCAAACAGCCCAATTTCATTGATCTCACGTGGGCTCCTGGGTTATTTTTGTTGCTGTAACATAGCAGCTACAGAATTCCTGCTAGAATTTTTCATCCAACATCCCGAGTGTCTAAAGGATGTAATTTCTTCGCTGTGGTCGCTCAAAAAGCCTAAAGGTTCGCAAGCAATCATGGCACTATAGTCTTCAATCACATGTTACCATCTATTGGAAATCAATGGCGGGAATCCAGACTCAGCTGCTGCACTCCCGAGTTACGATAGCTCCCAATGAACATGAAGATGAAACACAGTAGGCGATCGTTTCTCCACTAAATTTCTCTACTTTACAACATCGTATTTGAGAGAAAAAGTAAAAGGACAGCAACCCCACGGCGTCGGTCAGAAACTCGAAGAAATGAATTTAGAATAGAATAGTTTCTCATAAATACATATAGTGCGTAAATTCCCCAACAAAAAGTAATCTCTTGGACAATTATTAATGAGACGAAAACATGTAAATAAAAGATTTACCAATATATTTTTATGCAAAATCACAACAATAAGAAGATAAGTAGCCAAAATATTGGTTAAACAATCACGACAGACACTGAGTTTTTAAACACAAACTTGCATGCCATCTGCAAGTTAGATATAAAATTATAAATACTCTGTAGTGCGAATGAAATATGTATCCTTCTTTATGGGTAAAAAAGAAGAAAGGCTTAACTTTCGAAGATGCTCGGGTTATAGGATTTTTATTGTTTTATATTTAAATTTATTGACCCTATGTGATTTTTTCTTAACACCATGAATGTGCAAAGTTAAGGATTGTTGCTATCTGTGGAATGAAAGTTTGTTGCTGTTTTACGAACATTCATTAGGTAAAGAATATGGAAATATTATTATTGTTAATTACTATGTAATTATATATTATTATTTTTATTATTGTTTTCTTCTTCTGTTTAAAAAAATCATTCGCAAACAAACTCTTTTATACGGTATGATACCCACAGTGTTTCAAACCAATATGATTTAACAAAAATTATCTTTGTTACCATACGTTGTTATATGATATTTGTTTGTTTCGGAAGTTTTTAGCGAAGTTACAAAAAAATACAATATCTGCGTTTCGCCGTCACTAGTTTTACATTTCGGTAGTTGGTTAGCAAAATTAACAGTTAACTCTTGTTGTACGTTTACTTGACTAAACAGTGGAACTGGACCACTACTTTGACATTGTTTCTTACGACCCGAGGATCGCGTTTCTGAGGCAAGAGAAACAGACTATGAGCCCTCTGATTCACAGTTCAGGCCTGATACCCAGTTGGACTTGTTCAGCCTACAGAAATGAAAACTATGCACTATTGACTATTTGAGAAGTTCAAGAGTCGAAATGTAAATTTACACCTTTGCGGAAAACCATGGTCACAAATACCATTATTAAAACATATCTTTTCAGAAATGGCTGTGTATTCTAAAACAACCCATGACTGGAAGGGAAAGAGAATATGTTATACTAACCACACAACATCCGCTGATGACACCTTTCGCTCAATACCAGGCCTCATTATCATGCCATTCTTTGGTTGTTGAAATTTCTTGAAGTAGAAGTGAAAAGTGTATATTGTGTGAGAAAATTTTAGGTTTCGCCACACGTTTTTTGTTTAAACGAATTACTTTATAAAATGCATATTTGAAATTTTATATTCCTATATATTAGTGATACGGAATGAGTTAACTGATGCTTAAGAGAAGTCCTATTTAATCAGTGCCAAAGCATACTTGCTTTTCTCATTTACAGCGAGTACTATTGTGTAATAAGGATACAATGTGCCCTGTGACAATTTTCTAACACGGAAGCTGGGCTCCTTGGAGAGTTTGTAGGAAGAAGAGATTTACATATGTTACTAAATATACAATACGACTGTTTGTTTTTGTTAAGCACAGAGCTACCGATAGGCATCGGCGCTCTTACCACCAAGGAAATTGGAACTCGTCTTTTTAGCGTTACAAACATTAAAACTTAACAGAGGGACAAGCAAATATATCAGCAACTATCTCTTTTCTTTTAAAACTGTTAATTAGGAATAATGAGGCGGTTATTCAATTTCAGAATATAAGTTACTTGTGTGATTTAGTGGTTTAATGTACGAAATCGCCGCAACCATATGTTCTGTTTGTCACGGGCTACTACAACCTTTACATACTGAAGATTGTTATAAACAAAATGAAGAGGAAGCAGTGTAGATTAATTTTTTTATTTTACAAAAGTATTTTTGGTGTGAATACTTATTTCTCGATTTTTTAATTATAAAAAAACAACTCAATTCTACAATGAGCAGTATATCTGACAGTTAGGTTCGTTCGTTAATGTACTTTGTATCGTTGTTTCAGATGTGTGTGAAATAAGCCTAACAGTAGGATATTACTTCTTGACAGACACTGTCTGCAGCCAATAGTGCTTCTTTTCTTTGAGTTTAGGTTTTCCTCCTGTACACTATTTTAATTGTGTCACATAATACACAGGTATAATAACAACCTCATAATGTATTGGTGTAAATAATAATTTTAAAATTCATATGTACACTCTCTAAGTATCAATAAAAAACATATACTGATTAGAATGTGATATTTAACCAATGAATTTAGTTTCAGTTGGAAATAGTTACACAAGGCTGGCACAACAAAACCCATGAGTTCTTAACCTGGACCATAACCACCATCAACATACAAAGAGTATTCCGTTTGGAAATTACCTTACATTAAAACTTATGTGAAAATAAGGTGACTACGTAAGAAAAACGCGAATACGCAATCAGAGTAATGATTTTACAAATATGGATTTAAATCTCATTCTAGAAACATAACATGTGTATCATGAATGTACACAGTCATCTTTCTAAAATCAGGGAGAGAGTGTGGAAAAGAAATCTCACTAACGGCCAATTTCTAGGACTGGTTCACACCAACAGATCCACCCCTTAGGTAGATTTTAATCATTTCGTGGTCTTATTAATTCCTACTTGTCTTTCCGTGCACGTGTGTACAAACAGCTGGATAGATTCCCCCAGATTTCTTCTTATAGTTTGGCGCTTTGACGATTTCGAGCTTTTTTTTCTTCCTGGAAATCTACATAAATAATAGATTTGAGGCACTAAACTCTTAAAACTTTAGCTTGGTAAAGGTTTCTAATGAAGAATAGGCCTAGGAAATGTTCTCCTTCTCTGTCATGGTCATGGTGATAAAAGATATTCATAACGTTACAACAATAGTTACTATCTTTTTACCAGATATTTAGAAGAAATTTTGTAGTTTTTGAGAAAAATAAAAAATAAAGAAGCATTTATATAGATAATTTTAGTTGACTATAAACATTTTTATGTATATGTGTGTCTGTTTAACCATATACCTCAAACCTGTGTTCAAAATATTTGAAATGGGGTTCTAATTTATGATATCAAAAATCAACACATATTATGCAAATCACAATTAACTTTCAAAGCATGCTACTGTTATGGGGGCTTGTGGGAATGCCTCCCCAGGAAACTAAAAAGAAATAAGTACTATTAGATTAAATGTGGAAGGAATTTTGCATGAAATATAGTTTGAACAAACGCATGGTTGTTCACAAAACTCTACAAACATCTAATAAAAACTAACAAATCATTGTTCTGATGTAACACTACCTGGAAAGCTAAAGTTAAATTAATATAAATAAGTGTGTTTTATTATAGTAAAGAACTCAATTCTTTACAATAAACATACAGAGTAATGTTTAACTGTTAAATTATACTATACAGGAATAGTATATTACCAACTTAAATCACGAACATGAATGCATTACTGAAATAACATGCTTTATTCTTCTAAGATGTTTTTCCATAAATATAGAGTTTCAATGTTGACAGCAGTTTCATAATGGTCGTGTATTAAACCTAGACACCTAGTCTTTCATTGGTTTCTATACACCAGTGGCACAGCAGTATGTCTATGGACTCACACCGCTAAGAACCGGGTTTCGATACCCATGGTGGGCAGAACACATATAGTCAGCTCTTTATGTAGCTTTGTGCTTAGTTCAAACAAACCAGATACTTTAGGTAATCATTCAACCGGAGGAGAATAGATAGCAAATGTTTACATGAACAAAAAAAGTTCATCAGAAATATCAGGATTTGGAAAATATTCCTTGTGTAAATGTATAGCCTATTTTATATCTTGTTTATGTATTAGTGGCGTAAGTATCTAAACTGATGCTTCTTGCTTTAAATGTGCATCAGATCTGGAGGGAAGATTGCTGATTATGTGGTCAAGAACAGGAACGGCCAATCTTTACTTAAAGTAATCTTCCACGAACTATATTCTGTATTTATACGTTGGGATTGTCCTTGACTAACTCGTGACATGCTAAAGTTAATGTTAAATTTGTTTATAATGTTACTACTGTGCTTAAAGATAGATGTAAACAATTATGTACGATCACTCTTAGGATTGGTTTGGTTTGTTTTGAATTTCGTGCAAAGCTACACGAGGGCTATATGCGCTAGCCGTCCCTAATTCAGCAGTGTAAGGCTAGGGGGAAGGCAGTTAGTCATCACAACCCATCGCCAACTCTTTGGCTACTTTTTTACCAACGAATAGTTAGATTGACCGTCATATTATAACGCCTCCGCGACTGAAAGGGCAAGCATGTTCGGTGTGAAGGAGATTCGAACCTGCAACCCTGAGATTACGAGTCAAGTGCCTTAACCACCTGACCACGTCGGGGCACCACTGTTAGGAAAGTCAATTCTTTACAACATTGTTCTATTCTCTAACAGACAATGTCGTGTTTACACCTTGCAAGTTTACAAATGCTTTTTTTGATTTACAAAGATAAAGTTTGCCAAGTTGTTAAACAAAAAATGAATTTAAAAGATTCAGTATTTTTAGATAAGCCATACTGTTTTTAACCTTCAGCTGCCCAGTTGTCATTAAACGTTTCATTATCATCATCTTTGATGTCGAGAAAACCCACTTGTAGAGAAATATATATGTAAAAACGGCTCGTTTGGGTTGCGGGATTCAGATGTACAGAACACACACTTAATTTTTTCAATCACATTAACTCTATACATCCCATCATTAACTTCACATGTGAACAGGAAGAAAGCAATCAAATATCATTTCTTAACCTCAAAATTATAAGAACCGACACACAATTTAAAACAGAAATCCACCGAAAAATCACCCATACTGGACTATACATTCCTTGAAACTCAGCACATGAAACAAAACAAAAACTCAACATTCTAAAAAATCAAATAAACACAGCCGTAAAACTATGCTCACCAGATGAAATTAACGATGAATTAGACCAAATAAAACAATATTTCATCAACATCAACAAGTTTCCTCCACAAACCGTAGAAAACATTATACGCACACACCTAGACAGAAAGCAAAATCAACCAACAAAAGTAAATATATCTCACGAATCAAAGAATCACGAAACCATATAGTGCTGCATACATATATTCCCGATATCAGCAGAAAAATAACCAGCATTTGGTAAAAATTAGTAACAAAATATGACATTCCAGTTAATACCAAATATATTCAAAAACCAGGCACAAAACTGAGGTCTATGTTATGTAAAAACTACATTGACAAACACCACACCAACATTATTTATAAAATAGAATGTGATAACTGCCACGACTTCTATATTGGAGAAACAAGTGGAAAAATGGAAACCAGATTCAAAAAACATAAAAAGTCACCTTCACACGTTTTCAAACACTGCAAGTCAAATAAACACAACATAACCATGGAAAATACTAAATAAAGAAACAAACATAAACAAACGCAAAATTAAAGAAGCCTTACTTATACAACAACTCAAACCCAAAATAAACCAATACAAAGGAACACCTTTATACCTATATTAAAAATAATAAAATAAATAATATAAAATTATATATTCAAACATCTAACACCGCCCTCTACATTCCGACACTCAGTTACAGAACCCCTTTCAAACATGTGGTCAGCTTCCGGTCAGTTACCTCTTTCTTTCTTTGTGAACCTGACGATGACTGAAGAAGGTCGAAACGTTGTTCGCTTCTCTACGTAAAATATTTTCTCAACCTAAACGAGCCGTTTTACATATATATATATATCATCATCTTTATAAACAGTAACGTCACATGTTTGTTTATTGTTAAAACTTGTCGCCAACAAATCACAGTTACCTACTGTGTAAAGGATCGGGCTAACAAAATCTGACAGTAGCAATATGGCTTTGAGCTTCCGACTACAAAGTGTCAAGAAAATATATTGCATGCAACTATTTCATGCCAAAATACGTTTGTTTGTTTGTTTTGAATTTTCGCAAAAAGCTATACAAGGGCTATCAATGCTAGCCGACCGTAATTTAGCAGTGACACACTAGAGGGAAAGTAGCTAGTCATCACTACCCATCGCCAACTTTTAGGATATTCTTTTACCAACAAATAGTGGGATTGACCGAAATATCATAACGCCCCCAGAGCTGAAAAGGCGAGTGTCCTAAGCATTTGCATTATAAATAACTATATAGGCATATTATTTTACACCACAAAATTAGTATGTTCAGGCGAACATCCCTGAGCACCTTTGCATGCGAGAGTATGTTTATATTCTTACGGGTATTTTAAATAAATTAATCACTCAAGTTTTTGACAAAATTCGACAGATGGCGTTCATAATTCAACTTGTTAATGTATAAGTTGAGGTTTTTAATTCGTTAACATATTGGAGTAAGGAAAAAATAAATGGAAAATAAAACAATGGAGACAAACGGGTCCAGACTTGAAGAAGCAAGCAGAGCACGTGGTTTCGAGTATGTAACGTTAAAACAACAATAAAACATGCATACTTTAGTCCCATATGGGCCAGAATCTGCAACTCATCACTCAAAACATGAAAGAAAAAAAACCAAAAAAGCAGGATTATTATTGTAAGTTTTCGTTTTACTTTATTCTCGACTCTTCTGTAAATTTATTTAGCCTCAAGAGGGCTCTTGAATAAGAGACTATCAAACTAGTGGGTGTGTTTGTGTGTGTATGGATGTCCTTTGTTTTTGTTCCAAATACCAGACTAAATAGATCTATGTTATGGTAATATAGTTTCAGTTAAAATTAAACTGTTAAGCTGTAGAGTTTTTATATTCACAGGCACGACCTACGAACTAAGTTAAAAAATTGAAAAATGTTGACATTTCTTTAGTCCTTAATGTTTAAAATAATTTGTCTAATGTCATTACTCTCAATATGATGTGTCAACGATATATAGTATATCAGGAATTTCACATATGAATCACAATAATATTTTTTTCAGGGTTTCTTTTGAACCTATGAATACATAGAACATTTTATTCTATATTTCACTGCTTCTTACAATGCAACCTTAACATTTTAGTATTTTCAGCTGTTTTAGAGTTATTTTAGTCATTATTGAATCATACCACTAAAACTTAATGATATGCAGTTTCAATACCTCGGTAACAACATGAACGTGTTTTTAACTAGAACTTAATTATATGCAGTTTCAATACCTCGGCAACAACATGAACTATAGCTATTGCAAGATAAACTTGCTTGCTATGTAATTAAGAAGTTTACAAGCCCAGATTTATTTTTCAATAACTTGCGTCAAATCCTTCCTTTTACTTTGAGAACCAACACAAGGTGACTCTGGATTGGCTTTTCTAAATCAGACTCCATGAAATGGTATTTGTTTTGTGTTAATACAAATCTAAAAATAGTCATCATTTATGAAGCGTTGAAGCTAGTACCATTTTCTTTTCTCTTTCTTAAAAAGAGTCAAAAGAAATTTTGAAGGGGGCTAAGTCCTTGTATCTAGTGGTTTGGAAAGGCGTGTCGTGAATCAACCTGAAGTAAATTACTTTATTTCTTATATCAATTTGCTATTCAAGGTCCATCAATTAAATCAGTCTTTAAAACTTGGTATTATAAAAGACGATTATTAAAATGATTTGAATACAATGAAAATCTGTACAGACTCTCATAATATGCCTAGTTTTGGAATTAGAAAATGCACCGTGATGAAGGTGATGGTACTTTGTTGTATAGTTTCGTTAAGACAAGGGGCCAATCAAGTCTTGTACATCCTTTTTTCTTCTTGTCATGTCCACGTGCCATGCGTGAGTGGACTGTACAACGAGAGCTGTGAGAGACCCGCCTTGAACTAATTGCTATAGTTTTATCATTTGGTGGTGAGTAGAACTCTAAGATACCTTATTAAAATCCACTCGGCGGCCATGTTTAATGTCTGATAATATTCTACCAGTAATCTTTTTTTGAACAGTTTCTTATCTGATGAAATATACCCAGATGAGCAATGTCGAAAGTTCGATCTACCTAACGAACAGATGTTTCGTATAAAATATTTTTTTCCAACAACCTAAACATGTTCAAAACATTACTAATATTATGAAAAAATATATGTTTTAAGTTTCTGTTGGTGGTGTTTAGAAAAGAAGTAAAATAACTTTTAATTCTGTAATTCTCTGGTTTGTACATATTACAACTGAAACAAAGAGACTAAGTAACCAGCTTCTGAATCGCTTTAAAAGCTACATCAGGGCTATCTGCGCTAGCTGCCCCTAATTTAGCAGTGTAAGATTAGTGAAAAGACAGCTTGTCATCACCACCCACCGCCAACTCTTGGGCTACTCTTTTACTAACGAATAGTTGGATTGACCTTCACATTATAACGCCCTCACGGTTGAAAGGGCGAGCATGTTTGGTGCGACTGGGATTCGAACCCGCCACCTTCAGATTACGAGTCGAACGCCTTAACACGCTTTGCAATGCCAGGCCGTGATATAAAAGAATTTTAAAGATTTATCATGTTAGTATGTGCTAAATTGGGAATATTGGCTGTTATAGGGGAATATAAATTGTAAAGTTTGATTATCATTGGTAGATCAAACACTTTTATAATTGGTGGCTAGAGAAAGATAGTGTTAAGTATTGATTATCAAGAGGTTTATTCGCATAAATTTTGTTTGGACGTTGTCTACCATATATTAAAAAAAAATCAGCTTTAACTTTCTGCTATTTCTTTTTTATTTTCTATAGCATTGTTACCTACACATTAATAATATTTTATTAATGAAACTAGTAAGGTGAATCTTACATCAGAACAAACAATATAAAAAGTTCAGTTGTTCTGAAGGTTCAGTCGCTATTTACCTCATACAAAACAGTTGTTGTCAACTTACTGATCGTAATGCTTTGGATGCTCTAAACATAATTTAGGCTAATTAGGTAATTAGTTTTAAATCTACTACCGACGTTATCTGCCTGATAACGTCTTCGGCGATCAAAGTGTGATTCACTTTCAACTTCCAGGCAAACGTGGTATGTAGAAGCTTTATCATAATTGGCCAGATCATTTTGGAATCTTTCCCAGTGGCACAGCGGTATATTTGCGGATTCATACCGCTACAAATCGGGTTTTGATACCCGTGGTGGGCAAAACACAGATAGCCCATTGTGTAGCTTTGTGCTTAATTATAAACACACAAATATTTTGGGATAATGTTGTATAGAGAAATATTTTATAAAGCAATGTAATCTAAAAATATATTAGAATAAGATTTTTACGTCGGAAACGGGGGGATTCTTTTTTCTTCCGCTTATAGTTCGGTACTACGTTTGTAAAATATTATAAATAACAATGTGTTCGTAGTATTGTCCATTAAGACTTGGCCCGGCATGGACAGGTGGTTAAGGCATTCGACAAGTTGGATAAAGAGTAGCCCAAGAGCTAGCGGTGGGTGATGATAACTAGCTGCCCACCCTCCAGTCTTACACTGCTAAATTAGGGACGGCTAGCGCAGATAGCCCTGTTTGCGCGAAATTCAAAAACCAAACCAAAAACCATTAAGACTTTACGTTAATCATTAACATACATGTGTAATATGTAATAATGTGTGAATGGAATGACTTGTGTGTGTGAGTGTTTGTGTTTTTCTTGTAGTAAAGCCACATCGGGCTATCTGCTGAGCCCACCGAGAGAAATCGAACTCCTGATTTTAGCTTTGTAAATTCGTAGACTTACTGCTGTACTAGAGGGGTGCGAATGACATATGTAAGTATTATTTGAGTAAATATAATGTTAAGCATCTGTATCATTTGTTTCAAAAAAAAAAGTTACCTTACACCAATTTATTTTTGCCATTGTTTCACGAGTTGAATTTCTTTTCTCTTTGATTTGTATTCTGCGCTTGGTGTCACCTGAGTTTCGTCAGCAATTTCTTCCCACGTATATTTCTCAAACCAGCGCAACAAGAATACAAATGTTTGATAGTTGAAGAAGGTAATTCCACAGGTAAGCCACACGAATTATCAATGTACTAAACCACCGTTTATATTCGTCAAAAGAAAGCGGTGACAACTGGCGGATTGGTTTACTTATACATCTTCCTCTTCAGTTGAATAAAAACTGTTAACAAACGTAATACATAAACCTAAAAGTGGACAGAAAAAAAGCTTTGTTGAAGAGGGGAAGTTGATTTGATTGTGTAAAGATTTCTAACTAAAACATACAGTGACTTTAGCAAAAGGTATCTTGCTAATCGGCCCGGCATGGCCAGGTGGGTTAATGCACTCGACTCGTAATTCAAGGGTCGCGAGTTCGAATCCTCGTCGTACCAAACATGCTCGCCATTTCAGCCGTAGGGTCGTTATAATGTTACGGTAAAAGAGTAGCTCAAGAGTTGGTGGTGAATGGTGATGACTAGCTGCCTTCCCTCTTGTCTTACATTGGTAAATTAAGGACGACTATCGTAGAGAACCCTCGAGTAACTTTGCGTGAAATTCAAAAAATAAACAAACTTTTGCTAGTCACATTAGCTTCAAGCCTTTCAGCCCAACGAGGAAACAGTTCGTGTAACAGCCTAATATTAAAATAATATCATTACGGTACATTGTTTAACAACATACGTTATGAAAACTTGTTCCTTAGCTCGTTCATTTAAAAACATGATTTTTATTTCCATTAACGTTCCTGTTACAGCCTGCCTTAAGACAATAGCTTTTGTACTTTAATAACACAGAGAAGGAAAATAATGAAATCACGAGGCTGAATCACCATTTCAGATATATATACGAGTGCACTTAATGCCGAAAAGTTAATACGGAACTTTTGAATAGGTGCAATTACCTCAAATTTATCACTCGCGTAACACTCAACATACAGGTTCTGCAAGCGCTCGAACAGAATAGCGTTACATAATTTAAATTAATTGCAATTTATGAAACTAAAGTCTTTAAACCTTGTCATCTGTACGTGCTAATGATCGTTTCAACTCGTGAAAATTATTACAGAAACGAATACGTGTTAATATTTGGTCGGTTCCTTTGTTATCTAAAGTTGTACATATTTCTGAGTTATAATTTCTGCCATTATATTTTTCCATATTCCATGCAAAGTACATATGGGTGGAGAAACAAGAGATTCTGCAGTGTACCTTGAAAGCAAATATGAGTCCAGTATATATTTAAAGGATTAAAAATAACAACTTTAGTTCAAAATACGGGTAAAGATAAAATAATATTGATTCATAAGCGCAGTTGGTTAATCAGAACCTTCAGGCTGTCAACCAAGTAGGAAGATAGTTAAGTCAAATTCCTGTTCAAAACAGCTACTGTAAGTCAACACATTTGCGTCAGTTCAGAGAGGCTGCTATACTTTAGTCAACTGGTTAGAAAAAAACAACACATACATAGAAAGGGCATTTCATCTGCCCTGTAAACCAGTTGATCATGTGATGATGCGGCGCTTTTTGCTGGCGAATTCACGAGGGATTCTCAAGTGGATCATTCCTGAACTAAAGATACATGTGTGTGATGACAGAAAGTGTAAGACTGTACAGTAGTGGGCTGGTTTGTAGAGAACACTTCTCTTGGTTGTTTCCTCTGCCAAAACATGATTGTCATCGGCATTTTCTGTAAACACGTCATCGGCACTTTTTTTTTTTTTTGCTCACAGGACTAATAACCAACCAGTATGTCAAGTACAATAAACAAGGAACCATAGATGAACACAGCCATGTACACAAGGCTTAAAAATCTGCATTGAACATTACTTTAAAATGTGTATATTGATTTCGTAATTTTAAGATGGGTTATATTACAGATATCACTTTGTTAAGAAAACCCTGAATTTATAAATCAAGTATAATTGCTATACCAACTATTTTATAAACGTGGATGGTCATATATGTATATATATATTTCTGAGAGTAATAAAAGTTGTATTTATATTGTATATTTGCTTCTAGAAAAAACTAATGTGTTTTCATTTAAATAAAACAAAACAACAAAAACAGTTAAAATTCTATAGTGTTGAAAATTAAATGTAGCTGATTTTGTCAAACTTTTTTGATACAGTTTGAAGAAAAAAGTCCTAAATAATTTTATTATTTAGAGGGAATGTAATTTTATGAAATGAAATCAGTCTGCATGAAACTCAAGCATGCACGACTAAGTTTGAAAGAGAAATATATTGCAAAAAACAACAACAACAACCTTGGGAATATACTGGTATTTTAAAAGCACAAGCGGTTCGGTTTAAGATGAATAAGTCACCAAAATGGCGCCAACTATGTTACTCCAGCTTATTTTATGTGTCGTTGTTTTTGTTGTTATCCAGCGCGTGCGCTTATTGTTTCTGAACTTCTAAACGGGTTTAATATATGTGTTTAAATTCCGCACATGAACATGAGATGACAGTTCATGATAATATTCGTAATTATATCTTGCTGATCAATTAATATTTTTATAGAAATAAAATTAGAGAAAACGACCTCTACTCTCGGGATAATAATAACACTTTTCGTTTCAGCCAATGTTTTACCATTGTAGCTTCATAAGGGCTAGAAGCACTTCAAATTGCAAAGAACATTTTTTTTACCTTAGCTTTAAGCTTATAGATAAAAATAAAACTGTATTTTCTGTAAATGTTGTGTGGTCAGTAAGGTTTGAGATATAAATACGCGGATCGGGTTTGGTAATTTACGCAAAACGTTGTAATACATACAGACAACCGTTTCAGTTAGTTCGTTTTAACGCAGTCACTTTGCTATTTTGAAGCTAGCTTTATAATTAATGTTATGAGCTTTACAAGTTGATAATATAAATAAATACTTCAGGTGTGTCAACTAACATCGGTTTTAGAAGCTTATGTTTCTGAAAGGAGGTGAAGAGTGTTAGTAAAGGAACAAATAAGTAAAAATCAAGTATGATCTGCATGAACAGGTCAGTCCCTAAATAAGTGCATTGCTTTTACGTACCTATCATCATATAATACAGATTATGCTTTGTCGGGACTTTTGGGTCAGACTTTTGACATTTTTACCATATGTATATACAGCATATTTCAAACGCTGTTTCTTTAATTTTGATAGGCGTGTAGTGACCATACATAACTCTAAGCAGGGTAATTAGTTACTGGCTTCATTTAATGTAATTTTTATTTTCATTTTCTTTTCATTACTCTGGAAATGGCGACTGCTTTAAACTATGTTAATCTTCTCAAAATAACCGTTCATGTTGCTTAAATACATGGATTTATAATGATCATGCTTAAATCCTTCCTTTCCCGTAATAGCATTTGAGGACGTTTTCCTCTGCTGAGTAAATAGGCAATACAAGGAACTGAAGTATTTAACCTACACGTTCATAGTACGTTTGCTTCAACAATTATTTTTGTTAGAGCTGTTAACTAGCTATTTGTATGCAAAAGAAACACGATTTAGGGTGTGTGTTTAAAATTAAATAGATGTCTTTAAACCATTTTGTATAATAACTAGAATTTGATTTTATATTTTTCAATCACTGTTAACCTAGAAAGATTTTAATAAGGTCTATAGCTATTGCAATTTCGAATAGTAATAGGTCATTGCTGTATAATTTACATGTCATTGCCCTTTACCTATAACTTTTGTTAATTATTTTTCCGTGTTGTAATGAATCTGAAATAACAGCGCAAGTTGTGTGGGAAACACAACTAGAATTTAAGTTACTTGCCAAATGAAGCTAGCTTTTAATTCAACTTTCGTATTGAGCCCTTGTAAAAAAATAAAAGTTAACGTTTATGGGTTTTATTATGTGTAACATGATGTTATACATTTTTTATGACACACGTGTTTTCCGACACATTGAAAAAGCGAGAAATTGAAATGTGATGGTAAATCTAGAGCCGGAACTTGATTCTTACGAGTAGCGTAGCTGCAGACCCCATGATGACGATCTTGGCTTCATTGTTCACTGAGCCGTGTAACGACAGATGTTGACGATGTCTAATGTCTTTTGTCGTTCCATTACGACTGTCAGCTAATTTGATTTTCACTTGCATGCTTGACACCGGGACGTCAGTTACTGCTTACTAAACAAACAAGAAAGAACCCTCGAAGAAACTTTATCACATACAGTCCTTACTGCATGCAGAGGCAGTGTTTATCACAGGATCTACATACAGGGTGAGACTGACGAGCATATAAACGTTCATCAAATACTTGTATTACACTTTAAAGCGATGGTAGAAACAAATCGCATTATACCATGCATTCACACAAAACTAATACTTTCCAAACATGCGAAAAAAAATAAGCAAAAAATATTGTATTACAAAGGAGAATAAACGTATCCAGACCTCTCCCACTTTTTTGTATCATAATCTTAAGAAAAATAATTAGGGGCAAATACCCCACTCTTACCTACACTTTGTCGTCCTTGAAATTTTATGTTCTATGTGATATTTCATATTTTCCGGACAAGTGGATGCTTGATATGGAAAATGTTTTGGAGAAGGATTGATTGTTTGTTTGTTTTTTAATTTCGCGCAAAGCTGCACGAGGGCTATCTGCGCTAGCCGTCCCTAATTTAGCAGTGTAAGACTAGAGGGAAGGCAGCTAGTCAACATCACTCACCGCCAGCTCTTGGGCTACTCTTTTACCAATGAATAGTGGGATTGGCAGTAACATTATAACGCCCCACACGGCTGAAAGGGCGAGCATGTTTCATGCGATTTAGATTACGAGTCACACGCCTTAACCCACCTGGCCATGCCGAGTCAAAGGGAAGGGTTGAATTAACCCCATTTACAAGCAACATTACAATACAACAATAAGACTATTTTTATGCAACATATCTACTTGAAACGTACGTATTAAAATAAAAAAGTCACAAACTGCTTAAAATGTTTCGAAGATAAGATATATATTTTGTCAATTTTTTTCTGAGAAATTTTTAAAACACAATTTCATATATATATAACTTCAACCTATTTATATAACTATTATCCGAGTTTCTATGATTTTTCCGTTTAAAACGCGAACAAGAAATCAAAGAATCGTCTATGACTGAGTGAAAACAATTTAGTTAAAAGTTTGTTCTTTTATAAAATTCAAGAACGCACGAAAACAAATGAGAACAACATTTAGAAGTTTATGCTAATTCGTAATAGGTGAATAACTTTTTTCTAAAATTTTTCAGTCGAAAAAACTGTCTCGAAGACTTTAGATTCTTTCGGAGTTTCGTTGAAATTTGAAACCTGTTATGTTTTTTATGAACTTCTGTTCTAGATATGGCAAACTTATGATGCTATCAACTCAGCAAGTACACACACACAGCTTCTGTACTAGATACGGTACACTTAAAATGCCATCAACTCAGTAGGTATACACACATAGCTTCTGTATTAGATACGGTACACTTAAAATGCCATCAACTCAGTAGGTATACACACATAGCTTCTGTTCTAGATACGGTACACTTATAATGCCATCAACTCAGTAGGTATACACACATAGCTTCTGTACTAGATACGGTACACATAAAATGCCATCAACTCAGTAGGTATCATAGCTTCTGTTCTAGATACGGTACACATATAATGCCATCAACTCAGTAGGTACACACACGTAGCTTCTGTTCTAGATACGGTATCTTTATGATGCCATCATCTCAGTTGATGCTATTTTTTGTCCTATACATAGTAAATATTAGGTAAGTAGTTTGTCGCATAGTATTCAAGTTAATTCCTGCTATCAAAATAATTTTGAAAATAACTTTTGTTTATAACCAGACGTCCACTGACCGATCGGTCGTGGTGCAGTGGTTAACGAACTGTGAATCTGAAGAGCCATGTTTTTTTTTGTTTTTGTAATTTTTTAGAATTTTACGAAAAGCTACGAGAGGATTATCTGCGCTAGCCGTCCCTAATTTTGCTATATAAGACTAAAGGGAAGGCAGTTAGTCATCACCACCCACCGCCAAGTCTTTGGTTACTCTTTTAACCCAAATAATGTGGGATTGACCGCACATTATAACTCTCCCACACTTGAAAGGGCGATCATGTTTGGTATGACGGTGATTCGAACCAGCGACCTTTGGATTACGAGTCGAGCGCATTAACCCAACTGGCCATGCCGGGCTGCAAATCCATGGTTGATGTATCATAAAGGTGAGAGTCAAATGTAACTATTCTATTAACGTAACCTAACGGCTGGTGATGGGTTCTGTTGATTAAATGTCTTTTCTCTTTGTTAAAAATTAGATACTCTACCGCAGATAGCGTTTGTTTTGCTTTATGAAAATATTCTAAACAATCAACCAATCTTCAAAATTGGCACTCTAGAGGCATACAAGTTATAAACGGCATAGAATTGTTTGTACATAGTCATATGATACTTTCTTCTTTTTAGTTAATTCGGAGATGATAGTCTTCCTTTCTTTTTTAATTTTAATATCCTTGCTATATGAAGACATATTTGCAACCGTAAAACAACTAGACTCTGCTGCAATACTGAGTTAGCATTATACTCAACGATCGTCGTAATCTAGTGCCTCATTAAGCCTTTTCACCAATGAAATATCAATTTAAAAATATAAAAACAAATATGAACAATTTCAACATAAATTCGAAGTCAGTGAAACACCAGCTACGCAAATCGGTTATTATAATTATCTAGTATAATCAATCATTCGAATCTCGCAGTACAAAAAAAATTGAGAAATGATGGCAGATGCAAAAAAGGATCAGCACGTATACAGTATTCAAGACGCGTTGAGAATTTTCCATTTCTTCTGTTAGTTTCCAATTCATATGTGAAAAATATTATTGAAACAATAATAAAGAAGTAACCACTGCATAATTGTTTGTTTATTCACCACCATTCGCGAGCTTTCTTTAATTCTAACCTGACACACTAGAGGGAAGGCGGATAGTCATCATCGCTCATACTGCCAACTCTTAGGACACTACTGTCAGGCCAAGTGTTTGGATTTGGTCGTTACCTTTATAATATATTCACGAATACATTGTGCGATTTTGTTCTTTGTGGTAATGAGACGCGAACGATGGACCGAAAAAGGGGCCACGCTTGGCCTTCGTGGGTGCTTAAACCCACAAAGTCAGAAGCTAAGTGTTGCTGATAGAACTAAATGATCCCAGTGATGTAGTTAAATAATTTCAGTAACTCACACACATGCGCATACACAAAAAATTAAATGGAACCTAATTTTATATTATATACTTTAATAGCACATATCTTGTTCTCTAAAAGTGATTTAACGCCTTTCAAAAGAGTATATATATATATATGTATGTATATATTAACAGTAAGGCGCCTGTCTACAACCAAGACCATATACATACCAGATAGGTAAAGAACAGGTTGTAATTTTATATCAACATGGATTGCATCAGGTAACAGATGAGCAGCAAAGAGCAAGCAATGAAACGAAAAATTTTAATACACTAAGCTAGGTTACGGAAATAAACAGATTAACCACACAAAGACGCCAGAAACATCTGACAAGAGTCAGAAACAGTGTCTCAATCAACTGGTTAACCATTACACTGTGTAACAAAATTTTTATTTTTTCTTGTTTCTGGGCAGAAAGTGTTATTTCCCAATTGCTTATGCCTAAAGTAAATAGAAAAGACCTATTTTTCTCTTCAAACTTTGCTTTTGTGACCAGGATAATGAAATTTTCAAATTTACCCGTTTTCAGAACATTCCAGGTAGATTCAGTGCTGTGTAGCCGATAGAAAACTTTCTCGAACTTACAAGAATTTTCTAGAACGTTGTAGAACTTACGAGAATTTTCAAAAACTTTTAGAATTTTCTAAAATTTTTCATAGTAATATATATACAGGGGATCAAAACCTACCACTTCAGTTGAGGTCTAGCTGCCTAAGTGAACACACAGACCTATCTGATTTTATCAGAGATGGCATCAAAAAGCTGCAAGCATTCTCCAGACGCATTCTGCTATGTATGTGGCCAATTTATCAAGACAAGATACCATCTGCTAAAATCTGTGAAGCCTACAAGGCATATTTCAGCATACCTGTCGGGGATGAAGACAAACCCTGAGCACCTCATTTTTACCTGCGAGCACTGCAAAAATAAAAACTCTAGAAGGTAAGACGGATAAATTTTGCTTCTTGAATAGTAAGATTTTATATTATACAAATCTTAGACTTTACAAAATTTAAATATCTTTTAATTTTTTTAATTTCCAATAGTATAGAAAAAATATCAAATATATAATATTTTACATGGACCTCTTACACATTATTTGTGGATTAAATAAAATTATTCTTCATAACAACAATTTTATTTTGCTCTTTTGCAGGATGGTACAGAGGGGAAAAGAGAGCCATGAAGTTCACTCTTCCAATAATTTGGCGTCAACCCATTGACCACTCAAGCAATTGCTACTTCTGCATGGTAGACCATTCCCAACGTCGGATTGGCAAGAATTCCTCTTGCTATCGTGTATCTGGACCTTCCATCATCCATTGTCCCAATGCTACACTGCTCTGAGCTCCCTGTATCCACTCCGCCAGAGAGAAAGCAGCTATTCTCAGAAGAAACAAGCAAATCAAAAGAGGAGGTAGACGTTGAAGATCCAGATTACAATTTCAGAGGGGCAGCTGGTGAGAGAAACCCATACTACCCCAACCATAGAGATCTCAATGACTTGATCAGAGATTTTGATCTAACAAAGTCGAATGCCGAGCTTTTGACATCTAGATTCAAGGATTGAAATTTGTTAAATGAAAGTGTGTAAGTCGCAAGTCAGAGGAATCTTCACCGACATTTTTCAAGATTCTTCACTTGTCAAGACGGGCTTTGCTTCTGCCACAATGTATCCAGTCTGTGCGAGGTGTTCGAGTGGCGCTTCTTCATTGATAACTCATCCAAACGCCTCAAAGCTGTGCTGTTCTATAAACGGAATAAGTATCCATCTCTTTCCCTGGCTCATTCGATGGACCACATTAAAGAGAATACAACAGCGTCAAGACATTGTTAGAAACTTTGAAGTGTAATGAGTATGGCTGGGAGGTTATCGGACACTTCAAAATGGTGGAATTCCTGATAGGTCTCCAAGGAGGCTTTATCAAGTTTCCCTGTCATCTTTGTCTTTGGGAAAGTAGGGACACCGCAGCGCACTACAACAGGAACCACTGGCCACAACGGACCGAGTTCTCTGTGGGGAGGCACAATGTCAAGTGTGAGCCACTAGTGGACCACCAGGAGGTGTTGTTCCCACCATTGCACATAAAATTGGGTCTCATGAAACAATTTGTCACAGCTCTTGATAAGGAGTCTGCAACCTTCAAGCACCTTCGAGACTTCTTCCCTAAGCTGTCTGAGGCAAAAGTCAAAACTGGTGTCTTCGTTGGACCACAAATAAAGAAGATCCTGTAGTGCACAGAATTCCCCAAGAAGCTCAGTAGGAAGGAAAAAAAGCTTGGGGCAGCTTTGTAACAGTGGTTCGGGGCTTTTTGGACAATCACAAGGCCGAAACTTATGTGGAACTGGTTGAGGATCTGGTGAAGAACTACGGCAAATGGGGCTGCAGGATGTCCCTGAAAGTCCAAATCCTTGACGCTCATCTTGGTACGTTCAAGGAAAACATGGGAGCATACTCAGAGGGGCAAGGCGAGCACTTCCACCAAGATATACTGGGCTTTGAACGCCGCTACCAAGGAGCGTATAACGAAAACATGATGGGAGACTATATTTGGGGGCTGATACGTGAAAGTGATTTACATTACAGTCGTAATCTCAAAACACTACTCACTCCTAAACATTTTTGTGTAGCTTTAGTATAAATACATGTAAATCTTGATTCATATGTTGTTTTATTCAGACTTTACATAAATGAAAATGTGCAAATTTGCTCGCTTTTACATAGAAAATAGGTTAATTTCTAAATTTCATTATCCAGGTAACAAAAGCAAATTTTGAATGGAATAATGGCCATTTTCTGTACTTTTACAATGTAAGCAATAAAGAATTAACATGTACTACCCAGGAACAAAATTTTGCTAGTGTTATAGAGCGACTTCAATAATTTATACTATCATTTATTATTACTATATTTAAAAAACAAATTCTAGTGCTTTTTAGCTTCTGTTATTAATTCCGCCTTAAACGTATAGTCTAGTCTAGTGACAATAAACATTTATGTACAAAACCATCGTACTTGTGAAAGAAAAAATTACGTATCAATTCTTATTCATAACACAATTTCACCATGGATTACGCCTGTAAGTCTCTTGATTACGATTGTAACCATTGCTATGATACAACTAATTTCTTTTTTACTTATAACCAACCCATGCAGCCTTATTCGCGTGTAACATGTTAGTTCATTTAATTAATTCGATCGGGAACCTCTGTCTACATCATCAAATAGGTTAGTAAGATACACAGTGCAGTTAGGTATGACAAGTTATCAGGACTGCATCAAATAAGTCACTGAGATACACAGTGAGGTTAGATATCATAATTTCTCAGGACTGCCTTGAAGTGCTTTCAAATTTCTCTACCAGTTTTATGTTTTAAGATGTTTTAAAATTATGTTTTTTATTAATTTACTTATAACAAAAAATCAACATTTCGAATGTGTTTATGGATGTCTGGGTGTGTTGGGTTGTAGGTATATACATATATATATATATATATGCAAGATATAAATTTACAAAGTAGTTACAAATTCATAGCCATTTCCTTTCTATATTTTCTCTTTAATAATAACAATCCGTTTTGCATTTGTGTAACTTTTACAGATATTCCGTTTTCTGTTTTCTCTCACTTGGCGTGTAGTGATGTAGTGTCCGTATTTAAATGTTTAACAATAAGTGTAATGAGCGTATTTAACAAATGACGTTTCACAAATTAAAAGGCATGTAGCGTGCAAGTTCAAGCAAATAGAATTTAAATGACTGTTTGCACAGGTGCACACTTTTACACTATTGCCAGTGGATATTGGAAATGTTAATTCTCATAATAATTTATAAAGAAGAAAAACATAACTTGGGTTCTTACAGAATGAGCTTCGTTTTGTTAGAACACAGCCACTGTGAACAAGGGCACATGGCTGTTTTATCATTCAAACAGAGTTTCCTCAAACTCTACAGGACTTCCTTCTGATTTATCGTTATGATGGTTTATTCCCCGTTCTGTTTGAATTTATCGTCAAAAAAAGAAATATACCCTTTTTGTATTACAGGCAAAAAATATGGTTAGATGCAATTATATATATATATATATGTATGTACGCATATTAATCGTCCAAAGCTTTTCATTTCTAAATTAATTCATATTTACTTCTTCACTTTTAAATCTTTTCTCCTTTCACGCATTGATCAAACCTGGATATTTTATATAAACTTTCTCACGCTTACCGTCAACTCATCATAGAATGAAACTAAATACTGGAAAGTTGACTGATACAACTAAATACATTCTATGCCCCTTCTCGGTATAGTAGTCCTGATTGTGTTCAAACATTAATCGCAAAAAGTAAATAGAAAGACAAGGGAATATATTTTAAACATTGAACAAACTGTTTATGCTTTGATGGTGAATAATTTCGAATTCAAGTTTCCACTTCTATATTATAAACAATTGTAGAGCTACTCATCCTGGAATAAGTTTAGTATGTATACAAGAAGGTGAACGTGTTTCTACTTACGTAATAAAAGTAAATAATGTTTGTTTTGGGTTCAGAATTTTCACATACTTTGTCAAGGCGAGTTTCAAATAATCGTAATGATGTTTCTAAATTTAGCTATTTAGTGAAAAGTTCTTTTTTTGGAAAGTCAGTTCTACTATTTGGTAAGTATGATAGAAAGATTATTTTTAATCACCCGTGGCGCCAGTGTTTTAGCCCGCGTGTGACGTATTCATGACATTACACCTGCACACTGGGAATGGAGAAAAATAAAGTTCTCCATGACGGGAAACAGAGGTGAAACGGGAAAATCGTGTCCTCTATTGCAAATCTACATGCACACAGGATAAAAAATTGCAAAATTGGGGGTTGCAGTAAGCAAGAGTTCCATTATAGTATGATATATAATACGCCACATACACGCACGAGTCAAAGCTGAATATATCATACTGTTTCATTTGTTTGAATTGCATCGAATTAACAGCTTGTTTTTGTTCTTTTTACCGGTATTTCCCCAAGTCAGAAATCATACTGTTGTACTACTTTTCACATATTTGTTATGACATTGAGTCATGAGCAGATATGAATCAACAGTTGTTGTAGGAACAGTGAACCTCTGTGAACATAGCTTGATAAGAGATTTGAGTGTATGTGAGTAGTATTCTTATATTTATATGTAAACATTTAAAATCATCTAAACAATAAGTACATGTATTATCTATATCCTTGTTATTCAATAGTAATACAAAGAGTATATTCAAATATAAATTTTGTTATTTTCTGTGTTCGTCGTAGGAAGTTTCAGATTCAATTCAGACCTCTTACTCCCCCTACTGTACTATTTAAGAAATTTCGACTTGAACAATAACGTAAAACAATGCGCAGCGACACTGATTTTACTTCCCTCTTCAGGGTAAATAAGCCAATTTCTTCGTTATGGATAACATAGGAATTTTTAAAAGTATACTTTTAATTCTCTTTATATTAGTACAATATCAATGGTAGTAGATACGGCTGAAGGTCTACTGAGTTATTCTACTCATTTAATGCTAAGAGACAAAATACAACAATAAAAAATGTTGTACTTTACAGTAAATGAATCATATTTAAAGATTACATTAAAATAAATTGATCAGTAATCAATCAGTAATTTTTATTTTTTATTTTTAAAAATTGTGGGTTCGAATCCCCGTCACACCAAACATGCTCGCCGTTTCAACCTTGGGGGTGTTACATGTGACGGTCAATCCCACTTTTCGTTGGTAAAAGAGTATCCCAAGAGTTGGCGATGGGTGATGACGACTAGCTGCCTTCGTGTAGCTTTGCACGAAATTTGTAGCGGATTTACCGTTATACGTTTATTATAATACCGACGCTTGTTTTAATATGGTTTTCTTTTTTTTTTTGCATGTAACGTGTACTCTTGACTGTGGTTTGCACAAATCCTTCCTCTTCTTGAAACTTGTAGATAATTTTGAAAAGAGAAGCAATAATATTTGTTTACGAATACGCGCTAGATCATTGTTGTCAAGTGAACTATCAAGAATCTCAATTGATTTGTGTAAAAACAATGCGCAAAGAGAAGAGAATACATTGAATACTTACAGTCAATGTGCTATAGGCTTAGGAAAGCATAATTGTGATTGACGCCTATTAATTGGAAAAAAACAACAACACAGAATTTGACCATGAACGATAGAGATTTCGAATATTACAGACAATTCAACTTTAGTGAAATACTTCGTACGTTATTATTTCTACGAGTATATTAAATATCTTTGCTTGAAGAAGTCAGCTTCTAACCTGGGTGAGGCTAGCCAAGAAAGGCGTCGTTAGCTTGAGCGAGATACAACAATATCAGTGTTTTCTTATAGCAAGGTCATATCGGGCTCTCTGCTATGTTCACCAAAAGGAATCGAACCCCTAATTTTACCTTTGTAAATCCGTAGACTTACCGCTTTCCCAGCGGGACACGAACAATATCAACTCAAAATTAATTTGTTCGTCGTGGACCTAGATCATCGATAAAATATTCAGTTTTAAATCAGATAGAAGAATCAGTATTGTTTGTAAGTTTGTAAAACTGTTGTATATAAACCATCATTTGTAATTGTTAATAATACTGTGTATTATAAATTGTATTGTTTTTATGTTTGTACATTGAAATATATTTGTTTTTAAAAAAAGTGATGTGTATCAATCTTATCAGCAAATAACATAAATTTAGTACATATTAACTTTAATTAATTACTAGGCTCAAATTCATATTTCTGATTATTTGAGATAGTAATACATGAGGTACATAACGTAATAAAACGAAGACTCATCCGAAATAATTAATAATAGGTAACAAGATCATATATTTGGGTGTAAGCAGTAACAATGACGTAAAAATGTTCTATATTACATATCAAAAATATGTACACCAAACTGTTATTAGTTCAAAACAGCTAATATAAAGAAGAACCCAATACAGTATTAGACTAGGTTCCTTGAACAAACAAGCCAAACATGAAAAAAAATCACGCGTGCATGAGACAGGCAAGCAAATAAATCTGCGCAGCGACATTGAAACGTGAAATTGTTTCCTATTAGTGAAGATATTAACAGAAAAAAAGCCTTTCAAGTACTTATATTAAGTAAATTTTTTTCGTTAAACTTAGTATGGAAATTATCTGTGACCTCTTGAAGGATGGATTAATACAAAATCCATTAGGCTAGCAATTAGTTTTTAAAAATAAGTTCGTATACGTGCAGTTGCATTAAGTCAGTATATATATCTTTCAATCCCCACACTAATATTAATCAATAGGTGTTACTATCTTTATCTCATTCAAGAATGATCATTTTTTTTACTCGCTAGTTACAATGGTAACTTAAATCGGTGATGACAATTTAAATGCTTTAATCCGCATTTAGATAGAATTACTTGTTATTTTAAAAATAGTAGTTGTGTTTTTAACAGTAGCCAATTATTAATAATTAACAATATGTTCAGTATCATCGACTTTTCAACAGAATAAGTAGAAGTGATATGAATTGCGTTGGAAGAATTATAGTCACAGTGACTGTGTTTTGCCAGGATCTCAGTCACTGTGACAATTTATTGACAGGGTTGCAGTCACCGTGAACATATATTGATAAGAACGTAGTCACAGTAACTTAAGGGGATATAAAAAACCAAGAGGTGGTCAACGCTTAATTCAGTGACTATCACATTAAATATTTTACAGTTTACTAAAACTGTAGGCGTGTATATTTTATTTAGATTGATCAAACAACTGCTAAATGTTCTAAATGTTATGCAGTATATTATTTACACCATGGGATGTTTTTATAACAAATTCCTTAAGGTTAATGTATTTAAAGAAAAGGTTTGTTTGTTTGCTTTGGATTTCGCGCAAAGCTACTCAAGAGCTATCTGTGCTAGCCGTCCCTAATTTAGCAGTGTAAGACTAAAGGGAAGACAGCTAGTCATCACCATCCACCGCCAACGCTTGAGCTACTCTTTTACCAACGAATACTGGGATTCACCGTAACATTATAACGCCCCCACGGCTGAAAGAGCGAACATGTTTGGTGCGACGGGAATTCGAACCCGCGACCCACAGATTACAAGTTGAACGCCTTAACCCACCTGGCTATGCCGGGCCTTAAAGAAAAGGACTGAAAGTTTTATCTCCACTTTTCTGACACTTCCTGGTCTTACAGCACATAAAATGTTTTCAGTTAAACTACTTTAGTTTGTAAAATGTGCTAATTAATGTATTAACATTTGAGACAATTAATATATTTTAATAATGTTATGAATTTATAAGTAAGTTGCTAAAAAAGATTGATAAAACTTGTAGAATTCTGTGAATTCGAAAGTACTTGCGAATTGTGCATGGAATGTTTCCCTCTGGATTGTTTTATTTCATTCATTTGTAACTATTAGTGACCAGTTAGTAATTCGAAGTCAATGTCAAAGCGAGAACATTAACAAAGGTTTTGTCGGTTCTTAGGATTGTTTAATATTTAATATTTGCTGTGCAAAAGTTTATTTCTGAGACTACTTTAATGTCACTTATTGACCTCGAGCAAGCAATAATAATTAATGATTGAGAAATAATGTCTAAATAAGGTTTAGATTTGTTTCCGTCTTCCACCTGTCACATCTTTTTTACATACCTTAGCTAAAGACATCTGACATACAACTATGGCCATACATCATCTATTCATCAAGCCCCTCAAAGATGTCCCTCTGCATCTTTACATGTAAGTGTGTTTTACTTGTTTGCTCTTGTTTAATTACAATTTTGGAACCCTTAGAATACACGGAAATTCGCAAATACCAGATTAAGTAATACGTGATATCTAAGTAATTCAGGCATGAAAGTTTTGTATCATTAAATATAAAAGAAACACAAATTTTAGGTTTCATATAAAAAATTAAGATATAAAACTAGAGCCTCTTGAAGTGTTCATGCAAGCCATATTAGTTTGCGAAAACCGACCGCTATAACCTGGATTGGTTAAAAGATAAAATACAACTAAGTTTATTTTATGTACCTATCAAAATAAACTCTTTTGCGGATTTTTACTATGACAAAAGAGAGCTGATATTATTGTTATCATAAGAGTAAATTGATATATATTTGAAAACAAATACCCTACTTTGCTTTCCATGTTTTATATATTTTTTCTGTATCTTCCAACAGTGCCATACCGAATACTTGCCAAAATATACACTAGTTTCAGAAGTTTCCCTTTTTATTTCTTATTATTTTGTATTATTTTATTTGATGTTTTCTTCTGTAACTAATTTCATATTTTTCCACTTTTTAAACTTTTGCCAAACTGGTAAAAAGTATATAAATTAGTTGTTTTTTTAAACTAATATTTTCCTAATAAAATTTGAATCGCTTTTACAAAATTTACTGACTTTGAAAAAAGAAAAACAACAAAAATTATTTGGTCTCGAAACGTATTATATGTAAAAAAGAATTGTAATAATTAAAATATATAGGAGTACAATGATGAAAAATAATAGTCTTTTTCTTTTAGTCAATAAATAAAACTATCATGGCAACAGTATCTGTGTTGTACAGTTACGAAACGATTTAACCAAAACGATCAATATAAGTGATTCAAAATACTGTTTCAAACTTAAAGCTTTGTAGAAATTCATAATCACATTGGATTCGTCTTTTAGCTTCACTGATCCACCAAGTCCTTTGTTATCACTTTTTGTTCCAATTTTTTTTGGTTTTAAAGGTTGACTGCATCCATCAGTGTCTTTGTTAACTTACTGGATTAGACTATTCGTGACAGTAAATTTAACACAGATTTTTTCATTGTTTACGTGGTTGTTAAAGATAACACAAAGAAGAAAAATGAAGTCACAGAAGTTAGGTAAAAGGACTGGGGCGCAAATTGCTATTTTTTACTTTCTGGATCTATTCATGCACAAGAACTGATAAAAGTAACGTCATAAGGTTGTACTGCCATGCCAGCTGTCGAATGTACTCCAAAGATACCCAGTTGAGAATGTAATTCACCTACTTGTTATTCCCAGTCAATAAAAGTATGCATGCTGCCACGTAATAAACCAGTAGTTACCATAGAAAAGTAAAGAAAACGTGTTTTTTTTTTAATGACTTGGTAATGCAAGATCAGAGTGTTTGGTTCAACATTTACAGCCAACAATCGATGGCGTAAAATACAACGTATTATTTACATGAGGTCGTCATACCAGATATAGTGAAATCTGTTCGTTGATAAACATACACGACCCCTAAGTCACGACATAAAACTTCATAAAAAGGCGTGTTTTCTGTATGAAAAACATATTACTAAGTAAGTTTTTGTGATCCAAACAGTTAAGATAGTTCAGTTATTAAAAGTAATACGAAACGAGGTATTTAAAAATCAATATTTATATATTGATTTAATTACGTTTATTTGACTGGCCACATTTTAAGAAAATGTTTAATGGTTTTTATAAATTATTCTACCCCTTAAATACGTTTACATAAAATGACTATTAAACTCATGGTATGCTCTAAGGTATATTGTCTTATAAAAGATATACTATTCAGTGGTGAATGATTAGTTATTTGTCTAAATAATAATTGTATTTAAAAGACAGGTATGTCTGAATGGCAACTGTGTTTAAAAGACAGGTATGTCTAAATGATAACTGTGTTTAAAAGACAGGTATGTCTGAATGGTAACTGTGTTTAAAAGACAGGTATGTCTAAATGATAACTATGTTTAAAAGACAGGTATGTCTAAATGATAACTATGTTTAAAAGACAGGTATATATGAATGGTAACGGTGTTTAAAACCTGAATTTATTGTCTGATTTGTCAATAATCGATTGTTTTAAAAAATCGTATTTTTGATCTTTGTTTTTAAGGCTTCAGTATATAATTTATCCGTTTATTTGCATCAACTTTTCCATATAAACCAAAATATAAAGGAACAATTAATTGTGTGGTATTTTCATTATGTCTGTTTCAATAGTACACATTCAGCTTTAATAATTGCTATTATTAATGCTTAACTACTTCTGCGCAATATGCAAACACGTGTGTTATTTGATTTAGCATGTTTTCTCGCTGTGGCACTTTAAAAATCACAAGTACGCAGTATCTGGGATATTTCACTCCAACACCAAAATCAAAAGTGTTTGTTTTACTGGAAGATAGTTTTACATGCTAATATTTAGTTGTTATTCCACTATGTGTATTAGTAAAATAACACATCGTTAAGTTCAAAAGCCTGAATTACTTTATAAATCAGAGTTTTTCATTTTCAGATAAAAAGGTCCTGTCAAAATCTGACTTGCAGCTTTCCCCTAGTTATTATTGGAATTTTTAATTGTCAAGTTAAAAATACCTATCAGAGAATCACTTGGAAGACGCCATCTTTACACCATGTAGTTTTTTTTATTTTTGATTACGTAAAAAAAGCCATATCAAATCTGTCGTGGCAGTTGCTTTCTTTGTCGTTCAAATCTGTTGAAGTAAAAAGATTCTATCACAGCCTGACTTAAAAGACATCCACCTTTATGACAGAATATGCTTATCTGCAAAACTATCACAAAGTAAACTTAACTGTAAAACTATCATAAAGTAAACTTATCTGTAAAACTATCACAAACTATACTTACCTGTAAAACTATCACAAACTATACTTACCTGTAAAACTATCACAAAGGGTACTTACCTGTAAAACTATCACAAAGTATATTGATCTGTAAAACTATCACAAAGTATACTGATCTGTAAAACTATTACAAAGTATACTTATCTGTAAAACTATCACAAAGTATACTTATCTGTAAAACTATCACAAAGTGTACTTACCTGTAAAACTATCACAAAGTATACTTATCTGTAAACCTATCACAAAGTATACTTATCTGTAAACCTATCACAAAGTGTACTTACCTGTAAAACTATCACAATGTATACATATCTGTAAAACTATCACGAAGTATACTTATCTATAAAACTATTACAAAGTATACTCACCTGTGAAAGTTGCACTCTTTTCATAATTTTTACATAAGACACATTTTGTCGTTCTCTTACTATTTTACAACTTTCTCTGATGGCCTCAGCGTTTAGTCAGTGGTTTTACAATGTTAATATCGGGTTTCGATACTCGTATGGCGTGGTGCTTTATAAGAAACAAAGCTCTGGTGATCAGGTACATATATATATTCATGGCCCTGCACGGCCAGGTGGGTTAAGGCATTCGACTCGTAATCTGAGGGTCGCGGGTTCAAGTCCCCGTCGCACTAAACATGCTCGCCCTTTCATCAGTGGGGCGTTATAATGTGACGGTCAATCCCACTATTCGTTGGTAAAGGAGAAGCCCAAGAATTGGCGATGAGTGGTGATGACTAGCTGCCTTCTCTCTAGTTTTACACTGCTAAATTAGGGACGGCTAGCGCAGATAGTCCTCATGCAGCTTTGCGCGAAATTCAAAAATAAACAAACAAAAAACATATTCATTTTAGTTACGTCTTAAAGGAGAATTTATCGAAAGATAGATTATTTCTGTTCAGATTAAGGTGCGTGATGAGACGACAATAAACGAGGGTTCAGGAAAGATGAATGAAAGTGGAACCAATAAAAACAAGGTTAGGACAAAGTGAAAAAGAAATGGGAGAAAGACAAGAAAGAAAAAATGACGGGTTAACACAAGTGTTACTCCTCATATATATGATTGCCAAGTCTTGTTGCTATCAATAAGCTTAAGTCTCTCTCTCCGAAGTTAGAAGACTTGGGACATACATTCCTCAGGGAAGGAGGGCTCAGGCGAGGGTAGCTCTTGGTACCGAGAGAAACTTTGAAAATGCTCAGAAAGTATGCAATGGAATCTGGAGATGCAGCTGTCCGTACAAGCAATGATATTTACACGTGCCAAAGAAAAGAGTACTAGACTAAGGAGTTTTTAAACCAAGTTCCTCGTATAACATACCTACAACGTGACAGTCAATACTGTTAGCAATAAAACATTATTTTTTTTCAGCAATTCTTAAATTTCTAATGAAAAAGGAAATGCCACTAGATGTGACCAGTTTGCTTATTATAACATAACGGAGATGAAGTGATATTATGAAAATTTGTAAGCGATTTCGAGAGTGTTTGGATTGTGAATATGAAAAGTTATTATTCGCTACCTGTTGCCGTAAATATTGCACTCAAAGATCCTTACAGTGTAGATCAAATTTGACTTTTCGGTCAGAAGAGAATATCCTAAGAACTGGCTGCGGGTCCTGCAAGTTAAGCTGTTTTCTTTCTAGTCTGTCGGACTATGCGCATTACGTCCTTGTTTAGCTTTGTATGAAATTCTTAAACAAACAAGCGTATTTTCTTTTAGCTATCGATTCACCGATAACAGGCGTACATAACAGTAGGTATTTTAAGTATTGTTAAATGTGTATTAAATATGTGTTTGTCTGTTTGTGTTTTCTTATAGCAAAGCTGCATCGGGTTATCTGATGAGCTCACCGAAGAGAATCGAACCCCTGATTTTAGCGCTGCAAATCCGTAGACTTACCGCTGTATTAGCGGGGGGTCGTATTAAATATAGACAGGTTATTAATAATTAAAACAACTTGTTATCTAAAATCATCCGAGCGTTTTGTGAATCGATTTTCTTAATTAGATTAGCAATTGACTTGACTTTAATTAACACGAAATCTTTGTTTTATAACAAGATAATAATTAGAAATATTAATAAGGCAGTGTTTATAATTATTCAGTTTTAATTTGTATTAAGAACTGCTTTACATGCTACTGGTGAATTGCGTCAATGTTTACTAGTAGTTGTGATATCTCTCTGACTGGTTTAACGTTCATATAATATATATATGTATATATACTACAGATATTATATATTTAATGAATAATTTTGTGGCTGTTTATCATTTACACTGACTAGAGCGTTTTTAGATTTATTACTATCACAAAATAACCTATATGGTTATCGACAGTTTTATGTACACTCGATGTACTTGCCAGGTATTTTGTGACGTAAGAATTAGCGTTGTTTGTTCTAAACATATGACGGATCGTCCTAAAAACACTACAGCCTAGGGAATTTTTCATATTTAGGCTTGCTAGTAATTCTTAATATAATATACTGTCCTTAACTGGTATCTTAAACGTCTGTAATTATGATAAAATAAATAAAAAAGGACTGCTTCACCGTTCCCACACGAAAAAAGAGGTTACTGCGCGACCTCACGCCCTATTATCTGACCTGTAAAAAAACCCGTAACCGATGTTTAGAAGAAATTTTTGGTCACTTCACGCTCGAAACACAAAAGGATAGAGACGGTTAACGTGTGGAACACTTGAATGTTTGGACACCCACAGGGAAATAGCTTTAAACATGCTAGCCCTTTTCATCTGATAACAATAACAAGCTTAAAATTGCTGAACAAACCATTTGTATCTGTAAAATTAAACGACATAACTGTGCTTGGGTTTCTCCACGACGCGTGAGATGTATCCTTAAAACAAAAACTAACTCATAAAATTAAATACATGCTCATTAGCAGAAAACAAGAACTTTCTGTCTTCATCCGCGAAACGGTAACCAAACAAAGTGGTGTGAAATTAAGGTATAAAACATCATTAACTACCAACGTTCAGTAAAGCGCGCTGGAAGCCGAACAAATACAAACACAACATGAACTACTTTTAAATATGTCATTTATTACCTCTTCTAACAGCAACAAAAAATTGACAAGTGTTTTGGCCCGGCATGGCCAGGTGGGTTACAGCGTTAGACTTGTAACCTGAGGGTCGCGGGTTCGAATCCACGTCGCACCAAACATGTTCACCCTTTCAGTCGTGGGGACGTTATAATGTTAAGGTCAATCCCACTATTCGTTGGTAAAGAGTAGCCCAAGAGTTAGCGGTGGGTGGTGATGACTAGCTGCCTTCCCCCTAGCCTCACACTGCTAAATTAGGGATGGGTAGCGCAGATAGCCTTCGTGTAGCTTTGCGAAAAATTCATAAACAAAAACAAACACACATATGTTTTTTTCTTTCAAAGAAACCCGTAAATTTACCTAAAATTATCGCAGAAGAAACAAAGCTCCCATTTACCTAGACATTACAAATGTTTAAATAATTACTAAAATCGCATATCTTTCTAAAAATTGTCAGAAGAGTTTCATTATTCCATAGTTAGTATGTATACACATTTTTATAGGCATAATTAAAATGTCCTCTTCAAACATTTACCATTAACAATCTCTGTGTCAGAAGGTCGACAAATAGGCAGTGTAAACAGATAACAACAACAAGAACAACAAAAGGAGAATGTTAAACAGCAATTAATGGTTTTGGTTTTAGCTTAACTTTTGTATTTTCGAAGTAACTCCACTCTCAAACTCATACCAAAAATTATATTTTTATTCACAACATGGCCGCTGAACAACTTCATATAAACCAAAGTAGCATAATAACATTGAACAGTTATTTAAGTTAGTGCTAATAAGAAAAGCTATACTTATATTCCAATTACTTAATACGTTTTGTTGAGTAATAACTTGCATACAAAGGATTGGTTGCGTATTTTGAATATGCAAATCAGCATTTTACGCGAAGTTGATGTTGCTATTAAAGAGACAAGTCTCATTCAAACATAAAGCTACCATCAAGAAAAGTAAATCTACTTTCAACTCTACAACAGAAATGTGCGTGGATTGGAAAAACACAAAATATTCATATTGCTTGCAGTGTGTTATATCTGATGTGTTGATGTTCTAAGGGTTATGTATTTACTTGACAATTCATTATGAAGACACTTTATGTCCCTAATAACACCTCATTTGAATGTAAAATCTGTGTCACGCGTCATGTGACAACCGACATAAATTGAGATTTATTGCTTATAACATATTGTGGGTAATTTCTCGATGAGCTGAAACGACCTCTCATTAATATCATGTTAAAATAGATGATTAGTTTAACTAAGTTTTAGGTGTAATATTTTTATGAATGCGTATAAACTTTATATGCTAATCCTCATGCTATGTTTTAAATATTTAAATAAATGCATAATCTATATGAGCAGAATTATATCGGGAATTCAACTTATTGGTAAAATCATTTTAAAAGGTTAAAGAGTCCCTGCCTCCATTGTATAACGTTCATTATTTGAATACTGTGAGCAATTAGATAACACTTACATGTTGTACTGTCAGAAAAGTCGTCTTAAAAACGTGATATTTATTCAAAGCTACCAGGGCCCGGCATGGCCAGGTGGGTTAAGGCATGTGACTCATAATCTGAGGGTCGCGGGTTCGAGTCTCCGTCGCACCAAACATGCTCGCCTTTTCAGCCGCGGGGGCGTTATAATGTGACGATCAATCCCACTCTTCGTTGGTATTAGAGTACCCTAAGAGTTGGCGGTGGGTAGCGATGATTAGCTGCCTTCCCTCTAGTCTTACATTGCTAAATTAGGGACGGCTAGTGCAGATAGCCCTCGAGTAGCTTTGCGCGAAATTGAAAAACAAAACAAACAAAGCTACCAGGCGTTTGTCATGACTATCATAAAATATACGGTAATATGTACTATACTTTTATTTAACGAGTTAAGTGATCAAGTTCGATTTATTACTTGGTTATTTTCAATGAATAACTTGGGTGACAATAACATACACGATTTCAGAATAAAACCCCGACAAAGCACACAAGTCGTTGGGGTTCCAACTTTTTATAGTCATGATTTATTTTGCGTTATCCGACAGATGGCGACACAATTATTTTCAGCCTATCCGGTTACGTACACGTCCATCATAAGACTTATCAGAAATGTTCATTTTTCTTTGTACAGATCAGTTACTTATGAAACTTATGCGCATGATTTATATTTCTTCGACTGTTTGCATCGTTTACAAAGCAAATCAAGTTATAGTTAGCTTATTCATTGCGTAGAGCTTTATACGAGGTCAAACATCAAAGGTACAGAAAACTTAGCGGTTGCTAACTGCTGCACTTAACAATGAAGAAATGGGTGGTAACATTCCTAGAGCCTTCAGCGGAGTTCCTTGCTATCGGTATATATTTCCTTATGCTATCTTTCTGATCTCGGAACACCCGTTAAACTATTGCCCATAAATTATATGCGGAATAATGAATTCAACCAATGGACTTTTGTAATTTGCTCATCTCGTGGTGACGAGAAACTCACTTGAAGTAAAAGTGTATCTCAAGACGACTGATATGTGCATTAAAACATTAAAGTAGAGAACAACGTTTCGATCTTCCTAGATCAACTTCAGGTTAACAAACCTAAGAAGAACGAAATGTTGTTCTCTACTTTATTTTAATAAAAGTTTTAATACCCATACTAACCGTCTTAAAATAGAATTTGCTCATCTTTAATCACCTTTTCTGGTCGTTCCAAATGAATGAGTTTATGGTTATTTATACAGTCATTATTCATGTAGAAGCGATTTATATCATAGAATAAAAATAATGTCTGGTTGTAGCTACCCCCGTGAAAACAATTGGTGTTTTGTAGAGTTACAGTTGTAGTTAGAATATATAAAGGTAGTAGGAAAGTTATAAAGAACTTATTTTGAATGCTCAATCGACTAAACCTTCTGGTTTACTAGAAACTTATCCTTTTTTAATAACCCTTTGAATCGGTTGAGATATATACCTCATTCCTAAAACTGACTCATTGAGACGTAGCCCCTTTCCTGATCTTTTAACTTAGTTAAGAAGTTGCCTTCTTTTCAAGCCTTTGACGCATATCTCTTTCCCAACTCTTTAATTCAGTAAAGACATATCCTCCTTGTCTTGGTGTCTCAGTCAAAACGTACTTCCCTTTCCTGACCCTTAACTCTTATTTGAGAGGCTCCTCTCTTTCCTAACCTTCTGTTCTAATCACGTGTGATTTAAAGATCTTGGTCTATCTGTAATCTATTTTTGTTGTTATTTATTAAGCACAAAGCTACACAAAAGGTATAGTGTGTGTGTGTGTTTGTTTTTCTTATAGCAAAGCCACATCGGGCTATCTGCTCAGCCCACCGAGGGGAATCGAACCCCTGATTTTAGCGTTGTAAATCCGGAGACATACCGCTGTACTAGCGGGGGGCGAAAAGGTATAGAAACCCTGTTTTTAGCAGTATAAATCCGCATACATGCCGATGTGCCACTGGGGGGGCATCTATTTTTCTCACATTTAAGTCTTTCAATTTATTAGTTCTAAAGTTTCTAGCTGACAATTTCTTAAAAAGTGAAACACATGTACAATTTTTCAGAGTATTTATGCCGACTTAATTAGATTTTTTTTCAGAAGCATAACAATAACCGAATTTTAGTAACTGTAGAGTAAAAACTTGATAGTTTCAAGAATCATGATCAACACATTTTGGATTATTGAATATGTTCTGGTGAGTTCAGAGTGCTGCTTCATTACTGCAGTGTCAGTATATATACCTGAGAAAATACGAAATTCAACAACAAATTTTAAATAAAGAAGCATGTTGATGTATTATAAGAATATACATTAAATTATTATCAATTCAGGGTTCCGCTTTATGAAATTTAAAATTAACAATTTAAGTGGCCAAGAACTTCTATTTTATGAAAACTCTACAACTCTCCGATACTTTCTCGAGTTTTTCCTCCTACTGGAACGTTAGGTTGTTCATTGTATCCCTTTATTTTATCACATTTATAATTTTTCTTTTTTGAACAGTTTTCAACGATAAGAAGAAAGGCAGGTTTTGTCTTAATAAGAACGAACATAAATCAGTTTACAAACTACTCTACGTACAAAGTAATTATCCATTCTTTTTCTGTGCCGTGACACACGCATAAAGAGACGTCACCTGCTTCTAATGAATCCCTTCAGAGTGTTTTCTACACAAACTCCGGGAGACGTTAGAGAGTTTTGCACGCAATATACGCTAAGTCGTTTGAGCCAATAATTCAAAAGTTCGTTAAAAATGGGCTGCCAAAAGGTTCAGCTGAGTAGGAAATGTGGCGTTATACACTTGATACAGTTGGTACGTTGGATATTATGATAAGGAACGGTAATGTTCGCCTTAACACAAGCTGCCGTGGTCCACGTGATAAATGACTATTTTCATTGGTTTTTCTTCGATGTTTCTCAATGGGAATGACAGAATTACATTAAAAATTAGACCAAAATATTTAAAAACATTAATTATTTAGCATCATATAGTTTCAGAAGGAGGTCATTCATATAAGACATAGACATCGGTAAGAATAACTGTTAACACTTGTACCTTTTATGTCATAGCAAAGTTGTATTGGAAATAGCATTACCTAAAATGACTAAACAAACATTGACATTTTTAAGGTTACAATATAAGCATCTAAAAATTAAACTGAATTACAAGTGGTTTCTCTCAATTCTTATGTGAAAACAACAACAAGATCGTAATTTCTTACTAAACAATATCTTAATCCATAGGTTAAAAGTACGTTTTGTATTTCAAATGAGAAAACTTTGAAAATAAAATATATTGATCTGCGATTTTCGTATTTTTCAAAATCAGTATTACGAAACAATTATATTCACATGAGAATTTAAGATATCTAATCCAGCTTTTGTCTTAAAACGAGTTATGTATTTCCTTTTATGGAATGCCATGTTTTTAACCACTGTCTTATATTTCAGTGATTAATTTATAAAAGCTTGCTTTGAAAGTGTGAAGTGGATGACCTTGTCTCGCTGCGCTACATGACACCCCAACATTTTTCAATAAAAACAGAGTGCTGTTATTTGACACGTCCAAGAGAAACCTAAGCTTATCACTCAACACTTGCAAACGTGGAAATTCACACGGAGTCAGTGATTTTTGTCCAGTAAAAAGTAAGGTTATCGTCTTATCACCTGTGTTTGCTTGTCATCATTCGGAGAAACCAGTTACATTGGGCGTTTGCTCATTCCCATTATGCCAGAAGTGCTCGTTGAAATTCTCTTTCTCAACGTTTATTTACCTCAAATGGGGCGTTTAATAAGTCCATACTCATCGTCGGAAAAATGATTTATCTGAAATGTTTATTGTTATAAATTCATTGGTAATAAAGTGCTTTTTGTGACCACAGCTAAACATAAAATGGAACTGTCGAAGAAAAACGTGAACACACATTTTACTTTTAAAAATAATCTATAAATGTCTGGGTAGAGTTCGAATTAACATTCAGTCACGGAGTGAGCTATAAATGAGATACTGTTTAAGAATAAGGATTAGGTGATGGTCGTATTCTTAACAACGAAGAACCTGTTATCAAGCTTCATAACTATTGGATCTAAATCACGTAGTAATCATGTTCTGATAGCTTAATACACACAGAAAAAAGTATTAATAAAAAGGGCGTGTTATGCACGTGCAAATGAATTTGTAGTTATCTCAGTGTAGCATAAGTCAGGATAACAGTGTTTAAGGTCATTTGTATTGTGCGATAAGACTGCTGTAATTTATGTTTAACATTATCTATACTTAAGTCACGGTATCATGGTATTATGATTTGCAGTATTGGTCAGGATAACGGTAACTCAAGTGTACCTTTATACTGGTCTTTCAGAAAGAATAATTAACTTTCAACTTGTAGATTCAGTTGAACGGTAAGTGTCCAACTTATCTTACTTGTCCTTAAAATTAATCTCGAGAGATGACAACGCTTAGCGATACAATTAGTACAGAAAAATGGTCATTTGACTTGCGTTTAATGAAGAATTGTTTCATATCGAATAAAATGAGTAAATGACGATAATTTCTTCAATGATTAGTAACCAGTTAAACATTATCATTTTGTGGAATACCTATGCACAAAACACACTCACAATTAAGCATTAAGACGTCGGGAAATGAGCGCATTCTTCCAAAATATTTGTACCAATAGACATGTATATACTTGGCTAGCTCTTTATGAGAGAAAAAGAACCTCTTATGTGTGTGAAATTTAAGATAAGAATCTGATTACAAACCTGCAAGTTCAATGGTTGCATTTCGACTTCTAGCTACACCGAGAAAGTTCCGAGCCACACACCAGTATGTGCCAGTATCTTGTTCTCTTCTGTTCTGAATGATGCGAAGGAAGAAAAGAGAGACGCCTTTGGGCAAGATCATCCGGTTTGGCGTATCATGAATAATCCGTTCTCCATTGTGGTACCACTCAATTTCTGGAGTCGGTTCTCCATCCGCTTTACAGTTTAATTTGGCAGGTTCAAATTTCTTAACTGCGAGATCAATTGGATGTTCTGTAATCTTTGGTGGTCGTTGAACTGTGAAATGAAAAAAAAATTAGATTACCTCTTTCTAATTTAAGAAAAAAATCACCTTAGAAGAAAAAGCCATCTGAATAGCTTTGGAAACAAACTTGGATTTTTGTAGGTGTGTGAGGACGTGACTTACCGATACACATGCACACCCAAAAGCTTCGACAGTCAACACTCTGCCGTCCACTTTCTTTTATTATCCCAAGAGCATTAAGAGAGAGACAAAAATATTCCATTGAAACTATGAGTAAAAACACTCAGTTTGTTTGTCCGTAGTTTATACATATATGTATATAGCAGTAGAGAACACTTATAACACAAACACCTGGTCTAGATGGACAAATTGAATGCAAACACAGTTTCGTGATAATGGTCAAAATTACTTAATGAGTAACATTAAATTTACTGTAAAAGACAGGTATTATATTACTATTTAAAGTTATTATTGTTACTATTAAGTTATAGGATAACCCTAGTTAATGGTTGTAATTACTGTTGAAAAGCACAATTTAACATCCATTACTTTCAGATAGAACTGAGAACATATACAACTAATCATAAATGTGTTGTATTGCGCGGTTGACATTTTCATATCATGGTTATAGTCATGAAATAGATTTGGATGAGAATACATGACTCATTCAATTTCTGTACAAATTGTTTCACATTCTTTGTAAAACTTTACTTCACAATTATTAAACCACAATTATAGATGCAAAAAAAATTCTGAAATTGAATAAACACTTTAAAATCATACCAATAATTTTTAGAAAATAATTTTTTTATAGCTGTTCAAACTTTCAAACTCTTGTGTGCCGCCAAAGTAAAAGATGAAAATTTTTAGTAAAAAACAACAACAGCTTAGTTTTTTTAATTGCAGTAATTACGTATTTAAATATAGTTTTGTACCGACATTTAATTTATTTTGGGTGATTGATGTATCTGGATATTGTTGAATATCACCTATAACAGTGACATGTTAAGTGTCTATCACTTACTGCGAATTAATGGATCATCGTTATAATTGTTTGTTATGAAAGTCTTTCAGTCTTTATTACGAATTATGATTGATTTTAATATTAATAAAATTAATTATTCTCTTCTACAAAATAATAGATAAAATATTTCTGTAGTTTAGTTGTTAGTAAAAACTTTCGAGCAATGCTAGCAAACTATTGAGATCGAAACCAAATTTTACGTAACTGGCTTAAGTTACATAATGTTATACATCAGAACATAAGAAAAGATAACATACAAACAGAGAATTCTATTCAATTATCAGTTGGATTATCTTGCTGTTAACAATGTTTTTGCTCATAATCTTAATATCTCACAAGTCTATGTTGATTTTCAATTAGAAGGTAATAAATTATATGAATATAGAAATAAGAACCATATGATAACCGCTTTTACATCTTAATGTGTTGCTTATCAGCTGTAATTATTTCAGCTGAATATAACCACATTTTATCTTTTTATAGAGATAATGAAATTGCGAAAATGGAGACCACAGAAAAATGTCACAACAACTGATTATTTTACAGAGTAGCTTAAGATTTGATTTTTACGTACTAAAAGAGAAAATCCTAGTTTCTAATTTTCGTCACTATGTCTGTGTTTACACAAGTTTCACTAGTGGGTTTTCAGATTTAATACCACTGTATGCAAAGACATTTTTTAAAATAAAACGTTTACGATTTTAATACTACAAACTGTTTGTAGTTTGTGTGACTTTTAAACACAGTAAATAGTTTTGTAAATTTGTAAACCTACCTATCAAAAGCACATAAAGAAGGGGAGATTTTAATTTTATTACTGATGAAAAGATATAATATAGCTAGTTTCATCGTAAGAAAACAAAGACACACGTTTAACTTCCTGTGCACGAACTGAGTGTAAAATAAAACAAACACCTGAAGTCAGGATTGTCTAAATAAACGATAAGACTGTAAGGATCTGCACTTCTAGCTTGTTATGGATTTAAAAATCAAAGATAGATTTATTTATTTAATTTAATTTGTTGATTATTTTGTTTGAAGGAAGAGTGCACTAAACGAATCGCTGGCTCTTTCCAACTTTAGTATTTAGGAACAATCGCCCCCTTCGTCCCACGAGTGTATGTGATTGTTTAACTACAGTGAAGTTGGTGTTTTAAACTAAGCGAGAGTGAGTTTTGCTTTATTAGATCGCGAGTTGTGGGTTTAACTTTGGTTGGGTGTGGATGAGAGTTGATGGAAGGAAAGCAGATCAGTAAAAGCCCACAATTCATAATTGCTGGATGTCTTCGTGGTTATCTGAAGACATAATTATTTTTTTCCCTTTCCCTTTTTGGAAGGTTCGATAAGTATGTGACCAAGCAGCCAGTTCAATATACACTTTCTAGAGATAGATTCATCAGGAAAAAATGTAACGTACCAAAGAAGTAGCAGGAACAACGCCAAGTAAAACGGTTCAGGAGATAATGACCCATTGTGGGTCCAATGAACTTGTGAATTTTGATGTGGGGAAACTGAAATATTTGGATTAAATCCACTATCACAGAACAAACACGAAATGTTCGATCTATCCTGTGCTCAGGCTGTAAAGTAAAAGAAGAGTAGCACACCATGAACGTAAATAAAACTTTGTTTAATATAGTTTTATGTATTAATGTAGTTTTATATATTAATATAGTTTTATGTATTAATATAGTTTTATATGTTAATATAGTTTTATGTATTAATATAGTTTTATATTTTAATATATTTTTATGTATTAATATATTTTAATATAGTTTCATGTATAAATATAGTTTTATTTCTTCTTAATTTTTTTCTTGTAATAAATGGGGCACTTATAATTTTGTGCAATGAGGAGGTGAGTTCGTTTTTTCGGTAATAATTAATGAAGAGTGTAGTTAGTCTGTCTCATAGATCCAACACAGAGGTGTAAAAGAAAGTGGAAAATGAGGTGTATATGATCGAGAGAAGTGAAGGAATGTGCTCCACAGGCGCACCCATTACGGCTGAGGTCAGGGCTTGCCTTAGGGTCTTGATTAGGGTTCTGAATTAAATTTTATGCATTATCATGCTCCTCCTGAGAGTAGTTTTCCTAATTTTGGTGCATATTATACTGAGACAGATTGAAAAACGGGAAGGGCTGGCCTCCCTACTTACTACACCACTGATGGTTCTGTACCAGTAAGTCCTTTTAACAGTTTGCTGTCTTTCACGTCAGTTCTTGGTGTTTGGCTTTCACAGATAAGAAAGCTAGGAACCAACAGCTGAAGAAACTTTGACATTGAAAAAGTTAATACTGTCGAAACAAATCTTAAATGTACAATCGAGTATGAGTCAAAGCCGAATTTAACTCTACTTGGAAAGCTCAGTAACCCATCCTTTTCCACAGGTTCTTCAGTACTGACAGAGAACACCCAGGACCTATATGAAAAAAGCTGGACAACCTGGCCCTGTTCTTTCTTCACTCTAGCCCCGAGGCCTGTTAGTTTAGTCGCATCTCACACAAGGCCCACCCAAACATCCAGAGGAGGCACAAACTTGTCGGGTAACACCCAAAGATAGGGCCTCAATAGCGCGTGCTGCAAACAGCTGCGGGATGCGAAACCAATGTTTTTCATGAAATTTGGTCATACTTAGTTAGGTTAGTCTTGACCGTCTTCACGTTCTTTCTTGAAGGGGTGGGAGAGGGTGTCTAACAGAGATAAACTTGGCTTGACGTGGTACTGGATCTGCTAAAAATGTTTCGACACCACAGTTTATCTTTCATGTTTGTCCATTAGGCACGGCAAAAAGAGTCAATCGTTCGACGCTGAAATCTTAAATGTAACTCAAAAGAGAAGAAAAAAAGTACAAATTTCCATTAGTCCTAAATCAATGGAAAATGAAAAATACTTGACAATTTTTCTATAGCCTTATATAAAAAAATGAAAATAAATGATCACAATTTGTCAAGTTCTATAAGAAGATGAAGAAAGAAAAATACTTTGCTATTAGATGATAAAATTTGTTCTCTATTTAAATCACATAAAAAGAACTTTGAAACTTTAAGGCTTTCAACAGATGGACCTGTTTTATCCATGTATAAAGAGTCGCAGAGCGTGGATATGTAGAACCATTTTATATTTAGTAATTTTTAAAAATGTAGTGAGGACATACATTTTAGTACATTTTTTTTTCAGCTGTTTAGTGACATTGGTGAAGAAAATGCAGTTTCTGTTTTCGCTCAAAAACTTTTAAACCTCATGAACCGATTTATTAAAATGCATTTTGTAGTTAAAAGAACTAGCCCAAACATTTTCATTGCAGTAATAAATGTTTGTATACGTTCTATACTAGGATATGGACTACGTTGCATATAAGAGGTTTAACAGAATATTTGTGACTTTATGTGTCCAGTATAAGAATATGGACTACGATTTAGATAAGAGTTTTAACAGTAACTTTGTGTGTTTATATATTCAGTATCAGGATATATACTACGATTTAGGAAAGAGGTTTGACAGCAGTTTTGTGTGTTTATGTTTCCAGTATCAAGACGTGGGCTGCGCTTTATTTAGATAAGAGTTTTAACAGTAACTTTGTGTGTTTATATGTTCAGTATCAGGACATAGGCTACGGTTTAGAAAAGAGGTTTAACAGCAGTTTTGTGTATTTATGTGTCCAGTATAAAGACGTACTTTAGATAAGAGTTTTAACAGTAACTTTGTGTGTGTATATACGTCCATAGAACTATATTTTAATAAAGAAGTAGATGAAAAATATAAGAGTAATTTTTGAAGTTAATATAAAATTTGTTGAAGCTACTACAAGGTATGGAGGAATCAAGTCACACAGGAGGAGACACTTGACTACAAAACAGCTAAGATATGACAAATATTTTTAACAAGAGGCTAAACATATCATTGGATCAAATTTAATCGAAATCTGTCTGTCAATCGCTTTCAATTACTAAAATTCAAATACTGTAAACTACTATGTTTTTTAGTTCTATAATCATCGACAAATTTGGTAACACTAGGAATTATTACAACAGTTTTAAGCCAAGGTTCGTTTGGTTTGTTTTGAACTTCGCGCAAAGAAACACGAGGGCTATCTACGCTAGCCGTCCCTAATTTTGCAATGTAAAACTAAAAGGAAGGCAGCTAGTCATCACCACCCACCGCCAACTCTTGTGATACTTTTTACCAACGAATAGTGGGATTGGCTGTCACATAATAACGCTTGCACGGCTAAAAGGGCAAGCATGATTGATGTGTCGGGGATTCGAACCCGCGATCCTCAAATTACGATTCGAGTGCCCTAATCACCTGGCCATTCCAGGCAACTAAAGCTTGTAAAAAATAATATTAACGTATTGTTCTCAATAAGAGTATTACTCTATAGATAATTAACAATATATATCAAAGCAAATGCTGCAATCTTTTGATAAATTTTATGAATTTAATCATGTTGTTTTAGAAAGAAAATGCCCTTTAGTGGTTTAGCCCTAATTTTGAAGGCTTATAACGCTAAAAACACGGTTTAGACACCCGTACAACACTAACAGCCATTGTGCAACTTTCTACTTAACATTAACCAAACAAAGTGAAAGAAAAATAAAATAATCACATCTCTGTTATAAGAACTAGCTACTTCTGTACTTAGCAAATTTGTCCAAAAACACGTGAATAATGATCAACATTTTAATCTTATACGTGAGAGCAATCTTAATATATTTTATACATTCAACCACATTAATTAACAGAAACTGTGGGGAAGGATTACGAAATTCAATGCATTTCTTCTCGCACCACCTACAGTGGTAAAAGGCAATTATTTGCCTCTGCAGGAGTCATTTCAAAATCAGCGAAAGGGTCAGTGTTCTACGCAATTTCACGTGAAGTCCTTTAGTCTTTCCCCTTTGTGCTTCGGTCTAAAGTGTTCATAATTAGGTCACTGTGCACTGTCTGCTTATAGACAAATTTACCAGTTTTCATCTGAAGAAGACAGAGGCCCTTCAGAAATCTAGCATGCACGCGTATAATCAATGATTCTGTGGCACGTACACATTTAATGTTTTCTCAGGTAGCAAAAAACCTGTCAAGCCAATCTTCATCAAGTTGTCACTGTCGACTATCTTACGATTTTCATGGCGGAGATTTGGTGTTGTAAGCCCTCTATAAGGATATACTAGGGAGCAGTAATGGCCCTACAACGTGCACAGAAATATTTGCTTTTTATACTCATGTAACATGGCGGCTACTGTCTTATGTTATGTAAAAAGACAAAACCGTTCGAAATAATGTAGAAGAAAGTGTTTCTCTCTTAACAGGCACTAAATGACAGGCATTATATTAATGAGAAACGAACCGCATTACATACGTTTTATAGGGACTTGTTACAGCTATGCAAGGAACTAAAAACAATCGAAACAAAATGCATCTCAGAACCAAGTTGGTTCTTAGATAATTTGTTGATAAATAGAATCAAGAAGTATTTCACGAGTGAAGTTGACATGAGGCAATTAATGCAAATTCAACATATTTATAATTTAATAACCTGAAAAACCCGATCAAAACCAGATGTTTAACGAATTGTCGATAAGGTCACTAAATAAACAATAATAACACATGACTTTTCATTAGAAAAGCCTACCAGTGGCTCAGTTGTATGTCACGGGTTTCGATACCCGTGGTGGGCAGAGCACAGGTAGCCCATTATGTAGCTTTGTGCTTAATTCGAAACAACAACAACAACAACATCATTAGAAAAGAATAACGATATTAATGTTTATGAAGTGTTATTCAACACGGTATAAATGTGAGTTTCGATAAACAAGCATTACTGTAATTAGTAAATTACTTCAGTCTCAAACGTTGGTCTTACATGTCATTATTTATCACTTCAGTTGGAAATTCGGGGAATATTACAACAAAGACAGCTCTAATAGAAATTTCACGTTTTAAGGGATAATTTATTTTACGGAGTCTTTATTACTTATTAATTAAATTTTTATTATGTAGTTTGTCAATAGCTCTAGAGATAAAAATGCAATGTGGGTTAGTTCGCCACCACACCCAAACTAATGTAATGGAGTCTACGTATATGCTAATTTGTAGGATTGTCAAACCTCGAATCTCATTGCCAGAAGTTTGGAAAATGTTGGAAATATATGCCTCAAGTTTAAAACCCCTTAATTTTGCAGTAATTCTGTATCTGTGGTTAGCGTTTTAACTACTGCACGTTCGGCAACAAAACTTGTAACTTAACGAATAAAGTACATAATATTAAATATAGACCTAGACCTAGAAGTAGGCATATGTCGGTAACAAGCTCGGAACTTTACGATTACAGTATTTAATATTAAATATAGATATAGACCTACAAGTAAGCGTATGTCAGCTTGTACGAAAGTTAGTATTAGTGTTGATGCTATCTTAATATGAATCATAACATTTTAGCAACAGAATAAAAACCCTTTAGTTTTAGGATAATTGACCCAGACTGTAAAGCGTAACAAAATACATGTTCTAAATGTAAACCTCACTCTCAAATGCAAAAAATTAAAACCCAATCAAAATAAAAGCCTCAATCTGCATTCATAAACAAACATGTAGTTATTAGAACAAAGGATAAGTCTTAATCACTGAAATGAAGGATAAGTCTTAATCACTGAAATGAAGGATAAGTCTTAATCACTGAAATGAAGGATAAGTCTTAATCACTGAAATGAATAAACAAAAACACGGCCAGAAAACAATCTCCAGTTCACGAGAACGTGTAGTTCAGATATGAAATTTCAATTCTAGGAAGAAAACGAAACATTTGATAAAAGATCGCAAACAGTTTATTTTACAAAGCACAAAACAAAGGACAAAACGTTAGTTATGACAATGAAAACCATGTTTGTGCCAAGTACTTCTTGCTTCTAAGTTAATTTTTTATGCCAATCAGACATGTTGCATGCATACAGTCAGTATTGATAAGATTCTGAGGTATTTCTAATCACTATACTGAAATAGCTGTTTCCATGGCGACTTTTGTATCTCATGTCATTCGACGGGATACGATGCGTCTACTAAGAGCGTCGGATATAAGCTCGATGTGAGTTAAGTCCAGTGAGCATGCAGACCATTTTATTTGGTCAGATCCCTCACCAAGGAAGGCGTCAACCAGCTTAGCACAGTGGGGAAGGGTATCACCATCCATTAGACTGCGGTTGTGTCAATTACATCAGCATATAAGGGTAATGAGATTTGTCCTTATAAGGTGTAGAATTAATTGTACCAAGCTACGAGATGCTTATTTCTGTCCACACCGTACTCTTCAGCCCCTCAACCAAGTGCGTATATTAAGATGGGAGTTAGATCTGTTTCCAGGTTTTCTCCGAATACTTGTACTATAAGCTGTGAAATATAATGCTACTCCATATGACGTTGGACCCATGACTCTTTTGTTCTTCGCTGTTGCCAAAATGAGACTTATTGGAAATTTGACATGCAAGTTGATCTTGCAAAGTTTATTTCTGACGTCTTTTTACTGAAATTATGTCAAGTTACAACTGTAGACACCTCACGTAACCTCGGAGCAGTCACATTGTGATTGTAACTAGTAAGAATTGATAAATAATAGCCACCTTGTGCTCTGAAAAATGTTTTTTCTTGCCTAGACATCCGAACAACTACATCATTGATTTGTAGGCGCATCGTATATTTTGCTATTTTTACTTAAGATAATTGTGAAAGTTTGTCACAGGCTTTTATGACTCTAATAGTCAGCTTCTATTTTTTCGATTCTTCTCCGCAACAGCAAAACTTCCGGATGGCGCCTTTAAAACCACGAAAACCGTAGATTCAGTAAATCACTTCACTTTGATAGATAAGACAAAATTATGAGAGGCCACTCTATATAGCATCGTTCGAATAATCAATCATTTGCATTTTCAGCTTTAGTTACTGATCACGAAGTACCTGATTTGCATAACAATAAACTGAAACGAGTGACTGATACTATTTTATAAAAATAGTTTTTATCTTGTATTAGGTATCATATAATAAATCTCATTTATCCTTTGCTTACTTTGTGCAGTCTGTGAGGTTAAAAAAATACAAAGGTACCAAAAGGTAACGTTCAAATACAAAACAATCTAAGTAAGTTCAAATATAAGACAAAATCAGTCTTTATATATAATTTCATCAGGTAAAATTGATTATAAAAATAAAGTATCATAAATATATTACTTTCAACGCAAAATGAAAAATACTTGTCGAAGTATACAATCTTGAGAAAGGCTCCTAATGTATCACTCGTCTGTTGTACAAATTGCTTTATCTTGCACGGCGACAAATTTCGAGCAAAACAGATAAATCTGTTTCAAAAAGAGAAAATATATTTTTTGGTTCTCGTGTCTGCTTGTTTCTCCCGCCATGCTGTCGCCTCTGTCACCTGATAACTGTTAAAACTCGCCAGATAAGAACACGTGCACTCTTGCCTGTAATACTTCTTGAAATCACCCCTACCACCAGGGGTCCTTCTTTTGTGATACCCGTCTTACTAGTATTATAACACTGATATACGAGCGATAGTATACGAGTTCATGTTGATATTAGCAGATTTGATTCCGTATTCTTATGAATCAATAAGAGCTTAAAAAAGGAAGCAGCAATGTCCATAAAAAACTGACAAAATGTTATCAAATATCAGCACGAACACGAAATTACTTATCTATCTACGATCCATCTCCACTTATCTATTTATATGAATGTATCCGTCTGTCTGTCTGTCTGTATTTGCCTGTCAATAGTTTCACGTATATTACAAGATAAATAAACAATGGAAATTTAAAATCCTGCAAATAGAGATTATAAAAGAAAGTTATCAAACAAGGCTGGAGGTACTGTAGACGTTATTTATTCAGACTACAAACCTCTATTTCGGCTCCATTCTGTTACCTGGAATTACATATCGTGGTTCATGATATGTATGCTTTACAAATAACATATTCACCAGATAATATTTTAGGAAATCAGAGTTATAAAAAAGCACTGTAAAACCACAACTCGCTTCTTCTGATACTTGAATGGGGTAAGATTTTTGTTTTGTTTGGAAATTTCGCACAAAGCTACTCGAGGGCTATCTGTTCTAGCCGTCCCTAATTTAGCAGTGTAAGACTAGAGGGAAGGCAGCTAGTCATCACCACCCACCGCCAACTCTTGGGCTACTCTTTACCAACGAATAGTGGGATTGACCGTCACATTATACACCCCCACGGCTGGGAGGGCGAGCATGTTTAGCGCGACGCGGGCGCGAACCCGCGACCCTCGGATTACGAGTCAAACGCCTTACGCGCTAGGCCATGCCGGGCCTGGGGTAAGATACGAAACACAGTAGACAACTTGGTTCCGAAAGTTACAGCTTTTAATTTGCTATACTATGTTCGTGTAATTGAAGCATAAGGTTTCAAAGCATTGATTGTATAAGTATACAATGTTTAATGTTATCGGTATGTTTTTCTTATTACAATACTTTTGCCAAATGTTTTTGCACTTCGAGAGTATTGTACAACTGTATTTTGATGTTCTTTCACGTATTATTACAGACACTACAAATCATTAATTTACTGTTATACGCATAGATTAACTGAGAGAGGCAGCGAACTACTTATCACGTCAGTTGAAATGGAGAACTTATGGAAAACGTTTGGGTGCACCTGAAATATCTAAATTATATCGAAAACGTAACAAGTGTTTAACTACAGACGGTTGCAGTATCAATACAATTACTGTCGTAGTTTAAGTTATGACGAGAGTATAATTTGTTTGTCTGATTTGTTTTTGTTCTTTTTGTCATCATTCTTCTTCCGAACACTTTTCAATCGACTTCCATTCCTTCACTTCTCTGTGATTGACTTTTGACTTTTCAGGGTTACACCTCGTTTCAAGAAGATCAGATGTTTTTTTCATATCTTTCATTTAGACATTTTAAAGGATTCTATGTGTATATTTGGCGGCTCCTGAGGTATATTTACAGAAATGAGAATAAAATTGACACAGATATAAGTTTTCATGTGCCCAACACAGTGACTTACAAAATAAAAGTTGGTTTTACCCATTTTGAGTCAATTTTAGAAGGGTTTAGATTTTGGAGTTTTGATCAGTTACTTTGCCGTATTTTGATCAATTTATATTTTTGATACAAAGATACTTTTTTACAGTTCCCAAGTTGTGATATAGACGACTTTTGATATTTCTGGTATGAGCATTGACCGTGTTGGGATTACGTGGTAGACATGTTGAATACGCCCGCACGTGTTGGCCTCTTTAATATCAAAGGTATCTCAAGAAAATACTGATACAGTGAAACATCAACCAAAACGAGTTTACAGATATTTTCGTGCAAAGAGAAACGTGAGATTAGTTAGGTTTGCTTGTTTTAGCATAAAAACATACATTCAGCTATTTGCACTCTGCCCACCACATGTAGAAACTTCGGATTCTAGTGTTACATTGAAATATTACGGGGACAAGAAACATAAAAATATTAAATAGGATCTATATTAAATTAATCAAATTGGACCTATGTAATTTTTATTAAGCAGGATCAATATACATTTTGTTAAGTAGAATCTATGTAAGTGTTAGTAACAGGAAAAATAGCAGTAATTCGGAAAGCAGGCTTAGCAATAGTATGAAGGGAAGAACTCTAACATTGATTATTTCAGTTTTTAAAATAAATTTACTTTCTGATTTGTATCCGTCAGTCTTTCTGTGTGCACTGTGTGTATGTGGTGAACAGGGTTTTCGTTCATTAGCGAAACGTCGGTAGGAATTCTAGAAAAATCAAATAGTATATGGTAGGCTTGTTTAGTAAATTAAACAAGTAATTTAACATCACACTTGTAGAAGCGGGTGGTCTATTAGTTGGGTATCATGCCAGTAAAACCACGCTATTAGTAGTATTTTATTCGTACGAAATGTTAACACTTTGACTTATTTGAATAAGGTCAGTTTAAAAAGAAAAAGCAGTTAACGTGTCTTCATGCTTTCGATATAAGATTAAAATCCATTGAATTAGACATTCTCTGTGGACAATAATATTTTTGTTTCAGGTGGCGTTAACGAAACAGCACTTAATACTATAAAAAATGTTAGTGTGTTATTTGAAACTAAAACTAGTAAAGGTAAAGATGGTTAATTAATAGCTAATAGCTATAATATATTCTACCCTGGAGAATTATGTGAGTCAGTTAGCTGTACTGTGTATTTTAATTCATTAGAAACGAACTTCGAAAGTCAGAACAGAATATTAGGAGAATGCGAATTATCATGCAAAGCTAAAAACAAACCATCCAAACCTAGACATTGGCCAGTAATGGTCATAACATCAGGCTTTAAACGATCGCTTGTAGTCTGTTGTTCCATTTTTCGCTCAAACAAACCAGCTGCGGCCCAAGAGCTCTAGTCTCACCCGGAGCACGACTGACGCAGTGACAAGTCATGTCACGTGCCCTGCGTGGGCAAAGCTCCGCTAGTGTATCAATCATAATTACGGTTCTATTTTCTGAAACTAGCCAAGTGTCACACCTCGGCCGGCATCAGTTGCAAAGAAACAGGTCATTCAGCTGTCCAAACAAGCAAAGTGCCAGCGATACACCACACAAGAAACAAAGTGGGGTAAATGGAAGAGAAGCGCTATGTTTGCCTTTTGACTCAGTTAAACTAACGAATACTTACCCCGCTATCAGTTCTTACTGACCGTTAAAGAAACTTGCCAAACAGCCTTACTGTACATTTTATATCGTAACTAACTCTTATCCTGCATTAGTCAAGTTCAAAATCATCATAGCCTCATAGCTTACCATATAACAGAAAAAAGAACCAGGTTACAGAAATAATACTAGTAACTCTGTCATTGGTAGACATAAGTCATTGTAACTTCACTGCTTACCATACAATAGAAAATAAAATAATCGAGCTGTAACAAATATGGTAGAAAGGAACAACACATTGATTCAATTTCACTACTAATGGTTGTTACTATACAATATTTTAGAATTAAGTTAACAGTATTGTTAGTATTCACTTCACTTGTTTTTATGAGTGTTTTAAGTTCCATGGATCAAGGAAACTATTGAGCTAACTTATATTGAGGAAGCGCAGATAGAGCTCGTGTAGCTTTGCGCGAAATTCAAAGCAAACCAAACAAATAAAAACAAACAAAACAAAGTTATACTGGGGAAAGTGCCAGTATTGGCAAAACTCGTTTGAGTTGTATTTTTTATTTACTTTAAAACAATGAAATAGATATAATTTTGGAATATAATCAAAATACCCAATTCACTCTCGTCAGTTATTGAAACGAAAGTAATTCTCATTTTCTCATTTTTTTTAGTAAGTGATTTGCACGTGATACATCCTCAAAATACAGACTGGAGTATCAAGTCCAATTGTATAATACCACAAAAATAAATAAAAATTATAGCTAATTAAAAAAAAAAACTGGTAAAATATCCGTGATTAATTTTTGTCTTGAGTGAATGAATCAGTGAACAGAAATAATTGTGTTCGAGGACAGTTTAGCTGTCAGACAGTTTCAGATATAAAACAAACAGAATCCGCGTTCTTACATCAAATACTAGTGAATAGGTCGTTTTTTCACTGTGTTATTGTGCTGGATTATTGATATTCAAGTACTTTACTCCGTTACCATACAATAAAAAAAATCTTCAAGCCATAGGTGTGTTAGAGAAATGACAGTCAAATTTACTATTCGACCAGTCAAGACTAGCTCAAGAACTAGCTGCCTTCCTTCTAGTCTAGTTTGTCAGTTCGAAACTAGTAACGGCTAGCGTAGACAGCCATTGAGTAGGTTTTCGCGAATATGTGGGAAAATAAACTTACCGATTTTCCGGTACACATTCTTTGGTCATATCTATTGATCGCTCGACACAAGTTCGTCATGATGCCGCTCGCCATCCATCTGCTGATATTAGCTCAATGGTCATATCATGTCGTGGTCTTGTCGATATTGGTCATTCGGTACTAGTCCGGAGGTTATATCGCTACTGATTCTCAGGTGTGAGTTCAACAGTAACATCACTACGTGTATAGTAATTGCCACAGATAAAACTAAGCCAACATCTATTTCTGAACCGCCTATTGTAACATTCTAGTCTGATCATAATTTCGGTACATTGCTGGTGATAACGTTATGGTTAAATAGAACAGGTGATATCACCAGAGGTAAAGCAGCAATAGAGGGGTGGAGGTTTATTTGCCATATTTTCCTTATGTTCCTTGCACTTATCTCAAGTCTTTGTTTTCCACTTTCTACTGTTTAGTATTTTTCGTTACATGGTTAGACACCCATGTGCACGCCCGATCTGCCCTCTATGGGTAGAATTTTTCCGCCGTGATTATGGAAACATCAAACTTCTCTTCTTACTACATGAAGACAGTTAAACATTTGAGGCAAACTTTGGATCCGATGAATTGTAAAACTAACTAGTAATAAGAGAGAATTTTCACAAACCTCTCGTCACGAATAGTCTCTGTAGATATCCTGTTCTAGATAATTTTGAAATGTCCTGAAAGTCTTAGCTTAAAATGGCCTTTGTAAACTGTTTCAAATACATTATCAAAGAAGAAGTGCTGAACTTTATCAAGGTTAGTTTTAAATGTTAGAACTTAACTCACGAACACTCTAAAAGGTGCGAACGTAACAGCTGGTCGGACAATCTGACAGTCCAGTTACCCACGTGAGTTGCCTGCGTTTCTGTATCCAATCTATCATGATCAAGACGTTCCTGTTTATAGCTCTTGCAAGTTATATAGAGTAAGAAGGTGTTCGTATATTCCCTTTAACATTAACACGACAGAAACTGCGTCACTTAAAAAGTCGATAAATCAATAAGTTCAAATTTAAAGCATAAGAATAATCAGACAAACTAAGCTTTCTTAAAATACGATATGTCGATGTCACCAATCCATCATTTTAAAGTTTAGCTCAAAGTTTTCTCATCATTGTCCCACACTGTTGAAACATCTCTCATATTTATCAGTTGGTACCTTTGGACCAAGTTAAGATTGACCAATGATAATTGCGTGTTTTAACGTTAAAGAGTTTCTAATTCTTGACTCATTTTATTTTATTTACAAAATATGATCCGTCCACGGTGGTAAAGCAGTATTTCTGCGGAGTTACAACAATAGAACTTGGGTTGAGTAACTTGTGGTGGGCAGATCACAGGTTTTTTGTACAATTAACAAAGGCAAATATGTCATGCACAAAAGAAACATCCACAGAACTTGAGAAAGATGACGTTTTAGTCATGTAACCAAGAATAAATTACACGTGATACCGGATGGGTTCTAAATGTCAACTCACACTAAGTTAATAATTTTTATTCACCATCTATTAGGGACGTAACACACACACACACATGCATACCGTAAATAAAATAAAAAAAATGACGACAATAACCATCGACATAGCCGAGTAGTTAACGTTTTATGGATTGAAGATCTGCAGTGCGAGTCACCATATAACACTGAACACGCCTTGCTGTAAGGGCGCTATAAATTTGACAATTCAGTTAAGTTATTCGGCTAAGTTTAGCCGCACGATAAAAATTGGTGTTGACGACTGGTTACTCTCCCGCTGGTCAGAAGTTCCAAATTAGAAATAGGTACACCTAAACCCTCGGGGTACCTGTCTTGGCTGTCTAGCTCAAATATCGCATAAGGTTCCGTTGACGATGAAAATACCAATATCCAGTTACACATCATACCATCCATGTTATTTTTTATAGATAACGCTGTCCGTCAGTGAAAAGTAAGTACTTTCTTCATATTATACATATAATAAAACGACTTTCTACGCTGTTTATCTTTTATCTTTATAACTTTTCTGCATTCCGTGTATGTTTATGCTACCCGCAATTATACTAATGTTAAAAATGACTCGACAATTCAAAACCAATAAAATACATAAAGTATACCAGATATAATACTACTAATGAATATGGAATATTTGGTACTCCTAAAGTAAGGTACTATAGGAGTAAATAAAACCCTAAATTGGGTTTTAACCCGAAGGTTTCTAACCCGTGCAATTACAGTGTTTAACATGCACTAACTACTTTGTCATATTAAACTTTGAGGGAATCCTGTTGTAGTTGAACTGTACAATAAGAAAACTTTAGTTGAAGCATTAATTGATTGTATGAATGTTTATATTAATCTTATCAAATAGATTCCAAAGAACTAAACTATATACATTCTGAATGTAGTTATTTCTTCCGAAACTTCTTTCAACTAACATTTCTAGGGATTAATAAAACATTTATTCTAATACCGCACGATTTTGTTCTTTTAAATGCTTACCAAAGGCAAACATTCATAAAAAGTAATATTTACTTGTTGAATTTTGCTCGGGAACTGACGGGGATATTAAAGTAAAAAAAAAACAAAAAACATTTTTTTTTCATATTAGCGCGCTCGTGTCCATGAATTAGCTTGATGACGTCACCAAATCTTGTTTCTCAGAACAAATCACATCTTGCTCAGACTTGTGTAGAGCAGCAAAAGACTGATAAACTCTGGTAACAACACTATATTACTGAAGAAATAAAGTTCGAAGTTCAATTCCTATCAATACCTTAATACTACCTGTCGACTATACTTACAGGAGGCATGTTTAAGTAATCAAATGTAGGTACGGTAATTCCTCGAAAACACAGCGAAGGTCCGAATCTGACAAGTATTTCCTCTGTCACGAACCTAAGCCGTCGGCTTTATCCGCAAAGGCTTAGAAGTTCTCAGGACCTATCTGTTACAAAACTTTTATTGGTTTTGTTCTTATTTGTCCCGAAGGTTTCTAACCCGTGCAATTACAGTGTTTAACATGTACTAACTACTTTGTCATATTAAACTTTGAGGGAATCCTGTTGTAGTTGAACTGTACAATAAGAAAACTTTAGTTGAAGCATTAATTGATTGTATGAAATATAGTCGTAGACCAAAACACTCACAAAATTGGGGTATTACCGCTGGTGGAGTTTCTAAAAACTAAAGAATGACTACAAACGATTTTAGCCTTAAAACGTATAGATTCTTCGGGAAGTTTCGGTTCATTATCACTTCTAACGATGTTAAACAGAATAACTAACATAACTGAAAATGTCAGATTAAAAGTTATCTATAGTTAATCCTAATTCCTGTTATTTTGATTGGTTAATGTTATTTTCGCGAGAATTATTGGTAGGTAAAACGTTAGTGCATTCACGTCGAATGTAACTTGTATGATAAGAACATATTGCGAGAATGTGTTCAAAAGAGACCAGGAACTGAAGATACTTATTATTGTCAAATTCAAAATAGTATAAAACTTATGTTCCTCATTGAAATGAAGTATATTAATAAACTTGCCATCGAGGCCTTAAAATCTTCCTTGTACGGAATGGTAAACAGACATAGACTAATAAAAAACTTATGGGTACTAGTTAAATTTGAAAATACCTGATCATACTTCATGAAAAGGCCAATTAATTTTACATCCAATAATTTAAAGTTTATCATATTTCAGATTGTTTTTTTTTACATAATATTCACTATCATAGCTTACAAGATTCCTGTGTCTGGGTTATGAAAGCAAATGTTCTATGCACTCTTAAAAAGTTAGGCCTAATAACGAGGTTTAACAACCTTAAATAATGATAGCTAAGAAGGATACTATTGTGCGTACACCTCCATATGTCATGAAAAAATTGCGGATCATTACGTCCACACGTTCTTGCAAGGTTACTGAGGAATATTTGTATACGTTCTAGAAAGTTTATTGAGGAATACTTCACACTTTTCGGCAAAGTTGGAAATGAATAGTTCTATTCTTTCTGACAGCATTAATGAGGAACGCTTCCTTCATATGTTCTTGCAAGGTTACTGACATCCGTACAAATTATTGTAACAAATGTGCAGTTTCTGAAATATAAACATAACTTAGAAGTATCTAAAATACTATGCTGGTGGACAACTTTTTCACAATCCGTCATCACGAGCTAAATATAATATTTAAGTACGATATTTAGAATTCTATAGGCGTTATAATGTCGTTGTTCAAATGGAGTTATTTCACAGTTCATTTTAAACCTACAGTAATCGGTTACGGAAAGGCTTGTTTTCCGCCCATATTTCATTTGCCAAATATTCGGGTTACTTACTATATGTAAGTATTCAAATGGTCAACGATACGTATCTAAAAGCTTCCTTTCTCCTCAACATGGAGACATTCAGGAAAATTTCAACTTAATCCCCGGCGCTTCCATTAACTACACGATTAGATAAATTTATCGTACTCGTGAGGGTACGCCATACACCCTAGGAGAGAAAGCTGTTCTAGCAGCGTAATAATAAGCTGCCAATTATGGTTTTGCCACTGAAACTTTAGGCACTTTTTCCGTATAATTAGTTGGCCGAAACAGCGAGAGTTCTTGTACGTCGAGGTGTTACGTTTAGCAATAGCGGGAGTTGCTGGCTTACTTTTGATGGCGTACTGATGTACCTGTCTGACTCTAGTTCTAGTGTATACCTGATTTTAATAGTTACCTAATTTATTTTTGGTTCTTCTCTGATTATTTATCTTTGTTAAAAAGCACGAATGATTTATTTTTAGCTATGTATTCTAGTCTGTTTGTAACACATATACAATCAAACCCACTGGTAGTTACTAGTTCTGATAATGATGTCACCGAAACTAGCCGGTTAGAATAACCAATGAATATTTTGTCTTTCGTTATGCCAAAAACATCATTTTGTTTTCTTTTCTTTTCATTCCTAATATAGCAGCTATGTGAAAAGAAATCGTCACGCTACTGTTTTTTACTACTTATATAACTTGACTTATGATGGTATTGTTCATTACTTACATGACTTACGCTAGTAAGTCCACTCCTTGCATAAGTTGCCTTACACTACTATCGCGTACTATTTACATAACTAACGCTACTATTATGCAATATTTACATAACTTATAGTACTTTTGTACTCACATAACTTATGCTATTAATATGCACTACTTGCACAACTTGACTTACGTTACTATCGTACACCACTGGACAACTTAAGTTACTATTGTTAATTACTTAAATAACTTATGCTGCTATTGTTCGCCACTAACCCTTGTGACACTTTACAAACCTACAGTTATATTTACACAATCATTGAATCTGTTTTATAACTCAATATAACCAGTTGAACGATATCTGATTTAGGATACAATGATCACCATTTTGTCTGCCCTCACATATTCACTGAAAACATACCAAGCCGTAACAATTCTTCCTTCCAATATTTTTGAAGACTGACTACACTTGAAATGCTTATAAAGAATGATTTCACACAAAAGTAAATTGTGCATCCACTGTCTTATGTCAGTTTGTAAATACTTTTCCTTTATGCATCCACTGTTTTATGTCAGTTTGTGAATACTTTTCCTTTATGCATCCACTGTCTTATGTCAGTTTGTGAATATTTTTCCTTTATGCATCCACTGTCTTATGTCAGTTTGTGAATATTTTTTCTTTATGCATCCACTGTCTTATGTCAGTTTGTGAATACTTTTCCTTTGCGATGCCTTTTATTTTTCCATAGTTTTTATGGTCTTAAATTCTAACCTGTATATTCATTGATATAACTCTTAAAGTTTCTCTTTCAGTCCAAATTGTATTAGTCTAAAACAGTGTAAGCTATACTTTTCAATTATAATCATATATTCTAGAGCATATTAATTCCAGCTTGTAACAAGATTAAAATATAATGTCCATTCCAGAGCCCTAAAACGTATGGGAACAGAGTTTGAAATGTTAATACATCTTTGTTTTCAGTCTTATTAGGCTCTTCAAGCTGTGACTCACGCTATAGCTTGTGATTATGATTCTTTATCAATATTAGATCTACCGCACGTATTCTACAATGCTAAAGAAAAGAAACAGGTATGGTATATTTCAATGGCGTTATCATACTCAGTTTATGAGACGATTTTTTTTTTTTGGTGTTAGAAGTTGAGTTATTTATAATTGCAGACGAAAGCTCTAACAACATTTCCTTCCCCATAACATGACAACAACAAATGAATAATTATATAATAAAGTGTTAATAAGCTTTGTCATTCTCTGCACTTAAACATTAATAAAATTGAACGTAGCCTAGTGGTTAGTGTGCCCGTAACGTAATTCAGTGGATTCATGGTTCGCAAACCGCACTTTAGAGCCGAGGTTGCGTTATAACAGTGACGGTCAAATCTCAGTATTCGATTACAATAGAGCAAGAGCTAACAGAGGGACTGGTAACTAGATACCCTCCGTCCATTTTGTCAGTTTGAACGATAGCACAGGTAGCCATTGTTCAGCTGCTTGCAAACATTCTAAACCATACAAACTTAACTTTCATTGAACCAAGTTGATTTAAGCTGAGAGAAAGGAGAATATGTTTGTTACACATTTGACAAATAGTTAAACATGAAGAATAAACGATGAACATAATAAACGCTGTTTTAAATATCAATATTAACTATTTACGTTACAAATATCTTTGGTTGTTAAGTTTTAAATCCCCCGCTGGTACTGTCTACGGATTTACGACACTACAATTAGGGGTTTGATTCCCCTCGATGGACTCAGCAGGTAACACAAAGTAGCTTTTCTATAAAGAAAAAACACACACACACACATACACCCTTAAGTTTTTGAGAACTAGAGAAACTTCATTCATAATTATAGCAAAACGCGGTCTTCACACACAAGTCCTAGTTTCACATTCCAGCACTAAATCTTTAATATGATTACCTTAAATATATGTAATTTGGCAAATGTATTTAATTGTTTAATTCAACACGTCAAAGCGGAAACAACGTATTTGATCAATTAACTTCACTTAAATCTTTTGTTTTACTGACTACGATGATCACAAATGTTGATTAAATGCAGAAAAATTCGTGTTTCAATTTAGAATAAAAGTATTATTATTGTTAATTAAGAAGAATTTTTTAAAATTTTCAATTACATATGTGGCTATGCTATAAGAAAACACATATATAATCAGATTTTCTTTAAACTTCTGGGTCCCTCAATGGCACAGCAGCAAGCTTAAAGACTTAAAATGTTAAAGTTCGGGGTTCGATTTCCTGCATTGGACACAACATATCGCTAAACTTGGCTTTGTTTTGAACCAAGCAATCTAGCTTCCTGGTATGTCCGAGGTAAGACATACAGTTCAGAACACCAAAATTTTAGTTTCGATACCTGCGATGAACCGAGTACAGATATCTCACTGTGTAGCTTTATGTTTAAGAATAAACAATCTGAAACTAAAAATCTTGATAATCCTATGTTTGTAATACTGAAAGTGTCATGTAATAATTTTCACTTACTTACGATTGTTTATATATTTGAAATTAAGCACAAGTTTAGACAATCGGCTATCTATGTTGGAGCCACCAGGGGTATCGAAACCATAATTTTAACACTGCAAAGTTGTAGGTTTACCATTGTAACTTGAAGAATAACTCCTATACATGAACCCAAAAATTTGGAGTTTTAAGTATTTAATGCTTTTGAAGAAGAGAGTACTTTTAAAATTCGAGAAAAACAACAACTGAGTGGCCGCTCAGTAACAGGGACTAGTTTAATTAACTTAAAATTAATACATTTATTACATAAATAAGTTTTTGCATGCATGACAAAAATTTTGATATCAAGTTTGTATTTTGAAGAGCCCCCAGAGGAAATTCCACTTGAAATTCAGTTTGTAATCAAACCGTGAATTTTGATATCTGTACTAGGAAAACGATACTAGATGCCAGTTTTGAAACACTATACAGAAGTTATTTTTTTAAATAGCGGATGCAGTTGATTCAATAAATGTTCTGCAAAAAAGTTCAACTTATAAGTAGTTAAAAACATTGTAATTCTGAAGATGAAATTCTGTTTGGATGATACAACCGGCAAAATATATTACTATGATACGAAAAACGGTAATAATCACATTGATACGATGTTTATGTTAACATTGAAACCATACATTTTGATTATATTGTTGGAAAATATGCCAAGAATGTCCATAACAGCTTGTTTTTCATTTGCAATTTCTTTAAGCGCCAACTACGCTAACAATGTTTATTTCCACAGTATATTATGCATCCGTAGATTTATAATAAGTCAAATGTTTTTACTTACATGGGCAAATTTTCATCTAGCGCCCCAAAATTAATTACAAATTAATCATAAAGTAATATTTCCACATGTACATATTACTTAAAACAACCATAAAAGTCATACATAAATTCCTGTTTAATATCATGCTAAATGTGGGAGAAGGTTATAGAACTGAAGCACCGTGTTTGTTTGTTGATTTGTAAGCATACAATATTGAATTTTGTTGTTGCTATATCTAGTGTAAGTTTTGTTTTCACTAATGGAAATATGTTAAAATTTATTTATTTATAATATTCAAAAACATACCATCAAGACAGTTGATATAATAACGGTAGTAAAGAAGCACAATGCCAGATCTTGTTAACATAATATTCATTCTTTTTGTACGTCCTAGACATTTTAATTATTACGCTGATCATTGACTACTTTAAGCCTAATAACATGATAACTGTGTTGTCAGCCGAAGGACCCTTTGCAATTCACACATTTGTATACTATTCTGTTCTTGGATCACCCTAAACACCGAAGATGTTACCATAAATAGTTTATGATTAGAACTTCTTTTTTAAATGGATACTGGTTGAAAAGCTGTGGTTCATTTGTTGACAGAACTTCTCTGTGGTATGCAGGGGTTTACAGTGATATGTAATTTATTATATATTTAGAGATACCCATGTAAAATGGCAGAAAGAAATGTTTTCACATCCATCTTCAGGCATAGTATTTCCTCTCAATTCAGTAGGCCACCTCTGGGTAGTAAATGTAAACTTAAACTTAATGCTACGTTCCCCATGTCATAAAGCACACCGACATATTTAAAGTGTCATGTTATAACAAGGGTTTTAAAGATGATATTGATGAACAGAATTATGTGGAAAACAAAAAAACGTTCAAGGTGATGACCCTTATAGATGGTATGAAACCATATCTTACCGCACTGTATCTGGTTGTGATATTTATGCAGGGCAGCATAAATGTTGCACATGTGGCAAGCAGGATTTTCTAAAAATGTACCACATTCCCTGCTGAGCCCGGGAGATGGTGTTTTTATCAGTTAACTTTTAATACGGATATTCCAATTTAAACACGTTTCTTTATCGATTCATTAATAAAAATGATACGCTATTATCCAGTTCAGCTGCAGAAAAAGGGCTTAAAATACATGAGTTGTTATCAAGTTTAAACTGCAACATTTCTTTAAAATTCCACTGAACTGAATTCTAAGCATTTAGCCAACATGTTATCTTTGTCAGTGAGGGGAAAAAAAAGAAGAAGAAAAGATATATATTTTTTTCACGGGGTTTGAACACATAACAAACATGTCAGTTTTTTCAAAGATCGGTGAAACCGTGTATGCAGAAAAGCGCCAGCCTAAACACGAATGACAAGGTCTGAACGAAAATAATCAAGCCGTTTCGTATTGCAGGGTCGGGATTATTGTACTGGAACCAAACTAAAAAGTGAACAGACGGGTGGTACGAAACGAAAGAACCTACTACGAACAGTTACAAGCAACCCCACAAGGCCTCGAGCTTCGCTCATGCTTTCATGTGAAGTCTTAGAAGTTTTCAATGTTCAGTGGGACTTTCAAATACAGTCCTCTGACGACCTTGTACAAGGTTTGGCTTCACGCAACGACGGAAAGTCCCAGCTGGAGATCGACCTGTATAGATAGATAGCGGGAGATGATTCTATGTAGAAGATTTGATTGGCTACAATGCTTTCTGTCATGTCACAAGCTAAGAAGGAAGAGAAGAACAGGGGGAGTTACTGAGGTACTCAAATGAATAGAATAGAGGGAGAACTGGACAAAAGGTGTCCTCTTGTGCAAAAACTACTGAATGCGGTCCTCGAACACAGGGCACATAGGACTCAGCGTAGCTACTCAGGCGAAATCGGCTACGGTCATCTATATACGAAATGGTTCCTTCATTAGACTGACAGAATGAAAAGACTGTTTTTCACCACTTGTCCGGTCGTAAGTAGAACAAGCGCGTTAGGCTATCACCCTCATGAGTCGCGTGACACTGGCGACTATAACTAAATCTGTGGGAACAAGGAAAATTTGTTAAAATGAAACTAGCTAATGGTTTTGTTAGACAGTGTTATAGATCTGATCTACTTATGGTATGCTGAGACAAACAATATTCGATTTCTGATTTTTGATGACGAGAAATCCCCTGAAATAAAAATGTGCTTCAGAACGGCTAGTATGGGTATTAACACTTTTACTGATAAGCAGAGAACAACAACGTTTCGATCTTCCTAGGTCCTGCTGATGTGTCGAAGAAGACTGGGTCGAACTCATATTGAAAATACATGTCATGTATGCAATGAATACCACAAAAATATCTTTAATCCGAAATATCATTAACTGACACACGAGATAAAACTGAATATGGCTGATATGTAAATGCTTAGTTCTATGATTTTTTTTTTTTACATTTATTTAACCATAACCTCTAGCTAGCTGTATTACGTTTTGATAACGAGGCTTAATATCGTTTGATTCGAACTAAACGTTATCTCTCAGGATAATTTTTAATAGAAATATTCCTGTAAGAGGTTTGCCAAAAAGAAACAAACAAACCCGGTTTCTGCAATTTAAAAATATTCCATAGGCTTGGTCCACGCTAATACAACGGTGAGTCTACGGAGTTACAACAGGGGTTCGATTCCTTTCGGTGAACTCAGCAGATAACCCGCTGTGGCTTTGCTATAAGAAAACACACACTCCATAGTCTTTCAAACTAATTCTCAAAAGAAATGAATAGTTCTTCTTTTGCTTATAATTTCACATTAATGTTTGAGTGAATGAAAATAAACCGTTTTACTTCTCACAATTTGTGTTAGTTAGGTCAGTGCTAATTAAAGAAGCGCATTACAGTGAACGTTCAACTGGAGTTAATGAAAGTGACAAAAACAATTTTCAAAATGGTGGAATTTTAAACTTCACGAAAAATACCTCATTACGCACATCTCTGCTTTCAGTACATTGACTTACCAACACGCATAAAGTGTAAACTGTAGCTTTTCCTTTGTTCTTAGTAAGGTAATTTACTATGAAATGAGGGTGTAAAACATGTCTATTTCTAGTTGGTAGTGTATTAAATCTAATCTAGTTCCCTCTTTTTTTGTGAAGCGATGTAGAATAGACAACCAGAATGAATTTATCATATAATTGATGGGTTGGGAGCTCATTTAGTCTGAAGTCGTAATGAAGTAATTTGCCTTTAGAAAAAGATACAAAGGAAAGACTTAGCTATGCTCGTTAGTGGTATTTATTTGTTGTTGTGTAAATTTATTCTTGCCTTTTAGTGATTTCATGTGTACTTAGCGCACACTTACACACATATAGATAGATCAATAATGTACGTGCTCCCTTCAAAATGTTTTAGCACGGCAAAGAGGAAATGTTCTATTTTTTTGTAGCTTTGCTATCTAGAAAGGTTTTATCATACAATAGACAGCTACACATTCTTTTAAGGGAGCTTTGAACACAGTATAATCAAATTACAACTTAATTTTACTAAGGAATTTGAACAGTGTAATCTTGATGATTTGTGAACCTGTATTGCTGCTTATTTTTAAATAGTATGTAAATATCCCATTTCATGTCAGTAAACCGGAGTGGTGATTATTTTGGAACATATCCATCCAGTTTCATGTGATGAGAAATTATTATTATTTTGAAAGCCAACCAGTCTCGCGTTTTGGTAAATGTAGAATGCTGGTTATTTGAGAAATACCCATTTTCATATGAATCGAAATGTTGGTTATATATTCACAATATTTACTGCCGTTAGTTGAAACATTAAACGACATTTCTTCTGTAAGTTTGTGTTAAGATGTATGTATGGGAACATGTCTTGCTATATTGATTATGAAAAAATTAAGTTTTTATCTAAGGATATGTAACAAGTTCAAGATTTATTCGTTATTTTAAACTTGTAGCTCCTCACAACCTTGAGTTTGTTGAATATTTTATTTTAAGTTTCAATATTGGCGAAAGCTAGAATGATGATTTGTTATGTAGAAAGCTAAGGCATTTACTTTCACCTTACGAATAGGGCACGACCTCACCTGCTTTTAAAAATGTTTTCTAAGTTATTTTTTTCACCAAACTAATTGTAGGCCCATGACTTTGTTATTTACCGGTTACCTAATAACATATGAGTTCCATGCATAACGTAAACAAAATATTATCAATATTGCAAGTAATTCAATAACTACTGTTGTAATTATGCATCTTAGAAAAAAATAAGTGATTACGTAGTATTGTTTTCCTAACTTATTATTCTGAGTGTACTAATTAAATGCAATATGCAGACTCCACTGGTAGTACACCATATTATAAAAGTCCATTTTAAAGGTTACTGATAAAACAACGCTTCAGCTACAAAGCTAGAAACAAAACAGCTCCAATGTTTACATTTAGATTGACGGAAATATTCTTTGTCTCTCCATTTCTGTCTTCAACGTTATAGTTTTATCACACCAACTTTATTTTATTTAAAATTATTTTAAATGTACATTTCCTGCAGAAGCAGTATTTAATATTTTTGTATATTAGTCCAGATACAAATGACTCTATTGTGTATAGATTGTTTTATAGCTTGTCAATGATGTAATTACCTGTATAATAGCACGTGTTAAGTAGCGATAATTCGTTGTTTTTGTGCGATGGGTTTTAAAAAAAACTAACAAACCCTTCAAAATCATAAAATTTGGATTTTTAGTACCCTAATTTGTATTTCCTAATCTGTAGTCTTTGAGCTGGTTCACCTATTATGGTTTTGATTATAATGTCATATTTGAAGCTCAGATCGTTAATGTATGCCTTTTCCCTTAAAACAACACATGCTGGCTTATAACGGTGAGCAACACATGCCAGCTCATAACGATGAACATGATGAACGATGAAGAGCACCAACAAAGAGTCAGTGAAACATCTAACATATAATAGTCAGTGAAACATCCAACATCTAATTGTCAGTGAAACATCCAACATCTAATAGTCAGTGAAACATCTAACTAGACCATTTTCACTAAATCAGTGAACAACTCTCCCTTTTTTTCTTTAATATTTCCTAATAGGATTTTAAAGCGCAATCTTCTACATTAGCACCCCATTTTAAAGCGTAATCTTGTACACTGGTTCGCCCATTGGCTCATCAGCGGTAAATTTGCAGGCTTACAACGCTACAAAACAAAGTTTTCTTACCAGTGACGGGCAAAACAAATACCATAGCCCAATGCGTAGTTTGTCCATACCAAATAAATATGCAGAGAAGTTACTAAGTTTTATACATTGTAGCCTGTAGATTGACGAGACAGCTTGCTGCAAAATGATAAAGTTAAGCCAGTCGAATGTGTCTATAAAATTATTCACGAGACTGTTTTCATTTGCTGAGCTACACCTATTGGATATTACCTTTAATTTATCTTAAAACTGCACAAATCACAATACTAAGAGTAATCTCGAAGAACTGACGTTTGATAGTTTTTTCTGTGCTTTTATTCAATTAAATGTAAACAAAATTCATATTTCGTAATATTTAAACATTATCCATTGCAGCTAAAACAGAAATTAGTTATGAAAATCAAAACCCATTTTAACAGGACATATTCTCTTCGCTATTCAATGATGTGTTATTTACAGTGACTGAATGGTCCTTTGAGAATTATTATGTGGACTGCACTACAAAAATACAGTTTTATGTTTTACGTATCTTACAGGAATTTCAAAACTATCTTAACCATTTGAAACATTTTGAAAGATATGGGGAGGGAGACTGAATTAGAAACTTTTGCTCATTTTTCTAACTAGATACGAATAACCAGTCTCATGTGAACTGAAACAATATTGTGGAAAGCCTTTACGTTTGAACAATATAACATAAGATGTTTGTAATAAATGTTATATTCGTATGAAAGAGTCGCTAAGAGAGAATCGAACCATGGCTCCTCCTATTTTTCTCTAGAATATCCTAATCTAGGCCTAAATGTGAAGGTACATCTTAGAGATTGTTTTGTTACCTAATTTATATTCAAATATTTTCTCATTTAACTGAATAGATTCTTTCAAGCTGGTGAGGATAAGATCTTTAATGTGTGACACTACTTGGATGAGCAACTCATATTGTCTTGTTGGACAATGTGTAGCGCCTTAGTTCAAATACGAGCCTCAGTGTCTAACGCTTGGCAAGTTTTTTATTTCGGATATTTTCTGACTTGATTTGTTCTATAAAAGTTTCACTAGTAATATGTTGTGTTGACAAACACGCGATCCGAACGGATCACTTGTATAAAAATCCAGAGGAAATTGCTTTCGCTCATGCTTTAGTAATACTTAATAATATCAAGACTTAGTTCTTCTGAGTTGAATTGATGTAAAACCGAGTGGTAATATAATGGGTACAAACTTTCATATTTTAATGCCGAATCTGTTAAAAAAAAATGGGAGCACTGTACAATCATCATGAGTCTCTCGTAGAAGTCCTTCATCAGGTTTATGTTGTCAATCAACAAAGTTACGATTACTAGCCACCATTTAGTCCTTACCACCTCTGAACAACTTCCTTCGCTGTCTTTCTTTTCTAATCCAATAATACATTTTTCTTAAAGCTCAACATTAAGATTTATGTTAAGCCCGGCATGGCCAAGTGGGTTAAGGCGTTCGACTCGTAATCCGAGAGTCGCGGGTTCGAATCCTCGTCACGTCAAACATGCTCACCATCTCAGCTGTGAGGACGTTATAATGTGACGGTCGATCCCATTATTCGTTGGTAAAAGAGTAGCCCAAGAGTTGGCGACGGGTGATGATGGCTACCTGCCTTCCCACTAGTGTTACTCTGCTAAATTACAGACGCCTAGCGCAGCTAACCCTTGAATAGCTTTGTGTGAAATTCAAAACAAACAAGACTTATGTTGATAATAATTAAATGATAGGCGCGTTTATGATATTCACTAAGCTCCATATTTACCAGTATGTTCCAGTATTCCACTTAAAGTAACAACTAACAAAATATCTGGAGAAATACTATCACATTCTACTTTTTTTTTTCTGTATTTCCCAATGAAAATCAAAAGCTGGAACCTTCACGTTTTCTCTCACACCTTGCGTGGCCAGATAATTATCTCAATTACCGAAATGTCACGCCCGTACCTTTAGGGATGCCTCACGGATAACTGGGCTATGGGGAACCGAAAGCTCAATCTAAACCCCACTGTGAAGACAAATTATTTTACTTTACCTAGTTAACACAAAGATAACATTTTATTACATATGATTGTCAGTTTGATTACTTCTGATAGTTTTTATCTTGACGTCTGCCATGTACCTTTCTCAAACGTTTCATGCGAGAAAGAAAATAAAATAATCAACAGCTAACACATTTTTCATTCTGCCAGAACTTTTCCGCAGTTCTTGTATGAGCAAATTTATTAATTTTTTTAAAGTTAGGTTTCAGGAAGTGGATTACGTTTCTTTCATTGTCCGTGGTAGTGTATACTCATTCGATCAGTAACATTTATACTCCTAAAATAAGCGTGCTCTTGTTTGCATGTAAGCGTGATTGGCGCACTGTACTGCAAAAACGAAAGTCCAAGGCTCAGTTCACGATATATGGGTGCTACTAATTGGCTGTACTTCTGTGCTTACCATTTTTAACTTAAAGATGACCATGACAAAATCTTGTGGAGTCTCCGTGTCGTATAAGATGCTACTTAGGTTAGATTCGGTTTGATTCATTTTGAATTTTGTGCAAAGCTACACACGAGGGCTATCTGCGCTAGCCGTCCCTAATTTAACAGTGTAAGAATAGACGAAAAGCAGCTAGTCATCACCACCCACCGCCAACTCTTTACCAACAAATAATGGGATTGACCGTCACATTATAACGTCCACACGGCTGAAAGGGCGAGCATGTTTGGTGTGAAGGGGACTCGAACCCGCGATCCTTGGATTACGAGTCGAGTGACTAAACCTCCTGGCTATGCCGGGCCCTTTAGATTAGGGATACCCAAACCAATACATATTATTTTATATTGAGGAGGTATTTTACTGACGAAAAATAAAGTTATCCGATACGGCAGCGGTACGTTTACAGACTTACAAACCCAAATTCCGGGGTTTTATTCCCCATGATGGACACAGCAGATAGCCCAATATTTCTTTAGTGTAAACAGAAAAACAAGCGAAATAAAATATAACTCCATCTATACGAAACAATTAAATGTATTGATCGCTAAGAAACTGAAATATCCATTTCTGGCTGATAATTTCGGTGGCAACTGAGGATCCAGTGTATGTAACCATTATGCATTTCAAACTTTTAAAATATTTTTTACTGTATATAATATAACAATAATTAGTGTTCGAATACCTGTCGCACCAAACATGCTCACCTTTTCAGACGTGGGGGCGTTATAATGTACGGTCAGTCCCACTATTTGTTGGTAAAAGAGTAGCCCAAGAGTTGGCGGTGAGTGGTGATGACAAGCTGCCTTCCCTCTAGTCTTACACTGCAAAATTAGGGATGGCTAGCGCAGATAGTCCTCGAGTAGCTTTGCGCGAAATTCAAAAACAAACAAACAATAACAAAATATTTTCTTTTCTCAACTGTAACGATGATTTTTCTTCCTAACTCCATCATAGTTAATTCTTCCTGAAGATACTCCGTACTGTTATATAATATACTCAGTAAATTATATTCGCTAACTTAAATTATATAAAAATATATATTTTTAGTGTTTTAGTGTAACTTATGTTAGTTTTCTTGCGTTCTAATGTTATGGTCAAGAAATGTCGACTTTGGAAAAATACAATCACCGTATTGTTTAATTTACCCTTTGTTTTCATTTGTAAAATAAATCCTAAAACAAGATGGGTCATAAATCACTACAGCCTATTGTTAATGTTCCTAACCGTCCACTAAATTTACGTGTCTTATCTTCTTTTCACTTATGGTGCTGACGAGTGGATAAGACATGGTGAGACAGTAAGGAGCCCAGGCTTATGGGTGTATATAAACGAGTCTTGCTGTGAATCCTCTAAGCTAAGTAAACACTGTAGCTTGGTATCATGTTTGAAAACGCCATGGTGGTACTACAGTGCCAACCCCTATCGAATATACGAAAAAACACTGAGTAAACCGTGGCTCGGGTTAAGTGGTTAGCAAATACTGTTTACCTTGACTTTTGTCAGCATTTTTATGCGATGATTTAAACGTTCTAGCAAAAAAGAAATAAGCTATGGAGTTTTTATGTTTAAAAGAAAACAGTTGTTTGCTTTTGTCGTTTTTCATGTGATACCACGAAACTGACGTTAAGTAATATTCACAACGGTTTATTTAGTAATACCCAAGAAGCGTTGTACGACTTAGTCTTTCTGAATTGAATCGATGTGAAACCGACTGTTAATTCACTTTCCAATAAATCTTACAACACATCGTGGTCGAGCTGGCTCTCCATTATAAATTACATAACGTTTGAATTAAAGCACAGTGCAACACCTGGAGCATTAAACACATTGTTAACCAACCAGTATTGTTCAATATTTTCGTTAACAATTCTTCTTTTCCGAGTGGTGAGACACATTACACAATTCTTATCCGTGAGTTAGAACATATTATGAAATATTCTGAGCCATAACCGAAACAATTTAAGACTACACACCAAGCCTTGAGCTTAATATAAACGAACTTATTAATATGATATGCTAATAGTGTAAATACTGTGAAATTCTGAGTCAACTTGAGAAACAGTTTTATGTAGACCGACTATACATTAATTCTGAATTAAAATTAAAACAATACTTTATAACGAAATAAGTTATTTTGTCTTCATTGTGAACAAGTTTTACAATTGTAAAACAGATTTTCGCAGAAACAGCTGCAAGATAAAATCACGATTTAATACTAGCAGTTTTTAGAAATCCAAAGTTCGAAGATAAAGTGGGCTCCTACGGTTCGGTTATGGTACGACACACGAAGGATATTTGAAATAAGAGTATTAGGCCTCCGGTGGCTCTACGGTAAACCTCAAGGCTTGTAACGCTAAAAATCGGACCGAACACATGCAGTCTATTGTGTAGATTTGCGCTTAACAACAAGTAGGAAGAATACCGTGCATTTCACATCTGTTAGCTGACCAGCTCTGCAGACGTACATGTTTGGCTATATGTATGTGAAAGTTAATTAATAGTATGATTATACGCTGTGATTTTAAAAGAATATTCCATTCATTACATGCTTTACTGATAGTTTTACAGCATTAAAACTTCAGGACGTTCGTCATCTTTCAATCTTTTCAAATGATGTCCTACAGACATAAACGTTTCTATAATAGCACATTGTACAAAAAACAATTAGCATTATAAGAAAAAAGATCCACAAAAAATTATATTTACAAAATCTTTTAATCATTTTAAGGATTTCAAATTAGTATTCTGATGACCTTTAGTATGATTATCGCTTCTAATGTCGATGAATAAGGTATATTTACAACGTAAAGCCCAAGTCAATTTCATAGATTTTAGTTAGTAAATACTCATGTAAAAGTAGGATATGTACGGGCTTGAATTAAGTAAATACTTCTACCCTAACTTTTTAATTCATGACTTGCAAACGGTTATAGAAAGCTGTTTAGCAACATCTGATACATTCCGACAGGAGTTACAGTCATCAGATATTAGTAGTCCTGCCAGGGTTAATGATTATCGGTTACTCAAAAGAGAAAGACCACCCGATAAATCATGTCTGAAATAATTATTATGTGCTACTCATAAGAACCAATCTTGGAGTTAAGAATTGCAGGTAAACTATAAGTGTCGGAAGACTTGAAATGACAGTTGGTAAAGCATATCAGCAAGAAAAATGTGAACAGTGAATGGCCGTGAACACGGCTAACAGCAACGATTCTTAATCGTTGGAACAGTGCTTGGTAGTAGTTATAACTTTCTGTTTTATGACATTGTATATTTTGTACAAGAATTGTGTGTTAAATTAGCTACATTTACTACAGAGCTTGATGATAATTGTATACGTGTATGCCACTAGTGCATATAAAACTATTAGAGGCGCTTTTACATCACAGTAAAAGTAACAATTATATAAAAGTTTATTATTTGCATGAACCATAATCTATGAACTTTTGAAAATCAAGAAGTTCCACATGATGTAAACAAAAGTCGAGCACGTAATTTTCTTAAAACCTTTTAGTGCTGTTCAACACTTGTTTAAATATGTGATAATGGGAAAATAATGTAAGGTGGAAGAAACGGCACTGTTTGAATGACAACTACAACATTCGTGACAAACACTCCAGTATTCAGCCGCTGGTGGGACTGCTTGTTTAAGAGAAAGTGTATTTATGTTTGGGCTGAAAAGACCTCTCTATATACTTGTTGTCACTTCCGAGGAAATATATTAGGTTTTATTTTTTGTAATCTCCCATATTTTGTGTCATTTTGTGGCCTTAAACTATTTAATATTTAGTAGACTGTTACACATGTTTCGTTTTACTGAGAAATAATGGATTAAAACATTTTATACAAGAACTATAGAAGGCCTTACAGGCGTGCGAATGAAATATGTAGGTTTGTTTAATGTACGGAACATATTTTTATAATTTGCCTTAGTAAGCCATTGAAGAACTCTCATAAACCAACCCAGTTAAAATGAATATACTTGCTTCTCCGTAATTATTTTTTCTGAAACACAGTTTTGAATAATAAAAGAGACGCGAAACTTTAAATAGACTCATATCGATTGTCACGTGTAAAAATAGATTTCAGCACACAAAAAAAGATTACCTCAAATGTTCCTACACGGTATAGTTTTAAACAGATTGGATGGGATTAACTACTAGGGATATGGAGACCAACTTACATGCGGAGGCTGCTGTAATCCAGTGACCGAAGAAGAAACTCCACTGAAGTGAAGTTATGAGAAACACTACAAGTAAGCCACACATGGCGGCAGCATGTCGGTAGCACAGTGATACACCAACAAACTGAGCTCTGCTCGTGAACTGAGTGTTAGGTGCAAGCGAATCTAGCTCCTTCTCTAAAGGAAGAGTCGACTCTTGCTGAGGGTGGATATGACGCCTTAGGCAACGGTATGAAAAACTATTTAATATTCGACTTTGATTTTTTTTTTAATTTTGTAAAATCTTTGTGTCACGAGCCACGGAAACATAAAAGAAGGAATTTTGGACACTCTGAAATCTCTGTGATATATTAATGTGCTTAAATAAGTATATTTTAGGTTGCCTGTAATAATTCATTAACGATAATGAAGGGCGTTGCACTGTTCGAAAATAACTTCATAGTTTTTTATAATAATTGAAAATCGATCATAATTTCATGGTCCAAATATAGTCGTTGGAAACTGTTAAAGCTTTACGTAGAATTTTCTGTTTGTAACACACATATATATATATATACATATATATAAATATATGCAAGAGTGTTCTTGTGTCTTATACACTTTTATAAGTGACAGAAAGCTGGTGTCATATACCTTTCTTTAAATTTATATATCATAAAGTTTGCTTCTGTTTCATACCTTTGTTCACACTTATATATGAAAAATATTCTTATGAAGTATATCTTTTTATACAGTTACATAGGTGAGAGTGTAATGGGGTTGCATACGTTTCTTTACACTTGTATACGTAGGAGTTTGCTCTGCAGCTTTCTTCATACTTATAAATGTGAGTTTACTCTTGTCTTGTATATGTGTATTTACAGGCATTTATCTGAGATTTCTCTTGTATTGTGTAACTTTCTTTCAGTTTATGTATTTATGATATGGCTTTTTAGTTCTATACCGTTTTTACAATTATATAAGTGAAACTGTTTTTAAGTCATATACCTTTCTTTACAAACATATAAGTTAGAATGTTCTTGCGCTGTATACTTTTCTTTATGTTTATATATATTACCTTTTCTCACAGTTGTATATGTGAGAGAGTGTCTTTATTTTATATATTGCTTTGCAGCTATATATAGGAGAAAGTGTTTATGTTTCGTACTTTTTTACATGCACATATGTGAGAGAGTGTCTGTGTTCTATAATTTTCTTTACACTAATATACGTAAGAGTTTTTGTGATGAATATTTTTCTTTACACTTATTTATGTGAGCATATTCTTGTGTTTTAGAACTTTATTCACACTTAGATATGTGAATGTGTTTTTGTGTCTTGTACCTTTCTTTAAATTTATATACGTGACATTGTTCTTCTGTTCTATACCTTCTTTTAAATTTGTCTGTGCGAGCATGCTCTTGTGTAATATACCTTCTTCTACACTTATGTATGTCATCGTGTTATTGTGTTGCATTCGTTTTTTTACACGTATATACCGGACAGTTTTCTTGTGACGCATGCCTGTCTTTACAGTTCGTGTGAGTGTATATACCTATTTTCATACTTATGCATCTGACAGAATGTTGCGTTGTATACCATTTTTTAAATTTATATATGTGAGAGGGTTTTTGTAAAAATGTATTTCAGGACGGCTGGTATACGTATTCAAGCTTTTATTAAAATAAGAAGGTTGAAACGTTGTTCTTTACTTCATGTTAATAAAAGTTTTAATACCCATACAAATCATTTAGAAATACATTTTTACTTCAACTGGGTTTCTCGTCATCACGAGGAGTGTTCTTGTATTGTATACCTACCTTAACTCTTGTGATGTATACCTACCTTAACTCTTGTGATGTATACCTACCTTTACATTTTTATATGTAAGAATATTCTTTTGTTGCACACCTTTTTTAAAATTTATATATCTGAGAGAGTGCTTGTATTGTATACCTCCCTTTACATTTATATACATTGGAATGTTCTTATGTTCCATACCTTTCTTTACACTTATATAGGTGAGATTGCGTTGCATATTGTCCTTCTATTACTATATGTAAGAATGTTACTGTGTTGCAAAATTTTCGTTATACCTATATCGTCTTGATTGTTTTCCTTTTTTATAACTTTCTTTACACGTATCTATCTGAGAGTTGCTTCTGTTGTATACGTTTCCTTACTCTTACTTATCTGAAGTATTGTATACCTTTCTTGAAATGCATGTGTGAAAATGTTTCTTTATTGCATACTTTTTTTACACTTCTATATGTTATCACACTCTCATGTTGTAATCATTTCTTTACACGTCGGCCCGGCATGGCCAATCGTGTTAAGGCGTGCGACTCGTAATCTGAGGGTTGCGGGTTCGCATCCCCGTCGCGCCAAACATGCTCGCCCTCCCAGCCGTGGGGGCGTTATAATGTGACGATCAATCCCACTATTCGTTGGTAAAAGAGTATCCCAAGAGTTGGCGGTGGGTGGTGATGACTAGCTGCCTTCCCTCTAGTCTTACACTGCTAAATTAGGGACGGCTAGCCCAGATAGCTCTCGAGTAGCTTCGTGCGAAATTCAAAAACAAACAAACAGTTCTTTACACGTATCTGCCTGTGTGTGCTTGAGTTGTATACTTTTATTTGGATTTATATACATGCGAGTGTTCTTATGTTCTATACCTTTCTTCAGAGTTTCATACGTAAGAGAGTGCTTGCATTTTACACATTCTTTTGCACTTATATATGTGTGAGAGAGAGATTATGTTCTTTACCTATCACTATGTTTATAATACTCGAGAGAGTAATTATGATTTAGAATCTTCATTACAGTTGTATATGTGAGAGCGTTCTTCTCTTTTATACCCTTCTTTATACTTGTATATGTCAGAGTGTTCTTTTTGTTGTATAGCTTTCTTTACAATCATATATATATATGAGAGTGTTTTTGTGTCTTATACCAATCTTTACACTTATGTATGAGAGGTTACTCTGTGTTGTGTACCTTCTTTACACGTATATATCTGAGAGTGTTCTTGTGTTGCATATCTCTGTGTATACTTATATGCGCTAGCATACTATTTTGCTGTATACTTTTCTTTACTCTCACATACATAAGAGAGTGCTTGTTTTGTATTTCTTTCATTATGTTTAGACACATGAGAATGCTTTATACATTTTTGAAATCTCTATATGTGCTTACATTTTATACCTTATTTTACATTTATGTGTGAGAGAGTACTTATGTAGTATAACATTCTTTACATTTATATATTTGATAATGTTTTTTCGTTATACACCGTTCTTTACATTTCCATCTGTGAAAGTGTTCTTGTATAGTATAATTTTGTTTACAGTTATATATGTGAGAGAGAGTGTTTGTGTAATGTACATTTTTTACATTTATATACGTGAATGCTCTTTTATATGGGATACCGTTTGTTTATCCATATATATGTGAGAGTTCTTATTTGGTATCCCTTTCTTTACTCTTATATGTGTGCAGGAGAATGCTTTTGTTTTGAACCTTTTTTACACATATATATGTAGGAGAGTGCTATGGTTTCGTACCTTTCTTTACATTTGTGTATATGCAGGAGAGTGCTTTTGTTTTGTACTTTTCTCTGCACTTATACATATGTCGGAGAGTGCTTTTGTTTTGTACTTTTCTTCACACTTATATCCATGATTGTTCTTGTTTTGTATAGCTTTCTTTCCACACATGTATATTTGAGGGAGTGCTTGTCTCTTATATTGTCTTTTACACTTAAATATGTGAATAATTTTGTGTTCAATAATTTTCTTACACTTAGATATGTGAGAGAGTACAAATACTTTATATCTTTCTTTACACTCATACAAGTGAAAATTTTTGCTTTTTCTTACTGTCTATCTGTCTTTACATTTATCTCTGTGATATTTTCTTGTGCTGGATACTTTTTTCATACTTATATATATAAGATTGTACTCTTGTATTGGATACGTTTCTTCATATTTATGTATTTGAAAGTGCTCTTGTGTTCTATTTCTTTTTTTACACTTATATGTTTGAGAGTTTTCTTGTGTCATAGATTTTTCTTTACACTCGTCAATGTGAGCGTATTCTTGTATTGTATACCTTTCTTTACACTATATTTGAGAGTGCTTTTGTGTTCCAGCAGATAGCTCGATGTGGCTTTGCTATAACAAAACACACACGCTTTTGTGTTCTCTAGTTTTCTTTATGCTTACATGTGAGAGTTTTCTAGCGATGTATACCTTTTTCGCAGCCATATACGTGAGAATGTTTTCATGTCATATATGTTTCTTTACACTTATATGTAATATAATACTTGTGTTGTATATCTTTCTTTACACTTATATATGTGAAAGAGTGCTGTTTCTTTCTCAAAACACGTATCTGAGAGTTTTCTTGTACTTTGTACCTGTCTTTCCATTTATATATACCAGTGTTATTTTGTTGTATCCTTTTCCTGACACGTATTAAAGTGAGAATTTTCTTGTGTTGCATACCTTTATTGACACTTGTCTTTGTGAGGGTACCTGTTGTATTCCTTTCTTTTTAAATTTATATGTGTGAGAGTGTTTGGTGTTGCATGCCTTTTTTACACTTATATGTTTTAGCACATTCTTGTGTTGTATACGTTTAAACGTGGTAGTTTTATTATATTATATAACTTTCTTTACATTTGTCTGTGTTAGGTTACTCTTTTTCGTACCACTTTTTATCCTTATATATGCGAGAGAATGTTTGTGTTGTGAGACATTTTTACCCTTGTTTAAGTGAGAGTGTTCTTGTATTTTACGCCTTCCTTTAAGTTAGAGTGAAACTGTGTTATACACCTTTGTTTTTGCACTGTATATTTTCCTTCAGACTTATATATTTGAGAGTTTTCTTATGTTGTGTATATTTTTTTAAAATCATATATGTATGTTTGTCAAGTACACCTTTCTTTATACTCATGTATAGAAGAGAGTGCTTGTGTTGTGAACCTTTTTTAACTTGTTTATGTGAGTGTACTCTTGGGTTGTATACCTTGCTTTAAACGTATATAGATGAAAGAATGCTTGTGCTTTATACAGTTTTCTCACTTTCGTAGATGAGTGTCTACTTGTATTCTATACATTTCCTTACATATATGAACATGTGGGATCTGTGTTGTATCCTTTTACTTCCATACCTTTCTGTACACTTTTACATGGAAGAGTGTTCTTGTGTATTCAAATCAGGGAGTTCTTGTTCTGTATACATTTCTTTACACTGTATGTGAGATAGTGGTTGATTTATTTATATAAATTTGCTTTTCTGTTGCTGTATATATTTCTTAATAATTGTCTCAAACAGTTTAATATTTCAAACGTTTCGTGTCTCCAAATTACGTACGTGTCTTAGAATAATTTCACGGAGTTACTAGAGGACTTTATATGTATATCGATTATTATAAAAAAAAAATATGCTGATTAAACCTGAACACTGTAATTAGAAATTGTATAAACACATCTTGAGATATACAGCTCAAGATCAGTGATTGTACAGATAGACATCTGAACTGGGTAGCACGCATTTTACTGAAAGTTATAAGGCTGCGTCTATTAATAATTCTATGTAACACAAAATCTTTAGAAGACTGTTTTAAGGAATTGGTTTCATCGTCTGGAACTTTCAAATAATAAATTGAAAACAACTTTTATTTTAGAGTTAACTATAGTTTTAAGGATTCTGTTTTGAGTATGAAACTGTCACCAATGTGCATCTAATTAATATTTATTGTATTTATTTCTTTTTTTTTTTTAAACGTCAACAACTATACACGTTTAACAAATGAATATATATATATATATGTGTGAGTGTGAGAGAGTTATTTATTTCACTAGAAAGTGCCATTAAATTTATAAAACGATGATAAAGTATTATAGTAAACAAACACAATTAACATAATACTTTGAAATAAAACAGTTTGTGTTGATTACATGTTACGTTTCACAAAATGTTTCAAAAATAAATGTTTTGATTTTGTAATGAATCTTACAAAATATTTTAAAATTAAACAATTTGCTTTGATTAATAAGTACATTTCACAAAATGTTTCAAAATTAACACGTTTTGGTCATATGATGCATTTTATAAAATATTTCAAAATACGCTGGTTTGGTTTAATTAAGTACTGTACTTCGCAAAATGTTTCAAATTTAAACGAGGATTTTAGTAAATATTTCGAAACAAAGGGATACGATTTAATTACATACCGTATTTCACCGAATACGTTAAAATTAAACGGTTTTGATCAGATACTGCAATTGACAAAATACTTCATAATGAAAAGTTTTATATTAATTATAAACTTTATTGAAGAAAATACTTCGAAATGAAGCAGCTTGTTTTATATACTACACGTTATAATTCATAATCTATTGAGAAATTAGAATTCCACTTAAGTAAAACATATAAAAAACATTCCAAGAGAAGATAATTAACATTTCGATAAACTAATTAATACACTACTCATTATACGTGACTTTTTAATATACAAGGCTCTGTTTATTTTTTATGCAGTTAGTCGTTTATTATAGCATTCTACTAACAAATTAAATCAGCAAATTATCCAGTATACCGTAAAAAAGTAATATATATATAGAGCCAACTTCATTAACATCAAAACAAGTACAAGTACAAAACAAAAACGTATTGGGTGTGTGTGTAAGACTATGGTTAGTATGGAAAGAACTACATCTAATCATTGGAAATACATACTCTCGTAATGTCCTCTGAGGTGAATAGTTCGTATATATATCGTCTTACTATCCAAGATTCCTCTTTTATTCTTGTACATATAAATACATTCTCATGTTAGAAAAACGTGAACACTTATGTATTCATTCTTACGTCACATAGATATGTCTACTTATATATTTAGGCCCGGCATGGCCTAGTTAAGGCGTCGTAATCTGAGGGTCGCGGGTTCGCGCCCGAGTCGCGCCAAACATGCTCGCCCTCCCAGCCGTGGGGACGTTATAATGTGACGGTCAATCCCACTATTCGTTGGTAAAAGAAGTAGCCCAAGAGTTGGCGGCGGGTGGTGATGACTAGCTGCCTTCCCTCTAGTCTTACACTGCTAAATTAGGGACGGCTAGCACAGATAGCCCTCGAATAGCTTTGTGCGAAATTCCAAAACAAACTTATATATTCATTTTGATTTTACACATATCTGATTATTTATATATTCATTCTTATGTTACTTATCATTGTTTACTTATATACTAATTATGGCATTATATATTTCTGTATGTTTACATTTTTCATTTTGATATCACACAATATGTTTATTTACATCTTCCATCTTATATTATTCAGGTCTGTCTATTCATATATTTATTTTGATGCTATTCAGTTCTGATTATTTATCCATTCAGTAGCCCAGTGGAAAGTCTGCAGGTTTACAACGATAAAAATCAGGTTTTGATACTTGTGGTGTACAGAACACATATAGCCAACTGTGTATATTGGAGCTGAAAAACAACCAATAAACCAACTATTTATTTATTTCTAGGCGTATTGTTGTACATTCGTTTTTACAGTAAACTATTTTGTCTATTTTTACGATTAATTCCCAGAAAACCAGCTTTTTTTATTGTTTCAGCTATTTCTACAACATACCCATGTAACTTAATCACTAACACTCGAATAACTTGTAGTTCCCAAAGCCTAGCCAGTTACACAGAATTTTAAATAAGAATATCCATGACTCATGTTCCATCACTGCAAAATTACATGGTAGTAGGTAGCTTTAGCAGTGTAGTCGTAAATTGGAAGTACAAATACTATTATACAAAGTACCTATACAAAAGTACTCAAAAGCTTTAGTTTAAGTTATTATGTTATAGAGTACTTGTTTGACTTAGGATCGTCTTCTTTTTTATATTTTTCTGTAGGTATTGCTTGTTTTCCTCGTATACACAATACCTTACTATTTTATAATTATTCAAACATACCCACTAATCCAACTAGGAAGACATTTTAGGCTAGACACTCAGTTATTTTCATTTGGATTCGAGAAGATGGTTTTGATTGAACCTTTGCTGACCAAAATCCAATTCTTCTAAAGAAGTCGAGATTCCACAGGTCACCAGAAACAGGGGACCTCCTTGGGTATAATGATCTCATATATCAAATTAATAACCTTCTTGTGTCAGAATGAATTGTGTGACCAAATGATTGTCTCAGTGGGCTACAACACTAGTATCCGCAGGAGGAACAGATTTAAAACTTGTCTTTTCTCGCCATGTCAATCTGATTCTCTTCAATCATCAATATGCCACTGCTACTTCATCCGGAATAAAATGTACGACATTTTGATTTGTGTTCCGCTGTAATATTTACAATACAACTTTAATGGATCACTGTGTTCAAAAAAGGAAACTGAGACCAAGTATGTACAGTCAACAGTTCCTTAAAACATTTATTCTTGAAACCAGCATTAAAATTCAACACTGAGGTTAAGCGAAACTCAATCTTAGAGGATCCATGCGCTTCTACTTCAGAATGTACAAAATGAGGTCATAACATCAACGTTGAAGTTTTTCTAACAATTTTTGTCATGTTTCGATCAAACTTGAATGTAAGATAAATATATAAGCCACGAAAGCGTACGAGAGGTAAAATATCTATCTGCCTGTATGAATTTGTGGACGACCAGGCTGATTTTAAGTTCGCTCTAAAACACAGCCTACTCTGATCGAAAGTTATTATTAATTGTTATTGTAAAATGCAGGATAGATAATGAGGGAAAATGCACTTGAAATGGATAAGATTGTTTGGTCGAAGTTAATCACAAAGCTACACAATGGCCTATTTGTGCTCTGCCTTTCACGGGTATCAAAATCCGGTTGCTAGTGTTGTAAGTTCGCAGACATTCCATTGTGGCACTGAAGGACATGCAATGGATACGTGTCAAGTATATATTTTCCGTCTTTATGATGAGTTAGTTGAAAATTAAGCTTGTTATAGCAATTCTGATAAAACATTGTTAAGGTATTCAGTTTTGACCTGAATTGCATATTTATATGTAAGTGTTTTTTTTAGAAGATTTCTACAACCTTCATTTGATTTTCTTAAATACGTGTGTTAAAACTCAAAAACCTTATTCAATACTAAACATAGCACCGAAAATTGCATTTTTGTTTTAAATAAAAACATGAGACAAAAAATATTTGTAAACGTGTATGAAATTTTATGTGTATGCGCTTCTTAATGGAATATAATGTCACATGTACAACAGTCAGTATTATGCAAAACAAATGGGGCGAACGATAGCTACTTATCATATGTATTGCGTATCTCAAATCGAATAAGATTTGACATATTGAAAAACAAAAAGTTATAAGAGTACTTTGCAGTGAAGACAGAATGCTTTACTTAAAGAAATGTTCTTTTTCGAAAATGATGGCAATATTTGCCAAAATATAAAATAACTTGCAAATATCAACAAAGCGATTAAACTCTATAACAAAACTCTCGACTAAAATAAGTTTAGGTATTTATTCAAAGACAACATTAGAGAATAACTAGTCATGAATGTCCTTCATATATAAATAAACATTATCAAACGTTAGTATTTTCGCCACTGTTGGGTTTATTTTAGTGAGGCTGTTGTGCTTAGATACATTATGTCAGACAGATAAGTACTTGCAAAATTTAGATTACGCCAATATTAAGCAGAAAGTAAACTAAACACAAAAAAACAAACAAACAAACAAGCCAATAAAAGCTAACAGGTAAGACAAATACTTATTCACAATGTCCCCCAGTGGCTCAGCGGTATGTTTGCAGACTTACAACGCTAAAATCCGGGTTTCGATACTCGTGGTGGGCAGAGCACAGATAGCCCTTTGTGTAGCTTTGTGCTAAAACAAAAACTTATTCACAATAATGTTTTTGTCTAATACTAAGCTGTTGTGTTAATTTTTTAAAGCTATTTAATAGGATATCTGAGCTCTGTTTTAGCTTTGCAAGTCTGTAAACTTTGCACTGACCCACCACGAGAACTGAACGGTTTCTTCTTCGTTATGACGTCTAGTTCCTGGGATAGGAGAGGCTTTGCAAATACGTCCGCCTAGCGTAAGAGGATCGGGAATAATAATGTTATATTACATTTTGAAGTCAAACAATGAGGTCTTCAGGTGGTACCCCAAAATCATACATTACGTATGTAGCACCGAGAACAATAATATTTTATTGTATTTTCAACTCAAACAATGTCTTAGTATGGTACTTCACAATCGTTACATTACGTATATCGACGGCTATTTAAAATAACATTTACAATGATGATGGCCTACGTTATATTAAAACGATTTTGAATATTCAAATCATCATGTCACGTGATAACTACAGCAATATAAAGTCACAGTGGAACAGCTTGTATCAGAAATACATTTAGATATTGTTTGGCGTTGAAGCTAATGTGATGCCACCAAAAATGCATTGTTCTGGGGAAAGGCATGTTGCAACCTTTCCTAACATTTTTACGGGTGAGAATCCACAAAAAGGAAGGTCAGTGACAAAAAAGCCGTCCATGTGGCTCAGGTAAAGGTATGCAACCTGATCTCCATTTGGAAAAACGTTACACGTTTCGTGCATACAAGGTGTTTTCAAGGTATATAGATTCAATTATAGTAGACTTTGACTGGAGAATAAAATTGTTATTCATACTATTCCATTAAAACAAACAAAAAACATATGAGTAAAGTCGACAGATACAACGCTTATGAATTCATTTTCAATCGAAAAATTGAAATAGGAATGTAGAAATCCACTGACTTCCTACACCAGATGAATTATGGAAAGAAGCAGGAAGTAAACAGGAGCTTTTGACAGGATAGCTTTATAAAGGAGATGTTTGCAATAAACATTAAGCTGCAGGGCTATTGTTAAGATGGACAGCAGTCAAGAAATCCAACACCAGATGTGCTACACGGACTGAAACGCATAGTGAGGCTCTTCATTAGAAAGAGAATCTTCAACTCATACCAACTTCTCTAAGTATCTCTGTCACCACCTTTAGATGAACGTGTCCTGACCGAGTTGTTTCGGGTTCCTTTGTTGTAGAGGTTGGTTATGTCTCACGTTACATTATATAAGATAGTGTAATACAAATGACGTTAAAAATTACTGATTTCAATCTTTTAATGGCGAAAACAATCGTGTCAATGTACTCCATTCGTAAATAATGTGATGCCAATGGTGAAAATATACTCTTAGTGATTGTTACTAAAACTACGTATGTGAATTTTTTTTTGAGAAACATCTGCTTATCGTTGAAGTGTTCCTTTATAAATACTACTAAACACTTATTGTCAGTGATACTATTAACATTGGTTTGTATATATCACCATCAAGAAACGGTCTTATATTATAACGGCGTTTTACCTGTAAACTTAATCTGTATTTCGTGAATAACTTGATGAAACACAAGGTTTTATCATAGATAAAATAAGAATGCTAAATATAATTGACGGTGCTGCAACAGCGGTACTGAATTAATTAAGTCCCAGGTTTAATTGTTTCTTAACAAGTTTTATTTTATCATTTTAAGTAGCTTTATTGCCTCTTAATGGTATTTATAGATTTTATGATGAACATTAATAACTATAAAACACTACTATGGATTATAGAAGTTGAAAACAGACGAATATAAAGTAAGTCATTCCTCGAACAGTAGGTAGTTTCACTGCTAGTATTTATTTACTTAAAGACCACCAGTAGGTGGTTTCACTACTGGTATTGATTTGTTTTAAATCCACTAGTATGTGATTTTACTACTGGTATTTATTTGTTTAAAATCTACCAGTGGATGGTTTCACTACTGGTATTTATTTGTTTAGCCCGGCATGACCAGGAGGGTTAAGGTGTTAGACTCTTAATCTAAGGGTCGCGGGTTCGGATCCCCGTCGCACCAAACATGCTCGCCCTTTTGCCATGGGGGCATTATAATGTGACGGTCAATTCCACTATTTTTTGTTAAAAGAGTAGCCCAAGAGTTGGCGGTGGGTGGTGATGATTAACTACCTTCCCTCTAGCCTTACACTGCTAAACTAGGGACAGCTAGCACAGATAGCCCTCGTGTAGCTTTGCACGAAATTCCATAACAAACAAACAAACAAGTTTATATGTTTAAAGTCCACAAGTAGGTGGTCTCGCTACTGGTATTTATTTGTTTAAAATCCACTAGCAGGTAGTTTCGATACTGGTATTTATTTGTTTAAGATCTACCAGTAAGTGGTTTCACTTCTGGTATTTATTTCCAACACTGGTAAGTTCGAGAAGTATCCCATTGTATGGAGTTTAGAAGCTATGACGCAGATGCGCAACCAACTGATGTTTTATGAATAACGATACAGAGGTTATCAATATGACATAAAATTGTTCCCTTTTGATTTTTGGAAGAAAGAAAATGTCAGCATTATTTGTTTTGTACCGGTGCTTAGAAATAATGTGCATCTAAATGTATCCATTCATTTAATGTATACCATCTAATACATTTAGTAGTGACACATGATTAGCTCTTTAATATGTTCTACTTTTCACCGTTGAAAATAGTGTGTTTTTGGCCTAAAATTGTTTTACTGTAATTTATTAATAAATAACCTTTTTTATGCTAGAGAACTTTACTGCCTTACTACTTTGACCTTTTATTATATATATGTATGGTGCTTTTTTATTGATATTTCGGAAACTTCTAAGAAATACTGTATATCAGATGCCAAGGAAACATATGGTACATGCAAACACAACTTTTGGGCCAATATACCACGTGAAAAGTGTTCCATAAATAAGTAACCGGTGGACGACGGGTTAATGTAAGCATATACATAAATGTTCTTAGGTCCCTTCATACAGGAAGTTTAGTTAATGGCTGAACGTCACCACTGTCTGTAGTCTGAGCACGCTGCTGTTAACCAGGAACTTGTTTATATGTACACATGCTGCACATGTGTGAGTATCTGAGGAGGCAAGGACCTCACTCATGCCATGATTTTTATCAGAAAGTATTTGCTCCTAATAAGTTATTTTTTATATGTTTTCGGGTGTAAAAAAACTAGCATGTTCGGATCAAAACTCATTTTACGAATAGGTTAGAAAACACAAAACATTTAATTTATTCTACGTGTTAAACTATCATCCAGGTTTCTGTACCAACTAAAGGACGAACCTTTGGTGGGACTATTCATTAACTATGTAAGAATGAATCAGCGATATTCAGTTGTTATTATGTGAAACAAAGCGGATGAATAAATGTTCACCCATCATCTTGGAAATTGTATTTATTTCCTTATAACTTTTTCTTCTTTTTTCCACAGTTCTTTTATACAGTAGTCCCAATACATATATTACGTAGATCAGCAAATATTGGGTTTGCTGTTCAAAGATTAAGGCACCACATGACATGGGTCGTCCATAAATTGATTTGTTGCATCTAGCTTTTCTAATGATAGAAAAATTCAATAGAAAAAGAGTTTAATAAATTAAGCTCGTAATGAGTAATTGTTTGAGCTATTTGTCAAACTTAGAAATTTAAGAACTTCGTGATTGGACACTCTAATTCTGAAGAAAAACTTTTTATTAACAAGAGTAAGAATGGACTGAAATAAAATCAATGTAAAATGTTTAATATAACTAAAAATTAAGAAATTCATTGATAAAAATTGGTGGCATGTTTGCTTTCAGCCATCAATAAAAATATAATTTTAGTAGCTATTTTTACAATACAGTTTAAATTACAGTAAAATTAGCGTCTAAGCAGTTTCAAGAAATAAAGGTTTAAAATATGAGAACGTTAAAGAAATAACTGGAAAAATGACTCAATGTAAACAAGAAGGCTGAAAATGGGTTATTTCATGTAAAAAGCTTTAAATTTGATCAACGATTTAAAACCATTAGTAAAGCAAAGTTGTTAAAACATACTATAAGTTATCTTTCTATTTACATTAACAAGGCTTAAAATAAGCTTGCTCTAGCAAGTGGCTCGTTCGAACATTGAATTCGAGGATTCGTGGCTCTCGTCTTTACTGCAGTGAGTTTTCTAATTCAAAATTAAGGATAGCCATTCTTAGATAGTCTTTGAGTAGGTTTGCTCTAAACCAAAAATTAGCCAGAGTGCCTTAAAATATCAAGAAAGCTGCACAAGTTGTGATATTTATTTATCAGTAGTCCAGCAAAGTACGAACGATTTTTTCAACTTCTATCCTACGTTCTAAGTCTTGTGCTTATGATTTGCATTTTGTATCATCATAAACCCAGCCAAATAAACTGGAACATCAGATACGCGTAATATTACGTAGGTGAAGATGTGAGGTTAGTTGGACAGCTGAGTAATATAAAAACTCGCAGTACGAACAACGAATAAAATAGTATAGACAGCTGGTTTAAACCTCAGTGTCAAAATACGTTTATTTTCCAATTAGCCTGTCAGCCGATACAGGCTGAATTAACTGTAAAAAAACATAACTTGAGCGACTTGAAGTATCCAAGTATCTCTGCTATCATTAAGCATGTCTATACAGTCTATATTTTTAAGGAGAAGGGGCAAATCTTGCAGCTGTTGTCCTCTCAGGGTAGGCTTGCTAACTTCGATTCAAATCATAATGTACCAGGGAGGCAGTAACCCAGAACTGTTCGTGTTCAGGATGAAATCTATTTTGTTTTTCATGAATATAAAAACTTCTTAGGGAGAGAGAAATAAACAAAGGCCACAAGTATAATCCTCACGAGATTCAAATGCACGGAAGTTATTATAATACAACAGTGCCTGTAGATATTCCAGTTTATTAAAACTGTTTTGGTTTCAATTCGAGTAATGTTTTTTTATAGTGGTAAGGATAGGTGGTACAACATTTGTAATAAGTAATATTAACAATGCGCATATAGTATTATCAGGCATTTCTACTCGAGATATATCGTAGCCTCTGCTTCATTATTATGAGCACATCCCTTCCAAATAACACCTGATTCTTATTGCTCTGGTACTTCCAGAGGTTATATTTTAAACAAACACTACAAGTCTCAACTTTTGTGAATTTTCTGGTACTTATGAGACTACATTCCTACTGGTATGACTATTTTAAAACTTTGTACTTTCAGGTGCACTCATTTACCTTATAGAACAGTGATGCAGACAATAGGAGGAAAGCAGAAAATGTTATGTGGAACTAAACTGAATTTCTGTCTCAAAGTGATGTATAAAAAGACATTAAAAATTCATCCGAGTGCAAAGTATTTTTTTTATTTATGTTCAAAACAAATCAGACTTCTACAGAAGTTATGAAATGGATTTCACGGAGGTAATGGCTATTTATAAAACACCACATCATTATCTTTACCACAACACTTGTGTTATCCACATCACATCTAATTGTTCCATAAGTGAAAATGCAAGGAACTTAAACCTGAAAATGTTGTCAGTTCTGTACAAAGATTACTCAAGTATAGTACAACACTATGTTAAGCCATATAGCCCTCTGCTGACATCTTTTATGAAGGAGAGTTCGAGAGTTCAACAACACTTAAGAGGATTAAACCTCTGACAATATGTAAGTACAAAATGGCAAGTTATCACGTAACATGACCAGTTTTCTATTGTAAAAATCTTTACACGCGTATATGTGTGAAACATTTCAAAATCTTAAGTAATTATAAAATATTCGACTGTTTGTTTTGGAATTTCGCACAAAGCTACTCGAGAGCTATCTGTGCTAGCCGTCCATAATTTAGCAGTGTAAGACTAGAGGGAAGGCAGCTAATCATCACCACCCACCGCCAACTATTGGGCTACTCTTTTACCAACGAAAAGTGGGATTGACCGTCACATTAAAACGCCCCCACGGCTGGGAAGGCGAGCATGTTTGGCGCGACTCGGGCGCGAAGCCGCGACCCTCAGATTACGAAGAGCACGTCTTAACGCGCTAGGCCATGCCAGGCCCCATATTCGACTGTTACTATAACAAAGAAAGAGCGTATATTTTGCATACCTTAGCTGTTAACTCAAAATGATAATTTTCTTATTTGCATCGTATTTCTAATCGTGCATATTCATTAACACTGAACTAATAAGGGTCTTAGTTTTATGAGATGAATAGTATGATATATTCTAAGTATTTTCGTACAATACATTATATTTTAGTGCTCTAATATTCCTGATGCGGCATATGTCACAAAATACCTAAAGAACGTGACGAGTTTTACTAGAAAGATGATTCATTATGTGTGTGTGTTAGCATTTATCACTCAGAAGTTGCTGGTTCGATTTCCATATTTTTTTGTGTGATAACGGGAAACAGTACAACCATGTATATGAAATATTTAGTTTTGGAACTTTTGGCCAAAAAGCAGATAACAAAAACACCCTTAAATAGGGCAAATTTCCACTTTTTGTTTACAGACTTTTGGCTGCCATCGCTCACAGTTGGCTGACTCGATTACAGTTACTTTTTTATATGGTAACCATAAACTTTCTGACGATGTACAGAGGCTAGTTTGTTTTAGGTTGTTTTTTTGTCAAAGAAGAGTGATAAAAAGACCCTTGAAATAGGGCACATTTACACATTTTTGTAGACTTTTGGCTTTGAATTTAAAGATACAAGTACTTAATCGGTCAGTAAGTCAGTTATTACCTCCCACAAAGCAGTGTGCAATAAGCATTTAATGAGATCATTTGGGATTAAATAACAAACGAAAGAAGGATGTGGAACATTATCTGACATTGTTATTTATACAGTTTTTGCTTTCTTAATGGTTACCATCAGTTAGTATATATAAAGCTTGAAAGAAGATTTATTAAAAGTTAATTTAAAGTAGGTTTTTATCAGAGAATTTGAATATAACTTTTCAGGCCTATATTTTGGATAGTACAAATCATTTCCAAGCAATTCTTTCATCGAGTACGAGAACTAATCATTTGGGTTTCACTTATAGCAGCTCAAAAAAGAAGTCATGAAAGTCAAAATACATATCCAGATGAAGTAATTGTCTGTCTACTACGATTTTAGTGAATGAGATGCCTAGAAACCTTATAAGTGTAGTGAGTGTTGGTATAATAAGCCTAAAGTAAAGATATATTAGAAGATCACCGAGATTAGAGTCAAATGCATAAAATTACTCAGAAATATAAAAATATTAATTATATTTTGAACTTAAATTGTGTCTGAATTAAGTTATTTTCTCTTGTACCACCGACATTTTTATTGACAAACAAACATCTTTAAACATCGAATACTTTAAGTTGATTATTTCCAGTTTCGTTTCGCATACATGTTGTTACATATTTTCAATACGTAGACTAACAGCAATATTAGGTTATACTTTGGTTGCTAAACAACATGACATAGAAGCCATTGTTGGAACATAGTACTGTATTATCAAAACGCATTGGTTTTTCTACATATTGTAAGTTGTTAATCTAACTGATTTTATCAATAATTATTCTGTGGTTGGGCTAGCCCATCATTTTTGGCGGGCAATAGGTAAATATATATATACTTACATGCGACACGATATGTACATGCCAGCGGGCATTCAAACGTTTCAGGCAAAACCGAAGTTATGAGAATTTGCATGTGTGGTTTAAATATATGTGTTTATTTTGTTGTCTCCGTATTGAACCTAAAACCTGTCACGTGGTAGTTTAACGTTTTCTCACCAGAATTATAGAATTAGTCCATTAGAAAATGTTGATAATATATTTTGTGAACATTTCAACTCATCATATTTCTCCTTCTCGTAAACAACTCTTGATCATGGATCTTACTTATTTCAGGGTTGTAGGTAGCCCCACACTGAGCGCCAGATTATCTGTGGTAAAGTTTCTATATCTCCTAGGTTTGCTAAAACATTAAACTACGAGTTCAGATTCTGATCTTGGGATCTTGCATTGCAGGCGTGTACCCAATCAACTGAACTGAGGGATTAAGCTACATCTTATGATCCTTATTTTGGGATCTTTAAAGGCAGGTGAGTAGCATTGTCAACTGAGCTAAGGAGTTAAATCACATTTTAAAATCCTGATCTTGGGATCTTGTACGCTAGAAGAGTACACTATCAACTAAACTAAGAGATTAAGCCACGTTTTAAGATCTTTATCCTGAGACCTTGAACACCAGGCAGGCACTCTTTCAATTAAGATGAGGGATTAAATAACGCTTTATGATTCTAATCTTGGAATATTGAAAGCCAGACAAGCGCTCTAGGAACTGAGCTAAAGATTTAAATGATGTTTTAAGAATCTGATATGGGGATCTGTTCCTGGAGCCGAGTGCAATATTAACTGAGCTAAAGAAAAACTCACGTTTCAAAGATCTGATCTTGGGATTCTGCACGCCAGGAAAGTACAATATCAACTGAGATAAAGGATTAAGTTACAGTTTAGGAATTCAAATTTACTACAGTTAATTATAAGAGATTTTTCTTCACACTTTTCTTAATTAAACCTTTGCAGGTCTCTCGCCACAGGTATTTAAATAATGCTGTATATTTAGATTAGCAATCAAGCATCATTTTGGTGTAATAATTCAGTACACGTAATCCTTCTTAAATGTTTCATTAGTAGTGGCGTACTTTAACTACAACAATTTTAGTAAACATTTTAATTCGACGTTACAAATGTTTCTAATTGTTAGACACAATTAGTTTGTAAGTGAAAGCTAATTATACATTAATACAAATGCTTTGCGTGAGGGTTTCGCAAAAAAAAGTTTACGTGTGGAAAAAATCTGTGCATCTATTTTAATTTGGGCAAGAAGTGAGCTGCGAGTCCAAGGGTTTATGGCTTGTGGCTCACTGCCGTAAAAATAGACTATAAGACGATAATCCAACCTCACTATTTGGTTGTACCAGAGTAGTTCGCCAGTTGACAGTGAGTGCTCCTATAGTCTATCAGTACAAAATTAGGGTTTAGAAAGCTTAAATAGTCACTTTGAAGCTTCGCGCGAAGTTTCTGAACATAATAATTTTTTTTTAAAGTTACAGCTCTTGCTATCGAGAGAGTCCTAGCAGATAGGTTAAATCAACTATGACTACCGTTGCATATACTCTACTGTTATTATTGTGTTTTGTGCATCAGTTTCAGGCAGATTTACAAATGTTTGCATAGCGCCCACGACACTAACCAGATACCACTGTCCCGAGAAATACGATCTCGTGCAACGTGTAGTAGGCTCGGCATGGCCAAGCGTGTTAAGGCGCGCGACTCGTAATCTGGAGGTCGCGAGTTCGTATCCCCGTTGCGCCAAACATGCTCGCCCTTTCAGCCGTGGGGGCGTTATAATGTGACGGTCAATCCCACTATTCGTTGGTAAAAGAGTAGCCCAAGAGTTGGCGATAGGTGATAATGACTATCTGCCTTCCCTCTAGTCTAACACTGCTAAATTAGGGACGGCCAGAACAAATAGCCCTCGAGTAGCTTTGTGCGAAATAAAAAAAATAAACAAACAAGCAACGTGTAGTATATTTTTAAAGTAACTGCACACATAGTAATTGTGTTACTGTGTGTTTGGATAAATTAGATTTAGATTCCAAATTTTAGAGATATAAGCTTACCTCTGAGCCACCAGAGGACGAGTTGTGTTGAAGTGTTAACAATGACAAGTTTATGAAAGCACAAGGTGACTTTTTATTGGAGTAGCAATACACGATATTGGTTATTATTAATATATATCAGGTTGCATATCTGAAAGTTTAGGCTTAGCTGCTTGAAACTACGAAGGTTTAGGCAGCTTGTATACTATCGAGCTTGGTTTCTTTGTATTCATTTCTGATCTGTCTCATTGATGATAACGACAAATCTGTCAAACTTGTTTTCAAGTGTTTTTACAGGTTAAGTTAATCCAAGACTTCAACATTTGTTAAATTATATATATGACAAATTATTGGACATTAAAATGAGTTCGTTGTTGTTAAAGATAAAAGATTTATCTTATAAGCAATTTAATACCAAAACTACATAATGAATAACGTTAAGATCAGTGAATATTCTCTATCAACAGTTAATGAAAAAATATTTTTATTGGGTCTTTCTAATCAAAAATTGTTTTGTTTTTGTCTCAAAGCGTATGTTCAAATTCTTCTCTTAGGTCCTGGTGCTGGGCAAAGCCTTGTATTTATTGTGCTCGAACCCTGATTTCGATGCTCATGGTTTTCGGCAAACTGGTGCCGGATAAACACAGTCCGCTGTTTAGAGCTGTTAGTGTGCCAAGAGGGTGAAGATCAAATGTAACCATACAAGAGCAGTCCAAGAGTTGGCAGTGGATGTTAAAACTTTAGTGCTTTTTGTCTACCTTGTCTTTTCCGAACAATATGGTTATTTGTTTAACTTTGCACGAAATGTGAATTCTAAAAGAAGCAAATATATTTTTTGCTTGCTGTTAGATAACATTTGTTTGTTATTGTTAAACGCAAAGTTACACCATGGACAATCACTATTCTGATGAAAACGGGTATCGAAACCTAAGTTTTAGCATTATAAGCACGCAGATTAGTTGTTAAGCCACTGGGAGTGGGAGATCTCCTTCCGATCCCTCTAGTATTCAGTTATTATCTGCTATTAGGTAAAACGTATTTTCTTAAATATTTGGAAAATTTTAACTTGGCTAAACTTCTACATAAATCATTGAACTCACATACGAAGATGATTGCCATTTATTATTATTTGCAGTATTTGCTTCGCATTACACTGAATCAGAAACTTCAAGATACAGCTGTGTTTTGTTATTTAGATTATTAAAAAGGAAGATATATGCAGGATTAAATAAACATATGCTGAAAGTGGGTGTGAAGGTGAAGAAATCTTTATATGTTTATTTGCTTTCTTTATCGATATTTCTGTAAGCCATTTCTTCTAAAAACTTTATTGAAGAGGTTGAACATTGTATTTCAATTTATTTCAGTATATAGCATATAGGATAATCTTTTGTAATATCTTATGTTTTACGTTTATATGTGTCTTTATATGTGTCTTTGTATGTGAATTATTTGTAAATGTTGTTATTTAGTACTTCACATTCAACTCGACCATTTTCAGTTTTCTTTGGTGAACATGAAGAGAAATTTTGATGGATTGATAGATAATAGAAATTTGAATGTTCTATGTTTCTAATTAAGCACAAAACTACATAATAGACTACGTGTGTTTTGCCTACCACGGATATCGAAATCTGGTTTCTATCATTTCGTAGTCATATTGCTGTCCAACTGGAGTTCTGAAACTTCTCTGTACGTATCATCTGAGATCATGTTTTTAATTGCGAAACCATTATATAGCACTTTGTTTATATCTTACATTTAGCACAAGGAAACGTTTCTAACCCTCAGTAAGTTTTGTGTGTTTCGAATGTAACCCACAGCTACACATGTACAATGTCTATCTTCAGTGACAGACAAGAAAGATGGCAACTATTCAATAACACACACCGCTAAATTTTCAACTACTCTTTTATCTTTTACTAACGAATGGTGGTATTGACTAGCACATTACAATGGCTCCACATGGCATATTCGGTGTGACAGGGATTCGAATTCGCGACCTTTATATCCAGGCCAGCGAAACCCCCTTTTTAAAAAGTGGAATATACGAGACTTTCATCTTCTCTGCTTTATGCCAGTACAAATATGTAAGAATGGCTGAGATAAGACAGTGAGCAGACAGACTGGTGTTTTAATGATACTTTGGGAAGAGTCTCATTTTTACTGCTAAAACAATTTTTTGGAGGGATGAGAGAAGAGAGGAACTTAACTTATACAAACCGAATTAGGGACTTACAGCAATATCACAGTGAACGCTTCTCATACAACAACTGAAAAATTTACTTATATTTCATATATTTCTTTTTTCCCTGCGTTTATATTTAGACAAAGCAGATGGCTATGAATGTACAAGTACCTCTTTCCATAAAATGTAGAACAAATAAACTAGTCTAGAGCTCGTGATTGCCGCCACATGCAGCTTGTGTGGCACTAGTTGGCTTTCTCTACCTAAAAATAAAGTCCATTGATTTTTGCCAATATATTCGTTCTACTGTATGTTCATCTGAAAAAAAAAACAATTAGAACAACAACAACAAAAAAATGCCAAACATAAAAAACGTTAAATTTAATAACATTATTTAATATTATCTTCTCATAAAGCAGCATGTTGTTTTCAACTTACCTATTTAGCTGCACTGATATTGCTTTTTAAACTTCACAGCCGTTCATAACGTATAGTATATTTTAATTATATGCAATCAATGAGGTGTTAAGCTAAACATAAAACCCAGCTTTAAATGCTGATTATGTGATTGATATTAAGGAATAAAATGGCGAAACTAGTGTTCACTGTCTTGTTTCATTAGATGGTTAGCTCACGCTAGAGGGTGGATAAGTTTGTTTTTTGAATTTCGCACAAAGCTACTCGAGGGCTATCTGCGCTAGCCGTCCCTAATTTAGTAGTGTAAGACTAAAGGGAAGGCAGCTACTCATCAACGCCAACTCTTGGGCTTCTCTTTTCCCAACGAATAGTGGGATTGACCGTAACATTATAACGCTCCCACGGCTGAAAGGGTGAGCATGTTTGGCGCGACGGGGATGCGAACCATGCCGGGCCACAGAGGGTGGATAAAGCATTCAAAGTGTAATGTATTTTCTAATTTTGCATTAGTGAATATATGTTACATGATTTCGTACCTTTTGTAAAAAGAATATATTTTACAACGGATTCAATCAAGAGTCAACAGCGATGTTTTTTCTTGAGGTTATCTTTCGTAATAACTAGCATATAACTAACCATAACACCACAGCCTTCGTTCTCTACAGGGTTTCACATGTTCAGGCTCTCACAGGTGATATTAATTTAGCTTTTGATCTTTCTGTTTTAGGTTTAAAGATACACTACAACTTTACTAATTATTGTAATTATAAAGAGAGAAGAAACATTCTTCAACCAGCCAGAAGTAATGTTTTACAAATTATCTACAACTTATATCGGTCCAGCATGGCCAGGTGGTTTGGGCGCTTGACTCACATTCTAAGGGTCGCGGATTCAAATTACCGTCACACCAAACATGCTCATCCTTTCAGCTGTGGGAGCGTATATTTTAACGGTTAATCGTTGGTGAAAAAATAGTTCATGAGGTGATGGTGTGTGGTAATGACTAGCTGCCTTCCGTCTAGTCTTACACTGCTAAATTAGGGACGGCTAGCGCAGATAGCCCTCGTGTAGCTTTGCGCGAAATTAAAAAAAACACAAACAATTTATATCTTCCTCATAGTAAAATGTTAGATAATTTTACATTCATGCATTATTTTATGTTATTTTTGAAGAGATATTGTTATGAAATTAAAGAAAATCGGCTTATCTGAATGACTAAATAAGAAACAAAATTTCACAATGTATTACAGAATGACGCTATAAATATTAGAAAGCTGTTATTACTGAATTGTAGGACTTTAAACACACCATTTCCTTGTTGTAAAGAGACTAATAAACATTTATATCACAGTGCAGTGGGAAAATTGTAATGGTAAAATGTTATACAAGTTCAAGTTTCGTACATTCCTTTTTATTTTGGTTTCTAGAAGTATGACAGAAATTCTTGTTAGTTGTAACGTTTACAGCATTTCAACATGTACAACCTGTTGTTACGAATACAGAGCTTTACATAACTCGAATAAAAGAGGAAATAATTAACTCGCAGCAAGTTCTTGAGAACTGAAGTTGTTTTTTTTTTAAGTAAACGCACCTATTTATCAGCTTGCACTCGCGTTAATTCTAAAACCAGACCACCCTTCTTTCAGCCTCAAAAAAGAAAACTAAAGGTATTTGGAAATTCCTTAAATAACTTGCATAAGACCTAATGGATTTCAGAGTGAACTATAGCTCAAAGATTATTGTTACTGTTTTAAAACATTGAATTTATTTTTTTCATGAGCGAATGAGGTATATATTTTTTTGTTTTTAAGTATAACTTATCAAAGATAATATACCAACGTATACAAAATTAAAGATAAAACTTTCTTTCTCCTCCTCGAAACTATAACTGAAAAATTACCAAGTAAAATTAATTTGAATAATATTAGAAACATGTAATGAAAAATATAGTAATCATGCAAGTTTTGTACATCTAGAATGTTCATCTCAGCAATGAAAGATTGTATCCAATTGACTGAAACCATGAAATACAGCACACACGAACGCTACGAGTCTCCTCTGAGGACTTCATCAGATTCCCTGAGGGGATACAAGTATGACGGCTCTTTATATATGAAGTAATTATTTCCGAGTAATTTTTACACCTCAAGCAATGACAGATGATTAGAGTTAATGACAGAGAAGTGGAAATAAATTTATCATTTACAAGGACACGTAGGTCCAATTGCATGAAAGTATTACTTGTAGGTGTTTCATTATTCCACCACAGATAAGGTTTAATAATCAAAGATGTGTGCTAGCTTAAAAACTAACCACTGACGATATGTATTTATTGATAGAACCTAAATTTCGAGAGTATGTAAGCACTGCAAAACAAAACGTGTTTATTAGCAGAACAGTATATGAATACACAGAGAATGTTAGGATCATCTCTAATATACATATATTTTATACGTATATTATGTTTTATGTGTAAAATATAAAGAAAATTGCTGAAAAGCTGTTTAATATGGATTTAAAGAAAAATATTTATCGAAACTAATTGTCATTTGTTTTTATCTACTATAATCTTGAAACATTTGAGAATATTTTATGTAGGAAAACTGCATATTGTGATCAGAAACTTACAATAAACTTGAAGTGTTTTAGTTCCTAAGCGCGTTGCGTTTATCATAATCTGATCTTCAAAGCTCGTTTGATCATATTTCCTAATAGAAGGAAATGAAACATTTCTTTTGCATCTAACTGTATTTGGCAACAAAATGTACTACATATTACCAAACTACCCAACAGATATTTCTCTGTTAAGATATCGGCAGTTCCTATGCATTCGAAGTAATAATTTTTTTAACCTAAACAGGATAAAGAAACATTTTAAGTACAGTTGACTTGAGTTATTTAACATTTGCAGTTAATCAATTCTTTTAAAGTAAACGCATTTAATTCATAAGATAATTTATGTTCATTTCAATTCTAACATATAAATCAGAAAATGTAACCAATAAAATATAGAACAAAAATGTTAAGTAAGGAATAATATTTTTCAATTAATTTAAAATCAGAGAAAGATATTGTTGTTTATTATGAAACACACAACTTCATAAAAGGCTATTTATGAATAGATATTGGAACCCGGTTTTCAGCAGTCCGCAGACATACACTACTAGGGGCAAAACACAGAAAGAAATAATTATAGTGTGTTTTGTTTTTTGATTCTTTGACATAACTTTCTCCTTAAATTTCACTCTAAGAGACCGAGCAGTTAATATGTATTCTGAAAGACCAGTATCTAATAGTGCGTACAAATGTGAAACATTTCAGTGAATCGTGTTTTCTTCACACATCGATTTTTTTGGCAAGGCGTGGCTCAGTGGTTAGTGCACCAGGCTAAGAATCAGACGGTCCAAGGTTCTACCACACCATACAGCGCTGAACAGATTTTGAATTTTTAGCTTTGAGCGCATTATAAAAGAGGTTGCCAATTGCACCATTTAGCTGAGAGTCAAGAGTCGCCACGTTATAAGCAGAGGGTGCCACAGACCGATTGCTCTTTGTCTCTGATCTGTAGTACAAAATTCGTTAGAGCCATGTCTATCAACTTTATACAACTGATTTTACCGCGTAGTTCATACGTTACTTATGTTTCATTCAGGCTCGAGTTGTGTATGTTTTTTTCTTATAGCAAAGCCACATCGGGCTATATGCTCAGCCCATCAAGGGGAATCGAACCCCTGATTTTAGCGTTGTAAATCCGAAGACCGCTGTACTAGTGGGGGCTTCAGGCTCGAATGTAAATGAATAACGTAGTTGAAATAATCTCGCACAGAATTTCAGTACATTAACATTTTAACGCAGATAACATGTGAGATTCAGTAATTTTGCTGGAATATCCTACAATGCTGCTCTATTAGACTCCAACTGGACAAAGTAAAATGTTGTAGGCATATTTGGAAGTTCGATTCGTATGTTTGCTCTGATTAAATCATACAACATTTCCATATAGAATCTTAGGTTCAGTTAAAAACTTTGTTTTTGTAGATTTCTTTATATGTCATACTCACTATTACAGTTAACGTATAATTAATTTAGAATGGAAAAGTGAGAATAAGGCTTTTTTATCTTCCCATCTTCAAGAATCGTGTGTCTATTAGTTTTCTTACAGCTATGGGTCTTACTTCCCCCTCCTCCCGATACATTTCGTGATAAAAAAGCAATAATATTTGGTGCACTATTTGCCAGCTGGCAACTCTGTTTGTTAATTAAATCATAGCGTTCCAAGAGTGCAAGCCTTAAATTTCTCTACGTGTTTCCGTACATGCCCATGCGGTATTTCTTCCTAGGGGCAAAGAAAAGGTCTGAATGAAACCCCAGCATACATTGTTCAATGAAATCGTCTTAGAAGCTTTAAGGGTATAGATGTAATAGTCTCAAAGACAAATGGAAAAAATAACCTTTTTTCGTAGACAAGTAGGTTATTTTCTTTAAAGACACGATAATCTTGAAAGGTCTTTACGATATGACTTCTAGTAAATTTATTCAATAGCGAGCAGAACGTAGGCTCGCCAGTGAAATGGTTACGTTGCACACACCAAAGGTAATTACAAATCTTGACTTTGCACTTCCTCGAAACAACACTAGTTGGCTGTGTAATATTTGATTCTCTTGCAAGATTGAATCCCTAAATGTTTTTTTAAAATAACAGTTTTGAAATAACCAAATTTAATTTCTGTAAAACTAATCAGCTCCATTTATAGTGGGCCTGTTATAATGTGACGGTCAATCCCACTATTCGTTGGTAAAAGAGTAACTCAAGAGTTGGCATTGGTGGTGATGACTAGCTGCCTTCCCTCTAGTCTTACACTGCTAAATTAGGGACGGCTAGTGCAGATAACCTTCGAGTAGCTTTATGCGAAATTCAAAAAGAAACAAACAAACCATTTACAGTGTACGCATACACATATTTATATATTGTTATGCTGGTCTAATTAAAAGAACAACGAACACTCGATGTATTGATGTAAATAACTGGTTTGTAGGACACTTATACAAAATATTGCACTTTTCTAAGCAATAGAGATCTCAAGCCTAACTAGCAACTTTTAGGTTACACAATCAAATGTTTTTTTTCTGATACCGGACTCAGACCTGGATACTCAAGTTTTAGATATACAATTAAGATATGTCTAGGATATCAGATTCTTAACTGACTCACTCATTGAGGAGACTATAATACTTGACTTGTTGTGCTATATATTTTAACAAAATCCGATTAGAATTTACATCAGACTTTTTGTCAAGCGGCATGACCATCCTTTGGTTCATTGGTAAGTCCGATGGCTAATAACGTTAGAAACCCGTTTTTGATATCTATGATGGGCACAATACGGAGAGCCATTGTGTATTTTTGCGCTTAAAAACAAACTAACCAAGTGACTCTGAATGCATACAGTTCGCTCTTTTCAAAATCACTTACGAGACAGATAAGTGGAATATACAATTTTTCAAGAAACAATAATATAACTTAGACACACATAAATGCAAAACATTATTTTGATTGTCCATAAGAAGATATATGTTTTACTAGAGATAATACCTTGAATAAATATAATATTTTTCTTTTAACCATTACATTAAAAATAACTTAAATATCTCATGTGGTATACCAATTCAGTTAATATTCTTAATATATTTGTTTTAGAATTTTCACAACATTCAGTTACATTTTTGTAGTCTTAGCTCCAGGCTAGAGAAACTTTTGAGATTAGGTCTAAAATACCTTAGAATTGTTTGAAACTAGTTTCTGTCCATCGTGATGTTGTCTAAATGTGGAGTCTATAACAGTTGTAAATGCAGCAGCTACTTGTTATTGCAGATTAAGAATTGCTTTTATATTCTGTGATATTTTGATTACAGAACATGCATTCAGATCGAACTCATGGCCGTTTATAGAAAGAAAACGAAGTGCAGACATGGTCTAGCGCAGTGGTTCCCAACCTTTTTTATGCCCTGCACCCCTAAAAAATTTAATATGTTCTTGCACCCCTCACAGTAATTATTTATTTAAGAATAAAGGTGAAGGTGGCCAAAGCACCCCTGGTTTGGAATCACTGGTCCAGCGGATAGCGTACCAAAATATGAATCAGAGAGTTCATGGTTAGCATCTCGCTTCGCAAAATCACGCTCTACACTTTAATGCCGTTGGTGTTCTATATGGCTGACGGTTGAATTTCAGTCTTAAGTAGAGTATCACAATAATTTGGGGCGGAAGATATTGGCTAGCTTTCTTCCTTGTTATATATCAAATTTAAGGAGACCTGGCGGGGATAACCTATGTGTATATTTGCGCTGGAAATATCCGAAACAAACAAGATAACGAGATTTTGGAGCTAGTATTTTATTTTTATTTTTACACAAGAAGTGTCTTTTCTATACACTAGTGTTTCACATTTTTTACACAAGAAGTGTCTTTTCCATACATTAATATTTCACTTTTTATTTTTACACAAGAAGTGTCTTTTCTATGCTTCAGTGTTACACTTTTTTTACACAAAAGTGTCTTTTCTATGCCTTAGTGTTACACTTTTTATATTTACACAAGAAGTGTCTTTTCTATGCCTGAGTGTTACACTTTTTATTTTTACACAAGAAATGTCTTTTCTATGCCTTAGTGTTACACTTTTTATTTTTACACAAGAGATGTCTTTTTTATGCCTTACTGTTTCGCAATCAGACTTTCGGAAACTAGGCTGTTTTCCTAACCCTATGTGACAACTATAAACGTCGAGTTATACTAAGAAAACGTCAGTTACGAACATAAATGTTTCTATGTAATGATCAAGAGAACTTCGATTGATATCATTGAAACAGTAGTCGTGTGATTATGTTTTTATAAGCTTTTAATGAACTTCATACAGGAACAACGACACCTTTATTCTCTAATTATGCTAGAATCAGTAAAATAGAGTTTACGATATTAATCGCACCTGTTTGCACTGTGGTATTCCCTTGAGAATATTATATGGGTAGTCGGAATGTTCTTTCAAAACCTGTTCTAAACACAAAGACCTCAGAGTGTTGAAATAGTAAAGCAGCGAACACAATATATACAGTTAATAGATACACCTTCACTGACAGGAAGTAAATGAAGCTGTAAATGAACAAATCTAAAATAAGATGAAAACAGGTTACCAAAACAACCAATACAGTTGATAAAGACAAATGCAGTAGTAAAAGAAACTGAGGATAACGTACTTGTATAGTACAAACTGGAATAGAACCAAAACATTGGTCGACTAACATCATAAATAATATGTAGTGTTTCGTTCTGGCTGTTCGTACTAATCTCTCTTGGACCAGAAAGTTTCACAATACAACAGCAAACTTACTAGCTAGCAAAGTAAGTAGCCAATGTAAAAACAACAACTAGGGACTGGTCACCCCAGTAAACACCAACAAGTAATTTTATTTGACGATATCAGGCTTCGGTCTAATAACACAAACAGGATACAAAAAATTTAATTTCATATGTATAGAGAATACATGTCTATCTGATAAGCTTCAGAGGCTTTGGAACACCGCAGTAGATAAAAAACATTAATATCTTTTGTTGGATTTTATTTGACACCACATAAATACATGAAAACAGTTGTCCTTTTGTCCATTATCATCTCTCGAAGATTATCATTATAGGTGTTAACGTTAGTCCACTGTAAAACATGTTTCGGTCTTAGCTGCTAAACTATATTTCTAGTTCAGGCAGAGTATAATTATTGTTGTAGTTTTTATTATATTTGGAAATTATGTTTTTGTTGTAAAATAGTAATTGAGGCTGACAATCTTAATTAACTTCAGAACACGCTGAAGAAAAACGGGTACAAAGAAATTGTAACTACAAGATTGTTACATGAAACTGAACATTCCAGAGAAAGGCATGTATGTTAACCGAAATAGGATGATCATTTATGACTGACAAAAAAGGACTGCTACCGACCTAGAACTGTGTTTCACAAACACAGTAACGAGTTTAAGCAGTATTAGAACTAAAACTGAAATATATGAAGTTCTATATGCATAAGGTTCTGATACACATGATATATATATGGAAAATTTGTTATTCAGTTAAATGTGTGAAACCAATGCACTTTCTTTCGTAAACTGAAGACTGTAAATACAGGAAAACATTTAAGACGTGACATTCAAACTTCGATTAGATTTTTAAAACAGTCTTTATTAACTGTAGCATATATTGAAGATATGGGTTGATAACATGTATATAATGTTTTCTCTTCACGTCTTACAAACATTAACACGTACGTTTTGTTGTCGTACCTCATTATTTAACCCGGCATGGCCAGGTGGTTAAGGCACTCGACTCGTAATCCGAGGGTCGCGGGTTCGAATACCCGTCACACCAAACATGCTGCCCTTTTAGTTTAGCCGTGAGAGCGTTATAATGTGACAGTCAATCTCACTATTCATTAGTAAAAGAGTAACCCAAGAGCTGATGGTGGGTGGTAGTAACTAGTTGCCTTCCCACTGCAAAATTAGGGACTGCTAGCGCAGATAGCCCTCGTGTAGCTTTGAGCGAAATTCAAAAACAAAGAAATTCATTATTTACCTTAAACGTTGATTTGTGATTAGTACCTTCAAACCTCACTCAATAAAGCATATAACTGAAATCATGGATGATGCTGAAACATTGTTTTAGATATTCAATTGCATATAATGTTGCTGAATGTATGCTGTAAGAAATTGTTTGTATAGTAAGTAAAAACACATTGATAAAGAGGTAACAGAGTTGTCGAATGTATCTTGTGAAGTAAATTAAGTAAAATACATAATAATAAAGTGGTAACATTGCTGTTGAATATATGCTGTGAAGAGCTGTTTGTATAAAATAGGCTCCTGAAGGGATAAAGGTAAAAGCTTTTTCAAACACTTTCTCATAATGATTTTTTATTTTGTTTCGTACTTTAAGTAGTAGATTATTAATTAACAATTTACACTTTCTTGTTTTCAAACACAATTTAAAAAATCTTCGATAATTGTAACACATTCGATAGGCAGTTTATCAAGTATGTTTAATTCATTTACTTCTTTGTAAGTTAAGGCCTGGCATGGCCAAGCGTGTTAAGGCGTGCGACTCGTAATCTGAGGGTCGCGGGTTCGCATCCCCGTCGCGCCAAACATGCTCGCCCTTTCAGCCGTGAGGGCGTTATAATGTGACGGTCAATCCCACTATTCGTTGGTAAAAGACTAGTCCAAGAGTTGGCGGTGGGTGGTGATAACTAGCTGCCTTCCCTCTAGTCTTACACTGTTAAATTAGAGACAGCTAGCACAGACAGCCCTGGAGTAGCTTTGTGCGAAATTCAAAAACAAACAAAACAAATCTTTCTAAGTGTTTCCTAGTTGTCATGAAACTCTTACTTTATATAATATTGTTAAAAATAGACACTGGTGATGTACTGTTTTTACAAATTATTTGACTAAGTAGAAAAAATGTTCCACATTTTAAGTAGAAAACAGTTTTTCAGTAAATAACCGATTCTTAACACCTAAAACTCGTATTTCACTAAAGTCACTTAAAAAATCAAAACTTTAGAAACAATTTTTTTATCATTTTCCTTAATGCTTAGTCTCATTATTTACTTTTAAAATTTAAAGTGAAAAATGAAAGTTTCTGAACCCTGCACAAGACATAAAAAATAACTTGGCTGCCTCATAGGAAGGCACCCGACAATGGACCCAGATTTATTTGTGGGCGGTCAAATCATGAACGAAGGCGGCAAGGTAATTTAGCTAGTTTTCCCTTTCTTGCGTTTGTTCTAACAACAAAGAACTCGTGGACGCCTGCCTAGCTTCTGATGCAGAAAAGGAACTGTGCTGTTGACATAATCAGTATGGCCAGTCGATACATTGTATTAGTCGATGTCAGAAGTGGTATAGGTCATAACTCTTATGTTCTATTGTGTGGTGTTCGGTTGCTATTCAAACAAGCTACGTAAGCATCATAAGTTGGGACTTTTCATCACGATATCACTGAAAGACGCATTTGGAACCTGGAAACTGACTACTCAGACTCATCTGGGTATGAATGAAAGGGATTAACATCTCTTGCACGTGCAGTTGTGACAAACGCATATTCGTTTAATCTTTTCTCGTCATTCTGACCTTGCAGGTTCTAATGCGTCATACTTTAGTCTACGGAGGAACTGATGTGGGGTGGATTGGAGGCTAAAAATCACAGAAGTTTTGTAAGTATTATAATCCTAAAGCGTAAAGAAATTATTGTAACAAGAAAAAGAAAGAAGGAAAATGCTAGTTTATAGTTGTTAACAAGATAATAGATAATTTTTACTGGACCAATAATTGTTTTATTTGAGAAAGATGGTGAGATAGAGAGATAAACTTAAACGTTCGGCATATCTTTGAGTTTATGAGTCATGATGTCTAAGTTTCTAGATAGCGCGAGTCAAGATAGATGAAGCATTTGTGAACTAAAAGTTGGGCCTTAAGAGCTTAAAGCAGCGACAAATCAATTAAGAAGATCATAATGTAATTGTGGCTTGATAAAGAATGTTGAAAATTCTCTATTCTTGACGGCGCGGAAGAAACGAGTCTTCAGTCTCAGACAAATTCTACAAAAAAAAAAGAAAAAAAAAGACTGGATTGTTTAAACACAAGAATAGTAAATATTAGTTTATACGTGTGCTTTTAACTCTGGTCATCATTTCCTTGTCTAGACTTCCTCTCAGCACCACCTTTTCCTAGTCTAGAAGACGTTCGAATTGCTGCAAGCAAACATCGCCAAGCCGACATTGTTGTTGTTGGTTCTTTCAAGGACCACTGAACATCAACACTATGCTGATTGGCTCAAGGGTTAAGAAGTTTATCTAACTGGTTGTCTAGGAAATTGCCCTTTTTTGTCGGAGTTGAAATTTCGTTAAGAGGGAAAATAGTTTCTTTATCTTATCCTCGAATTATTTATCAAGAAGAAATAAAACCTGAAGCTCGTCTTGAAGAACAAATAGGTATATCTGAGAAGCAGACTCGTAGGAAGAGATATGTTTTAAAGAGTATTAAACAAGAATTAAAATAATTAGGTAAAAAAACAGGTAGTAATGAATTTACCTAAGAAGAAGAACTAATAGTTCTTATACTATGTGATAATTTTTGAATTCCTGTGATGGTTATTCCTTTTATTACTTAAAGAAAAATTATTGTTTAAGGTTTAATTATTCGTTTATTTATATGTTATAGAAACATTTTTTGCTCGATAGATACAAGTTTAATGGCTTTGTTTATTAATATTTAGTTTGACCACTGTATATATCTACCATGAGTGTTGTTGTTTCTAAGAACCACTTTTTGACCTCTACAAACCTATACCTTGGGCGTTGTCTGTAAGAGTCCAACTTTAATCTCTGTACACCTGTACCTGATTTTTGTCTGTAAGAGTCCGACTTTAACCACTGTAGACCTGTACCTTGAACTTTTTCTGTAAGAGTCCAATTTTGACTTCTCTAAAACTATACCATAGGTTTTGGTATGTGGAAAAATATAAGGGAGGAAAAGCAGAGGGTGTCAAATAACTAAATATATCGACAGCCGCAATAACTATGTCACCAAGAACTGAATGAGCAACATGGAGTTGATAAGGAGGATTGACAACAGAGAAGTCTGGTATGCCATGGTCGTCGATGTCTGCCGCAGATTTGACACATGAAGAAGAAGAAGAAACCTATACCTTAGGCGTTATCTGCAACAGTGTATTTTTCACTACCAAAAACCTGTACATTGATATAATAATGTGGATGTCCCTAGTTTAGGCCATTTCTGCCTTAACATACTATTGATTCAATAAATTTCTTCTACTGGACTTTTCTACAGTATTAGCTTAACTTTGTTTTCTATCGAAGTTCAGATTATAGGTTTCGCAAGCTGTGTATGATTGACAAAAATTAAGAAAAGTGCCTGTTCACTCTGATTTATCTGTATATCTTATCAAGTGTTAAGTCCTTTCCATGAATGATCCATTTTTTTTTTTTCATTTTTGCTTCAGTTAAATTTTTATGGTAACAGTTTTAATCTCGTATTTACAAATGACAATAAAATGTTTATTTAACTAAGTGTCAAGAGGACAGTTACTTTTACTGACAAATATCTTTATCTCCTCTTTATTATTTCCCGATTGCAAATGTTTTTGTTACTTTTTCGCTACTGGACTTTACTTGATTTTTGGTATAACATCAAATATATCATTAGAATATAAAGAATTTATTCATCAAACATTTCCCATTATTCTTTCAAACAATATAAGCGAAGCTGCTATTCAGTGCTTTAATTATTTTTAGCTGTTGAAAACATTTTCTGAAAATAATAAGACAAACAAGATAATTTCCAACATAATAATTGAGGAAATACTGCACAAAAAAGAATCAACCGCATTCTATAAACACGATTTATATATGTTAATATTCTGGCGTGTCGCTACGGATGGGACACTTGGCAACAAAGAGAAAGGTGATTAGCGTTTACAGGCTTTGGTTTACATAGGAATCCGAACTGTTTTACAATGTAATGCCACCACAATTCATTTATGGTTGCAAAAGGTTTTGTTACAACAACTCCGAAGGAGAATATTGTTACAAAAGCTATTCCTAAACGATGTAGGTAAAACGGGAAAGAGTTTTCACTGATCTCCGAGAAAACGTAGCACAGTAGAGCGTTCATTAGAGCAATCAACTCCAAAACTACAACCCAAATCAATCCGTAGCAAAACTTGTCTTCTTCTACAAAGAGAAGCTGTAGTTATGATAAAAAAAAAAAGGTAACCGTTAACAAGTTATACATACATTGATGATGGGCCACAAGTCAAGATTTAACAGGCTTACCGAAACACTTCGAAATAAATGGCAATTTTAATGTAAATTGTTTCCAAAGAAATTAAAATCTAACGTTTTTATTCGATTATGTATATGTCAAATCTCTGATATAGATGCAAAGTGTGCTTATATGTTTAGGCCCGGCATGGCCTAGCGCGTAAGGCGTGCGACTCGTAATCCGAGGGTCGCGGGTTCGCGCCCGCGTCGCGCTGAACATGCTCGCCCTCCCAGCCGTGGGGGGTGTATAATGTGACGGTCAATCCCACTATTCGTTGGTAAAGAGTAGCCCAAGAGTTGGCGGTGGGTGGTGATGACTAGCTGCCTTCCCTCTAGTCTTACACTGCTAAATTAGGGACGGCTAGCACAGATAGCCCTCGAGTAGCTTTGTGCGAAATTCCCAAACAAAAGCTTATATATTTCTAGTAATCGTACAAGCACTATGGTAAATGCGTCAACATTGTTCGTCTAAGACTGACAATGGTGTTTTTCGCAGAAGCTTGTTACCATGAATATTTTGGTGTTGGGTAATCAGTACGTGTTTATGGCTGTCTAATGGGCACAGTAATATTATATGTACAGATTACATTAATCACTGCAGTTACTATTCACATGTTACGGATTTTATTAAACTACCGTACTTTCATATTACATTAACCACTACAGTTCCTACTAGGCATGTTATGGGTGTTGTTGACCTACCACGTTTACGTACAACAATAATCATTGTTGTTTTTACTACTTATGTTACGAGTTTTGTTAGCATCTCATATTATTGTACTACTGTAATCAATATTTTTTCCTATTATAAATTTCATGGGTTTTATTCTCATTTCATAATAATCACAGTATAATTTGATTATGTAATTAATCTGTACACCTATTTAGAGGGAAGATGTTTGGTGTAAAAATACATCCAAAAGTTATGCATAAAACAGCGTTTTTACGAAATACCGTCAAACCGCTTTTTAAAAAGTAGTGTCAAAGTAATAACTATTTATGAAAAAAGAACAAACGACCAACACATCTGAAAACTAACTTACCATAAGCATATATTGAAGAGTGGGAACCACCAATCATGGGAGATCTGATCCTAAAAGTTGAAGGCCTATTTAACAGTTTATGCTTTCTAATTAAGAACTAAGATATTTATGTCTTGACGTAAAAATAAGCATGTGAAGATGAAGGAATTACCAGTTCCTTGCACGACCCTTTCAGAACAACATTTAGTTTATCCATGAATTTGTAGTTGTATTAAGACGCTAGTTCACCTTCGACATGATCATTCTTATTTTTACTGATTATCTGGATGTATGATGAAACTGACACCTAGAGATTGTTTGTTTTGGAATTTCGCGCAAAGCTACACGAGGGCTATCTGCGCTAGCCATCCCTAATTTACCAGCGTAAGACTAGAGGGAAGGCTTCTAGTCACCACCACCCACCGCTAGCTCTTGGACTACTCTTTTATCAATGAAGAGTTGGATTGATCGTAACATTATAACGCCCACACGGATGAAAGGGCGAACATGTTTGGTGTGACGGGAATTCGAACCCAAGACCCTCGGATTACGAGTCGAGTGCCTTAACCATCTGGCCATGCGGGGCCTAAAAGTATGTAAAATTATGATCACATGAAATTGTACTCTAGTGACCTACACTGTGAATAAGTTTTAGCTTTACTAAAAAATAAAGAGAAAGTCATGAGACAGTTATTGCTAATTGAACTCGATATTGAAAGATATCGTTTGAATATTGTGTATGTTGTATTATTGGGTTTTTGTCGATTCTATTATTATTAGTTTATTAGTATTTATGATAGACTGTTTAATACTCTTTCTGTCATTTGTTTGTTTGTATTAAGCACAAAACTACATAATGAGCTATCACGGGTTTCGAAACCCAATTTTTAGCGTTGTAATCCCGCATACATATCGATGTACCACTGGGGGAGGATGTTATTGTAATGTTCTGGCGAAGCGCTTTTTTATTAACTTTAAATTGGTAATTGTTGAATTGATTTCTAACCTTTGTTATTCTGAATAAATTGTTGTTGAACCCTGATTGTAGCGGCATGTTCATTTTAAATTGTTACAAGAGTTGTCCTCTTCCGGTGGATTAAAGTTAAGTTTATCGTGTTAGAATGATAAGATCTGGGGCTTGATTCTCAGTGGTGGACAGAACGCAGATATACTATTGGGTTAATTTTATTGATATAAGCTCAAAAAAAGTTCAGGTTACCAATTAACTATAATCTGTAAGTTGTGTTTCTTTTCAAATATTGTAATTACTTCTATATTATCATAGTGTTACATTAACTTTATGTCTGATTCATAAACACAGTGAAGAATGGTAGTGTTCAAATGAAATACAAGCCACACTTTTACAGTTCAATTTATTCTCATTAATACAAAACTAAGTTATTTCTGTGTTGATAACACAATCGAGGATAATTGTTATTATAAGATATAATCTGTATTCGTGGTCAGCGCACAGTCGGGAATAACTGTTTTTGTAAGGTAAATATACATTCAAGGTGACCTCACAATCGAGGCTGATGTTTGATAGAAGATACAAAGTGCATCAGCCAACATCGCGTGGAAGGGAATTCATATTATCATATAGTAATTAGCATATATACCCTTGAATATAATGAGTAGAGAGATTTTAATAACTATTAATATTACTGAGGATAATTAAAATGTGATGACCTAAAGCTTACATCAAATTAAAAATAGATGAACTCATTTCAAAATGTAGATCATATATTGACAAAGGAAAGAAATTGTTTTGATTGTGCACCCCGCCGTTTAATCGCATAATTGATAGTATTTCTTTGTCGTTGAATATTGTATTGATTAACTTGACAGTATTTGAAAAGTGTATGAATTAATACTCATCAATTGATTTTGTTTTCATCAGGGTTATAGTTTTATTGTTTTTATTAAATTTGTCTTAATAAAAATGTTAATAAAGTCTGTATTTCTAAAGGTGGAACTAATTATTTATCAGTCATTGTCACCAACTTATGATACAGTTATCTTTCGGGATATCTGTAAACGATTTTCATTCTCTTTCCCCGTCACTTGAAGAAAACGTCTCTATATGTAAGAGAAGTAGCTAAAAACACCGAACAAGTGTCTGATACATTTAAAGCATATCACGATATTCTGAAATGTTATTTTACATTGTAAACTTTGAAGCCGCTTGGTTTACGAGTTTGCACAGTACAGTAACAGTAATTCAAACTAGATTATACTGATAAAAAATTTTCATTTGAAACTCCCAGTGTATTATGACTGAGCCTAGTGACGACAGTTATTAGAGTTGACCTGATTATTCATTGTACCATGCATGTTTCAGTATAATCACATTCATATGGTGAAAAATTTGCATTTCGTACAAAGCCTGTAAGACTATTTATCGCAGTACATATTTTTATTTTGAGCTACTGACCAGAGGAAAGGCAGCCATTAGCAGCATTTTACTACACGTCACCAAAGTTAAGGGATTGACTTTCACTCTAATGATGCATGCACAACCTAAAGTGGGGAATATTTTACAATAGCGCACGGTTTCGTACTTGGCTCGCCAGCTTTGAAATACAGAACTGTATGATAGGGCCAACTCATGCGTTTGGTTAAAAAAGCTTGAATGTCATTGCTGAGAATTGATCAATGACCTTCGGGTCACCTAGATGGTGTAGGTTTATGGAATGTTGACAAATATAAGAACATTTAAAATTAAATGCAACCAGATTTTATGTAAGAAAAATACAAAGATTATATAGTTTCTGATCATCTCATTCATTGAATAGTTTATTTTGTTGTAAATTGAGTTAAAGCATGTTTAATATATTGGTTAATGTACTCTTTGCCCAAGTGTATTCTGAAAAGACATAACTAATTAACAATTACATTATAGATGTCTAAGTAACTGGAGTAAATCAAATAGGGTCTCATGTATGAGCAGATAGAGTTTATAGTTTGTTTGAAGTTAAGCACAAAGTTACACAATGAACTGGCTATCTATGCTGTGCTCAACACAGGTATCGAAACTCAGTTCTTAATGGTATAAGCCTTCAGACGTGCCGCTAAACTACTGGTAGACTGAGCAGGTATAGCCATTAAGTAACTTTATTTTATAAAAGTTTTCTTTACTCTCTCATTTATCAGACAGAAGCAGGACGTATATCAAAGTTGTTGTTGATTTTATTAAAGGTAATTTCTTCATTGATTTTTAATTTGATTTTGTCAAACTTGATGACTCCAATACATAATAACTCCATTGTGATCTATTGATCCTGACTTTAATATATTGCTAAGTAGTCTGTTAGAAGAAATACTGATATTACTATTACCTCACGATAGTGAAAACCAATTTACTTCTTATTCTTCTTCCATTTCTTTCAGGCAAAAATAAACTACAGATTATCAATTTAAATGGTTACATTGGTCAAAGTCAATCGTATGCTTTTATACCACTTGTTAGATAAACCTACAAGAACTATTCTTTGAAAAAAAACACATGAAAAATTAATCTGCAAAATGATATTTGTTAATGACCCCTAATTAACACAGAAGAACTTTACATTACCAGGTATATGATAAACGGTACATTCATTTATTATTTTCACAAACCATAACCAAAGTGTCTTCATAAATATCTGTACAAGTGGTCAACTAATTTTCAGAAAATATACCTAAAATTTGCTGCAGTAAATAATAAACATAGCAGAACTAATAGAACATAAACTATAATTTTTTAAGAGCTGCTATACAAGTACACATGACATATTATGATTGGGTGATAACAAGAAAAAACTACTATACATAACCAGCATACACACACAAAAAAAAATGGTTTAGTTAACAGTTCAAGTACCACGTGTTTAGACAAAGTTAAAGTCATTGGTATTATTAATGGGGTTCCACTGTAGTAAAAGTAAAACGTTCCGTTTACTTTTATATAATATCCTGTCATTTAACATGATTAAGTGTAAGTAAAGAGCAGTTTTATCGTTTCTTTTAATGTTAGTTTTAAAAGTTTTTTTATTATTGTGTCCTGCATGGAAACCACTTTCAATTAAAACTCATGTAGACGTTGTTATGTTGCCGTAATAATTCTTTGGAGCGACGAAAACGGACCCACTCTATTAAAAACGCGTAATCTTCGTCCAAAGTGAACCTTAAACAAATAGCGGGAACCTCGGCTTACGATGTAAACTCTCCACTTGTGTCTGGTGTAGCCAGATAAGGACCACCGCTCCGCTGGCGAAATATAATAACCATTGTATTATGTTTGCAGATAGAAACTTTTGGTTGAGGTCTGATCAGGCCAAAAATTATTTTGGAAAATAAAAATATCTGGAGTGTTTTCCACAATCAAAACGTTAACCTTACGTATGAGTTATCTATTATGTACATATGTTACGTTCTAAACATCACTGAGGTCTACATCGGTTAATTATAATACCTTTCCACGTGTTTTTATTGGAATAGGCAAATCACGTGTTACCAACAGCTTATTTTCAATTTTTAAACATTTATAGAGGTTACGAACACTAACAAACCCACTTACGTGTTATTATGAAATGTGAACATTTATAACTTTCATCAGGATATTCTGCACTGGTTGAGAAAGCGATAATCTGAGTAAGTGTATTGAAAACTCATTTCTGTGAAACAACTTTACAACCGCATAACTTTAACACATTCACATTTATTTTCCCAATGACAGAAATGAGAAGGAAGGAAAACAGATATGCTTTAAGAAACACTATACAAAAATAAATGCAGTTGATAAACATGATGGAAGAATACAAGGACTGAATATGAAGGTACTTATATGATAGTGTTTGAAGATATACGTGAATAAAGCCGAATGAAATACGGAGGTAAAATAACACTTGTATAAATATGGTCAGATGAGAGAGAATTTAAAGTACAAACCTATATATTCTCCGTAACGAAACATTGAACATACACGAAGGCAGAGAATTCACCAAATTGAGAAACCTCCGTTGTCGTGGTAGTAATGTGAAATTACAGGGTTTGTTCCTACACTTTACAAACAGTGGATATCACCAATAGATGTTTTGCATTTTAGGAAATTGTTTGCATTTTGACGTCATCTAACCAAAGACATTTTAAGTAATGGATATTAAAGTACTTCTCCACATAGATTTAGCAGAATCTCCACACAGCTAAGTTAACAACACACAGCTGAACGCAAAGGCTAAACCCCGTTTTCCGCAATACAAATAAGTTTAATGAGAAGACACCATGTTAATGTAATTCGACATTAACTTTCACAGATTTTAAGAAGTAAATATTTTACACTGCGCAAATTAAGTTAGAGGAAAGCAGACGCTCAAAATCTTCTCTAAATGTGAAACAGAGTGTCACATTTTGTTTAAACTTTTACCTGTCAAAACATATGTGGGTTTTCTATACGTGAAACGTAACTACCCTATTTTAACGCAAACATACAGAATGATCGTTACACGAAACATAGCTTTACTGTTTAACTTCACTAATAAACTCTTTGCAAAGTGTAATTTAATTATCTTATCTGCATATCTTTGTTGATACACAATTTATCATAGCCAATTAAAAATCACGTGTTATATTAGGCAGTATTAGTGTATAAAAATAAAAAATAATAGAGTTTAAATAATGTGTATTTTGTTCAAACATGATCAGTACAAACCTCGACTTCTGTTACCGCTTTCAGAAACCCATTGAACGACGTCAAGCTGTAACAACCGTATATATTTTCCTGTCAAATAATTGTGCCAGGTTAAATTACCATTTACAGTTTTTGGACTTTAAAAAAGTATGGAAATAACCCGTCTTCAAATTATTTTTCAAATACTTTTAAAATTAAGTTTCATAGAAACCAACAAATGACATTTTTCGGTTCCATTAATTTACTAGACATTCATTATTTTATATACTTTAATATTCAATATCGTTGTATTTGGGTTAAGATCGTTTAAGTATTAATCACGACTCTGGCCGATCGACTCGTGATATTAGGGACCCTGGTTCGAATCCCAGTCACATAAAACATGTTCGCCCTTTCAGCCATGAAAGCGTTATAATGTTACGGTTCAATGCCATTATTGGTAAAAGAGTAGTACCAAGAACAGGCGGTGAGTGGTAATGACTAGTTGCTTTCCGACTTGTCTTATACCGCTAAATTACTAACGGACAGTGCAGATAGACCTCGTGCGGCTTTGCACGAAATTCACAACAAAGAAACAATTAATCATAACATTACACAACATGACAGACAATTCTTAAGCACTTTTCGCCAGAGAAATATCTATACTGTAACAAATGATCAATAGAACGTATGAAGAACCATTTCCAAACCTAGAACAGATAACTGTTCCTGATGTATAAAACAACAATAATAGAAAAAATAAATCAGCCTTGGAATGACACAAAAACATACCCATCTGCTCGTAGTTGAAAACATTGTAAATACAGTAAGTGAAACTTCATATGCCTTTTAACAAAATCCAGCACCAGTATTTTACCATTCTGTAACTATATTACAAAAGTACTTATTTAATCTTGTTTATTCAGAAATATTTCTGAGAATACTTTTTCAGGTGCTCTCTATTTAGTCAGCGTCTTGGTATTCATTACATCACGCTAAGGTTACGTGCTACAGTGGCCATTGAAGAGAGCTTGAACAAGTCTAGCTAGGCCCCGCATCTTCTTTACCATCCACATGTGTGGTAACTATCATAAAGACGTTGTTACCCGCTGGTACAGCGGTAAGTCTACAGATTTCAACACAAACATCAGGCGTTCGATTCCCCTCGCTGGACATATCAGATAGCCTGATGTGGCTTTGTTATAAGAAAAAACAAACGCACAATAAAAGTGTTATTATCCCAGAGTCATATAACAACGAACATAATAGTTAAATGTGATGAAGATGAACTCTTGCCAACACTATAAGTGTTTCTGTAATCATTCGGAGACCTTTTGGATACATGCAAATTAACATTTACATTTTACTATTTGATATATTTTCTCTCCTCTGTTTCTTTGTTTAGAATTAAGCATAAAGTTACAAAATGGGTTATCTGTGCTCTGCCCACCAAGGGTATCAAAACCCCGGTTTTTAGAGGTGTGAGTCCGCAGACATACTCGCTGTGTCACCAGTAGGCCTCTCTCCTCTGTATCGTAATTGACCCTCCATGGTATTCATTTTGAGCTTGTTTGATATTCTATATTTATCTCTCTATTCTTGTTCTGCCACTTCTTGAGCGTTTCATTAATAATTTATTGATTCAGGTTGTCAGTCTGCTCTACGTAATATTTTTTATATGTATGACTGACAAAACTTGTAATTAAATGGATCCTGTCCAAGTGAAACGCTCAAGCTTCTAGTACATACCACAGCAGACCTAGTCTCCTCTCGGAACCGCTTTTTCTTGACAACCATGCTTTTTGTGTATGGCAGTTTTTGTCATATAAAATCGCTTGTGTCAACATTGAGAACTCGTGCCAGACATGGCCTAAAGGTTGTGAATCTGAGGAATCATGGTTGTGACTTATCTGATGAATACATTCAACACTTTTTAGCTGTTAAAGTGCTATAAAAGTAATGCTATAAACCTAATTTTCGAGTAGACATAGCCCAAAACTTAAGGACGCGTGATGTTGAATAGATACTGTCTTCATAGGCTATCAGCTCAAATTTGTGAATGACTATGAGGACTTAGCCATTGTGTAAATTTCTGAAAGAATAGACATAGCCACTTATTTCTTCCCTTCAAGCAATCAATCATCAGGGCTGCACAAATTAGGTGGTGGATTGTAGCTGAAATATACAGCGTTTATTTCTGTCTAAAAAGCACGAATGGTGTGAATATGCAACGGTGATCTTCAAGTTTGAATAATTTGAAACATAATGAACAGATCTCGAATACTTTCGACAGACCATTACAGAGCCACCTACAGAAATAATCATTATCATTACTTTATGTATCAGTCTCTCTTTTATTACCCTGTGGTCACTTTTTATGGTGTTGCGAATTGTTGATGTTTCTTCTTTTTTTTTTAGATATAGATAAAAAAAAACTCGAGGCGTGCCAAACATTAAGAGTTTCTTTTAACGCTGTTTTGTGAGATTAATTATAATGTATTCTACCTTCTACTGGGCACATCTAAGCACTCCTTTATTATTGAATAAAATTCGTTTTAAATGTAGCCCTTTTTTGGGTTGCTGAACATTTGGTTTATAGGTACAGCTATCAAACATGGAATACTATATGTCTTCATTTGTTACAACTCTCATTGTTTGTTTGTTTTTGAATTTCGCGCAAAGCTTCACGAGAGCTATCTGCGATAGCTGTCCCTAATTTTGCACTTTAATACTAGAGGGAAGGCAGCTAATTATCACCACTCACCGCCAACTCTTGGGGTACTCTTTTACCAACGAACAGTGTTATTGACATCACATTATAATGCCCCCTCGGCTGAAAGGGCGCGCATTTTTTGTGTGACGGAGATTACAACTCCGAAGGAAATCCCGCGGTAGTGATTTGTTTTTACGTAAAGGGCGGCGATTTCCTGTTTAAAATGAAATCTTATTTTATTGAGTTCTTGAGATTATTATTAAATCTAGACATTTTTAAATTTCAATAAACTGAAAGCGATTTGTGATGTAAGGTACTTTAGTCTTTAATGTTTACGGCGCGTATTTTTTCTTTTTAACTTTATTAAAAATTGAACACCATCTTTCAATTGGGTTATCATCCGTTCAATAGTTTGTTTAGTGCTTGATAAAAGTTTAACACAAATTTACGGTTTTCTTTGAATGTAACAGAGATTTTTGAAAATAGCACCACCGCTGAATTTTCTAGATAAATTTATTATTTGAGAAACAGAATTAGAAAACTATTAAAAATTCATTTTATGAAAATAATTTGCCATAAAGTGTCTAAAGAAGGCAAACATCCAACCTATTAGCATTTTAAGCTTTTGTTTCCATAGAAACTCTAAATAAATGATGAATCCTGAGTTACAGGGCACGTATTAGAATATATTTTCAGTTGAAGAAAATTATCTCTGATTTTTGGATTAAAACGCTCTTGTGATTTTACTCGCAAAGGAAAGGCTTAATTTGCTTTAATATGTATATATAATTAAATTTGATGCAAATATATAAATCGTGAAAGAACAAAAGAAAGACCTAAGAACCAAAAGGCATAAAAGACAATTTTGTTACCCGGTGATTAGTTCTATAGTGTGAAGAAAGAATTTTTAAAATTTGTTGTTCAGACGAGTCGGAAGAAGTAGTTATCAAAATTCACAAAAGTTACTCATTTGCAAACGGTAATATCTTAGATATTATTTCATATTAAATCAGCTTCATTCGCACGGAACACTTTTTAAACATTACTAATCACCATGACTTTCTGTGTAACTAAATTAGCTCAAGTTAATTTAATGTTGGACTCGGGTAGTTTTATGTTTTAATTATTAACTGTTGGTAAAATTAAAGAATGTCATTAAATTAGTGGTGGAGCAAAATACATCATTTTTGGTTTATTTGTGAAAAAAAGGAGTTATTGTAAAATTTTAAATATTTTGTTTACCTCTAAGGCAATGATATAGGAGTGTCTAGCATTTCAATATTGTAAGATTGTGACATTTAACGTTCAGCTTTTACACAGTTATTAATAAAGTTTTCAAATGCGTCTGGTCTGTGACTGATTGTTTGTACTGAATATAGCTGTGTCTTTCAGTCTAAGTGACGTACATCGATACATAAGTCGGTTAGGTGGGTAACTCCATCTTTTTGTCTGACGACTTCACCATGAGGTGATGTCATTAGTAGAAAGACAAGGTTCCTTCAAATGAAGACAGAGGACGTGATGGAGTTAGAGATCTTCTTTCTCCTGAGGTCAAGAAAAGAAGTTAGTATCCATGGAAACCAGTAGAAGCACGTGCACTTAAGCAAGGTTACAGCGACAATAGGAGCTACAAACAAGAAAAGCTAATTCTCTAGCGAAACAGGACGAGCCAAACAGTGGCAGCAGAGGAGCGCCAAATGTCTTAACGCAGTAGCCGCTGTTGCCCTTGCTGTTGCAGGGACCATCTGCCTTTGTAATTCACTTAAAGGAAATCAATAAACGAAAGAGAGAAAGAGAGAGACTTCTAGTGACAGCCGGAGAGGTATTTTCTAACTCAGCATTCGGTGACGTTTCCCTCTGGGATTGCCGGACCGACCACAGACTTATGGTGGTGAATTTTTGAGAAAACGGTGATTCATAATTCATGACAACATAGTCTCTAGAGTCTTGTCATCCAGATAAGTTGTCTTCTTTGGACTACCGTCCTACATGAAACTTGACACTTTCGGTGACTTTTGTTGTCCATGGAGGTTCGAATTGGTAAGATCAGTGTATGTTCCATTGTTTTCATACAACACTCTATGTCAGAATCGAATCATTATTGTGTGAAACATCTGGAGAATATTCTTCTCACAGACAAGTTAAATCATTTGAACCCAAGGAAACAAAAAATTGATGACTTAAGTGTTTTCCTATTACAAGTAATGCCACTTCATAAAGACTAGTAGTACAGCGCACAATCAATTTACAACTGTTGTACAACTCTCTGGGGATTACTGCAACATAAACTAATAATTAAACGACTTTATCAATATACTTGTTTCATCCAGTGTTTATACAAACACAAGGTGTTTTCTTAAACATAGGGCTAGGCTAGAAAATTGTGCAAATTCGAAATAAAGGCCTCTTCCGCTCTCCAAATATAGTAAATTCAGAAGATCTAATTTAGTCACATCGATATTAACATTACAAAACAATGGCATCTTTAACTCATTTTTTTTTTAAATTTAAGAATTAGATGTAAGCCGGTCAAGTAACGTCCATCGTCGAGCAACAATATTTGTTTTGTCGCAAAACGAGTTTTGTTAAGATAGGGTTAACCTCAGGAATAATATATTTTTCTCACACATTTCTAAAAGCAATTTTCATGTGCCACCAGCATTACCAGATGGCTAAAAATCTCGACTCATAATCCGAGGGTTCGAATCACTGTCACATCAAATATGCTCGCCCTTTCAGCCGTGAGAGCTTTATAATGTGACGGTCAACCCCACTATTCGTTGGTAAAAGAGTAGCCCAAGAGTTGGTGGTGGGAGGTGATGATTAACTGCCTTCCTTCTAGTCTTACACTGCTGAATTAGGGACGGCTAGCGAAGATAACCCTCGTGTAGCTTTGCGCGAAATTCCAAACAAATCTAACCAATTTTCTTGCAAAGATATCTTTTAAACTTTAAAACAATTGAGACACTAAAAGGAAGAGTTAGCCTTTTGTTTTATTTGTTCATTTTTGAAGTGGAATTAATATATAAAACGTAAAATGTAAATAACTTTAATAGAAAAGCACTGTAGAATATGAACAACAGTTTGAAAGTTTTCGCCCAAATTCGAAAGTTTTTCGCTTAAAGTACGTTAATTAACGTAGCAATAATTTGAAAATACTAAATTCCAAGTGAGGTCGTAATTTTATAAGATGTCGAATTGTCAATGAAGGTTGTTTATAATTAAAACCAAGCGATTGAAACAATTGTCCACTATAAATATCTTAAGTATGTAAGAAATTTGCTCTTTTATCAAATTTTTAAAATATTAATATTGACATTCTTAAATTAAGCTGAAATATGAAATTTCTAGCCACGAAGTCCTTTAGTATCGGACGCAAAATTTCTTACGATTGCGCTCGACACCGTTGGGAGTTGAAACATCAATGTTAATAGCATGTCACTTTCTGTAGTGTAGTGCTCCAATAAAGAGATTTAGGCTTACCATCATTAACACGGCAATAGAAACGTTGGTGTTCCTTGTCGCTGGTGTTCTTCTGCCAACTGCAGGGGGATGTTTAACGGGTAATATTGCTTCTTTGCCTTAGGAAATATTACGTATGCATAGTTCTCCACCGAAAGGCTCCTGTGAGCTATTTCGTTTAATGGTTTAGGAAATGGGTATGATAGGCACATTGTTGGAAAGCTTCAGGCAGAATCTACTCACAAATCACACGTACTCACATTACTACCTGTAATTGTTCATATACATATATACAAGTCGTGGTTTCAAGCATTGTCAAAGTGTCGGGATTATGGGATAAAAGGCATTAAACGCTGTCTATATGTGATTAAGACAAAAGTGGTATTCAACTAAACTGTAACAAGTAACATGATTGATTTTTATGGCCCAAAACCAAAATCAAATACGTTGTTGTACAGCTTATAGTTATCAAAATTTTGTTTGACACATTATTACGTAATATCATTGTACAGATATTATAATTGTTTTTGTGACTGCAACTTAGATATACGGCTCTGCGTTTTTATGAAATATGAGATACTGATTATCATTTACATAACTGATTAGCATGGTAACGTTCCTTTTTTCTTACATTTCCAAAAACGAAATGCAGAAAGAACTAAAATTTTATTATTTCTCCTAAAAACACTTTGATAAGACACGTGCAAGGTCCACGAACTGCCATACATCGGAGGAAGAGTTACAGGATCAATCAGTTTTCCATTTCTCGAAGCAAGATATAAAAAGAAATACAAGGAGTATGAGTTACGTATTCCTCATAAAAAGGCATGGAAGAAGTACATTGTCACTGATTACTATTTAGACTACTGCACATGGTGTCTAAGTGCTGTACATTCAACTAATTCTTAAATATAGTTTAAGCTTTATTGTTTGAAAATACTTTTCAATCTAAGTATGTGAATGTTGAATATAAAGCGGAATTCACTCTCCATCTATACAATGATGTTTTAGTGTTTTGAGTGAAATGATAAATAATTCCACTTTTGCATTTAGATGTTTGTTTATTTCATGATAACGAGAAAACCCACTTTTAGAGAAAATTATATATTTTAAAACGGGTGGTATGGATAGAGATAGCGCTAGCAGAGGAGCGAACAACGTTGCGACCTTCTTCGCTCCTTTACTAGTGCTTTCTCTACCCATACCAGCCGTTTTTAAATATATAATGTTTGTTTATTTTTTGAATTTCGCGCAAAGCTACACGAGGACCATCTGCGCTAGCTGTTCCAAATTTTGGAGTGTAAGACTAGAAGGAAGGCAGCTAGTCATCACCACCCACCGCCAACTCTTGGGCTACTCTTTTACCAACGAATAGTGCGCCTGACCGTGACATTATAACACCCCCACGGCTGAAAGGGCGAGCATGTGTGGTGCGATGGTGATTATAACCCGCAACCCTTGGATTACGAGTCGAACGCCTTAATCCACCTGGCCATGTCTGGCCTTGTAGTTGGAGCAAAAAGTCATAATATGTATCATCTGGAACAACAGCCAGCTGTGCTATTTAATAATATATTGTTCTCTGTATGCAATATAAATTATAAAGCGTTGCTAAACAGTTTCTAAAGTTAATGAGCTATCGGTCTCTTCCAGAAAGAAATGTGTGACATATGAAAAATATAAAGGAAAGTGATGAATCATACAAATGACTGCGCAATATGAGACATTACAGTAATTAGCCACTTTATAAGACTCAACTCTGCAGAGACATTTGTAAAACACGGATATGCAAAATATGTTGGTCATATGAATTTAATGATTGCGCCAGCACATGAGATCCAGAAGTGTAGTGACATTATGTTGAGTATGTAGAACAGTAGGTAAATGGAATGATATTTGAAAAGAGCGGGATATTCAGCAGTGTCTGTCAGAAGCTTCATTATGAAATGTTCAATGTTATCGAAGATACCTATCATATCAATCTCAAGTAGTAAGTGAGAAGGGATATATACACTACTATATTAAACTGTGGCCAGCAAATGCTTGTGACTGGATGAGGGAAACAAAATTGGATCAAATTTTAAAGTGCGACGAAAGCTAGACTGTGACTATAATCGAAATTCGAAAATTTCCAAATGTAGCATGCAAGAGAGCTACGTTTGCCGACAAGTATTTCAAATACTGTTGGTGTTAAGTGCGAGCATTGAAGGATGGTTTCAGTGTTGATGAAAGGTAAAATGTAAACAATGAAAATCTTATAGCGTTGTTTGATGTTGGTTTCCTTTAAAGTGAAAAGTGTTGAAAGTTCTATAATTGCGTTGGCAGGACTTAGGTTCTGTGATTCTTTCCTAATGATAAATAGTGCTGACAGTGTATATAGATGTTAATGCCAATCACGGTTACCCACAGAGTCGTATTTCTATTCTAAACAAAAAAATTTCTTTCAAAACGATAATCTAACAATGGAACAAGCCCTTGATGCTTAAAATCCAAACACCTGTGACAGACTTATTATTATTTACCTATTTTAATGTCGATGTTTGTTGAAGTTAATTTTTTATTTTTAAAATGTATGTACTGTTATATCTTTATTAAGAATTTTTCGCCTATTCACTAAAGTTGTAGAAGATTCTCGAGTGTAAGAATCAACAATATATGTGAGTACATAAACACTAGTGTATCATTAGTATTGTTGTGCAGGCTGAAATTTCTTTAAACTCTCCTCACGCCTATAAATATACTTATGTGGCTCGCAAAAATACACCATATATTATTATTTTGCTACAGTTGATATATTATAAATTTCGGAAGCTATAACTATGAATATTCTGAAACTTCAAATATTTGAACAGGAACGTTTATAAATTTCGAACATTAAAAACCATTTAACTTCAGAAGATTTACATCAGACATTTTATTTTTACGAATACATTAGATAATTTCAGCAGTAAAAACCTCACGTGTGATTAGCGAAGAGCAAAGAACGTAAAACTAGCAAGCTCTCCTCTTTTAGATGCTGAAAACTCGAAATTAACTTGCTCATTGTGAACCGTCGATAAGAAAATAAAGAAGTTTCATAACAAAAAGGAAATTTTATATTATTTGTAATTCTATAAAACGTGCGCGGGTGTGTGTGTGTTTGTTTTCTTATAGCAAGGTCACACCGGGCTACTTGCTGAGCCCACCAAGGGGAAGCGAACACCTGATTGTAGCATTATAAATTCGTGGACATACCGCTGAACTAGCATGGTGCTGTATAAGATGTTTGATCACTGTTTGAAATAACAGCTATTTTAAATTTTATTACTATTTCATATTAAAATATACTTGTATTAAAAAAAGTTATGTGTATCAGTATTTTGGCAAATATCATTAACTGATTAAATACTGAAATTTCTTTAACTTTTAAATCTAAACTCCATTCTCACTCAGTTCTAGGTTATTTGAAATTGTAATACGTAACTTAATAAATTGGGGATTCAGCCGGGATCTGAATCAGAGATAAAATTCGATCTAAATTAAAACTGAAACCATAACTCAATTTATATTTATCAGTGCTAACAATGTTTGCTCATGTCTGATTATCAAGATTACTTTGAATCACCCTCCCTTGAACAACTACAAAGATATAACAAAAGCTAATTACTTGAAATTGCCTAAGTTTCAGAAAAGAGGTTAAACAATCAATGAGAAAAAATGAACAAAAAAAGCATATTATGGAACTGCTAGTCAATGATGATTTGTTGTCTGAGGAAGTATTAAAGGAATATTCTAGAGTCCTCACTAACCAATAGGGGTTGAGTGATAAAGATAAGTTAGATATCCAACTAAAACTCAAACAAATCAAGCATGAACAAGCTCGTAGCAAAGCCAAAAAAGAACAAGCTAGTATCAAAGCCGAGAAACAACAAGGTCATATCAAAGTTGGAAGATAAAATAAACGTCTAGATGCAAAAATTCGCTTTGAAATTAGGGTGAAAGAAATGAAAATTGGACTCAAAACATGTCGACCAAGGCAGAATAATAACTTTGAACTTAATTGATATATAAAAATACCACCATTTAGTGAAAACAATGAAAGGTTGCCTAAATCATGGAATGGCTCACCGAAAAATTTTCATAATTATTGTAAAGTGTTTTAGCCGATAAATATAAAAAAATCTACCACTCTCTCACTAGAAGACCGTATGAATTATGATAAGGTTAAAATAGGCATTCTCAGAGCAAACAAGTTAGTAATCGAGGATTATCGCCAAATGTTTTGAAATTATCACGAGCAAGTTAACCAACCTTATATGGAATTTACCTATAAAAATGAGTTTTCTTTATTGATGCTGTATTTCTCTATAAATTGGTAACAGTTTCGACAAATTAAGATAATTATGTCTAAATGAGGAATTTAAACATTCTGGAAGTGACGACATCAAAACTTAATTGGACATTGAAAGTTTAAACATTGCAAGAAGCAGCTGCTCTTTTTCGTGGTCACGTAAAATTACTTTTTCATAAAAAGAAATTCCTCAAAAACTTGTACTTATCCAAACCAATAAAGGTGAGAATGTTTCTAAAAATTCCAGTTCTTCTGGTTTGAAATCTTTTGATATTTAGACTTGTGTGTTATTTTTGTAAATAAATTGGTTATATTATTTCAGACAGTTGGCTTTTGAAAAATAAAATGAGGCAACAACTAGTGCACTTTGTTAAGATATATGAACGTAATTTTACAGGTCAATCGATGTTGATTTGACCACTGATATAAAGGCTGATATAATCATGGAGGAATTTAGACACTTTTGTGTCTTTAATAAATGACACTGCTAATCTCATATTCATACGTATCCTACGTGATACTGGGTGACCACATCATTGTGGTTAGAAGATATAATGCCTTTAAATGCGAGTTCTGTCTTTGGTAAGTCTGTTATTGCTCAGGGTATTGAGGGTGGTCTTTTAATGTTTCTCTTCATAACATATATTTAGCATCAGACCTAGTTTCGGGACCATTTGCGGTTGGAGCAAGAACTACTCTGCAATTAATGGTGTATAATTATTGTTGGAAAATGATTTGGCTGGAGAAGTGGTTGTTGCCGAACCCAAAATGATTAACGAGCCAATCATTATTTTTTTTAAAGGTGATGTTGTCATTGAGGAAACTCTGGATGTTGTTTTTTCATGTGCCGTGACTTGAACTCAGGCTAGGACATTAATTAAACCAAAAAATGATAAACAAGTATTAAGAAAACAATATTACAGATTTGTCTCAGATATTTTCAGGATCTAACAGGGATCTTGTAGGTGATTGTTCTACTGACCATTCTTATGTTAGTGACAATGATGAACATTACAGATTTGGTTCAGCTGGTGAAGTTTCATTTCGTGAAAGTAAACTGATCACTGAGCAAGAAAAGGACCCGTTGATATTTTCACTATTTAAATATGTATTTTCAAATATCAAATGGAGAAAGTTCCAAATGGTTATTTTTTCAAAAATGATGTGCTTATGAAGAAATGGAAACCACCAAATGTGTCAGCTTCTGAGAACTGGGCTGTAGCTTTTAAATCATTGTTCCCAAAGCATATAACTGCAAAGTAATTGAGAGTTGCCCATGACTTCCCCATGGGAAGTCATTTAAGTGTCAGCAAGACATGTGCAAAATTATGAGACAAACGTTTTAGTCAAAAATTCGGCATGTTATTTCTCAGTTTTGTAAAACTTGTAATACCTTTCAGTTAGTTGGCAAACCTGACCAGGAAATTCTTGTTGCTCCTTTTAAATCCATTCCACCTTTCAAAAAATCCTTCACTTGTTTGATTTTAAGTTGTGATGATCTTTAGATCTTTTACTAAAAAAACTCAGTCAGAAAGCCAGTATTTGTTGACAATCATGTTGAAATCCACTTGATTCCCTGAACCCATTTCTTTGAGAAACATTTCAGCCCAAACAATTTGAAAGGTTTTGATTAATTTTTTAATTTTGTTGGTTTGCTCAGAGAAATTCAGTCTAATCAGGGATCAAACATAATCTTGAGGTTGTTTCAACAGGTTGTTTATCAGCTCAGTGCTAAATAAAGAAATTCCATTCTACATTGAAACATGTGATTCAGACTTACTGTCTCGCTAACCCAAACAATTGGGATGAAGGAGTTAATTTATTAATATTTGCTGTTCTTGAGCCGGTTCAGGACTCGTTACGTTTAATCCGTTCGAATTTGACCATTCGGCGCAAAGTCCTCTGAAGCTGACCCAAAAGAAACGCACTTATTAGATTATATTTGCAAGTTACGGTTCAGTGAATTGGCTCAAAAAAATATGATGTGATACCAAGAGCGTAGGTTTCATCCTGATGACATGGTCTTAGTACTGATACACTGTAGGGCATCCATTCAAAGCTAAGTACCTTAGTAACTCAGAAAGTTAATGATATGGACCATGTTGTAAAAACACCCGATCCTCGAAAGAATATTCATTATGTCATATCAATATATTGAAGCTCTATCACATCAAAGATGCATTTGAAAATATTTTTGCCGTTGAGCGTTTTTCTGATACAGAAGAAAATATTAGAGACGAATGAAACATCAAGTCAAAATTGGCTGAATTGTGAATGAGATTTTTGGGAAAGCTGGTTATTATAGTGTCACGGATTTATTATTGTATATTTATTTTAATATCGATATTTGTTTTAGTTAAATATATTTCTTAAAATGCATGTAACATATACTATTAAACGTGTTTTGCGAAATTCCCATGTATTTCCTGAATTTGTAGAAGATTCTCGAGTGTAAGAATCAACAATGTACTATGGGTATGTAAAATACTAGTGACTCAAATACTGAAAGTTGTTCATGAGCTCCCTATAGTTCATGAACTCCATCATGCAAGTGAGAAAATTATACGATATTTCGTTTGGTCACAAATTAGGCAAGATTTTTCCCAGTTTTGTAAATCTTGCCATATATGCCAAATGGTTTGAAAAACCTGACCAGAAAATTCCCATTGCTCTTTTGAAACACTTTAGCCGTGTGATTATTGATTGTGTTAACCCAAGAATATAACATCTGTGCTGGTGCATTTTCATGTTCTATGTAATTTTATGATAAAAAGTTATTTGTATTGATCGTTTTATCTACTGCCATGACCTTTGAAGTTTTATAATTCTTTGAAAAGTACCTCCCCAATGACACAGTGGTATGTCTGAGGGCTTATACTGCTAGAAACTGTGTTTCGATACATGTTGTGGGCATAGCAGAGATAGCCCTTTGTGTAGCTTTATGTATGACAAAACAAAGAAACTTTGAAAACATATTATATTTAATGTATTATTAGCAATATATATGCTTTTATAATATCTAACGAGGTAAGGTGTAATGGATTTACTATTATGCATTTATTTTAATATCAATGTTTGTTTTAATTTTGTATGTATGGTTAGAAATTCATGTAGCTTATAGTGTTAAAAATGCGTTACGAAATTTTCGCCTATTCTCTAAATTTGTAGAAGATTGTCGAGTGTAAGAATCAATGAAGTAAAATATTGTTGTCAGTTGAACTCTCGAGAACCTCGCCTAAAGTTTATAAATCGATGCGCCAAGAGACAGTTTTATATTGTTGGATTGGTATATTTAGTATACCATATACTACGGATGCTATAACTCATTAATCAGAAAACTACAGCTATTTAACCAGGAAAGTTGATAGGTTTTGAACATTAAAAAAACATTTAAAACTTCAGATATCAGTATTTCTACAAGGACATTAAATATCGTCGTTGAAGAAAAGTCAGTTTTTATATTACGAGAGACCGTACAAGAATAGAGAGGTAGTTAGCTAACTGTTAAACGAACTATATCAATAACAGCCCAAAATTCGCTCATTGTGAACCATCGATAAAATATTCGGTTCCACACCTTACAGAGGACTCTCTATTGTTATAAAAGTTTTACAAAGTTTTGTATATAAATCATTATTTGTAATAATTAGTTGTAATAACTATTATTATAAATTATATTGTTGATTGTATATTAAAATATACTTTTGTTAAGAAAGAAAAATGTGTGTATCAATCTTGTTGGCAAATATCACAACGTTGATACATATCAACATTTAAATTAACTTCTAAATCTAAATTACCATTTATTTCAGTTTTAGGATATTTCAAATTGTAACACGCAATTTAATAAATTAAAAGTTTGCCTGAGAAAAATTATAATACGTAACATACATGAGGCTTTGTAAAAATTTTGCTGACATCCCTGTACCATTAACAAACGTACTGAAGGATAATCAAAAGTTGTCTGAAACATGTGAATCTGCTTTTGAAAATTTTAAATTTTTATTGTGCACTCACTTATCCTACATTGATGACACGTTTTGTATTAGGTGTTGATGCCAGCGATAGTGGTGCTGGTGTTATTCTACTATAATCAAACGACAAAGTATTGAACACTTACTGTTCGTAACCCGTTGATATTTTTAAACCAAATGAAAGGAAAAAAAACAGAAGATTGAGAAATTATAGTTTATCATTACAAGAGTATGATTTGTGTAATATTTAATGATAGTAAGATTACTATTTCATGATTACTGAAGTTGTATAATTTTTTAATAATGTTTTATATTTATTGTGTTGTTGTTAATGCATTTATAATATCTTAGTTTGAAATTGTAACCGTATCAACTCAAAAACAATTCTCTCATCGTGAACCCTTATAGGACACCAATGACGTTTCAAACCAAAAAGAACACTTGCCATTGTTTGTAATAGCAGTTATTGTCAGTTGTATTATTTTTTGTATATTAAAAAAGATAGCGTGTATCAATATTGTTGGCAAATATCATAAACTGGATACATATTGACACTGTTTTATATTTCTAAATGTAAATTACAATTGAACTCAGTTTTAGGCTATTTGAAATTGTAATAGGTAGACAAAACTATTGTACTTCGGTCCAATTGAACATCATTACAATGAACTTAGATGTCACCTCTACTGTTTAAATTGCCGAAATGTATGAGCTACGTTACTCAATATGTAAAAAAAAAACTTTAAAAAATTTAAATCCTAGAAAGTTCTAATTTCTTATCAGGCCTGTAAATATATCTTAAACTATCTCCTACGTTTAGCTAGTGTTCAGTTACATACTTTAATAATATAAACAAGTAGTAACTGTTTATATTTTACCTTCAATTTGAGCATATATATTAAAACGATTTGAGATCTTTATCACGTTGTTTCAGTAGTAATGTCCATATTTCATGACAATAATCCTGCATCTTAATTTCCACTGAAAAGGCATCATCATATTGCTGTCGAAAACACATCACTTTTCCTTTCATTTCTTTGACTATCCACCTGCTGTTCGAAGACTTAAGTTTCCTAGCATCTTGGCTCGGCATGACCAGATGGTTAAGGCACTCGACTGGTAATCCGAGGGTCGCGGGTTCGAATCCCTGTCACATCAAACATGCTCGTTCTTTTAGCCGTGAGGCATTATAATGTGATGATCAATCCCATTATTCGTTGGTAAAAGAGTAGCCTACGAATTGGCGGTGGGTTATGGTGACTAGATGCCTCCCTCTTACACTGCTAAATTATGAACGGGTAGCGCAGATAGCCTTTGTGTAGCTTTGCGCGAAATTCCAAACAAACCAAACCAATTCTAGCATCCATTTCTACAGTCCATTCTCATAGAAATTCGGAAGACCTCCATACAGCTACTATGTTCTTATATGGAAGAGTGACAATAACCATTTCATTTCCCAGTTGCTTGAAGTTTGCGTTGGTTAAGCTCCTTAAGTTTATGGACTTACATGTAACTTTGCGCTATAAACAATGAACAGACTGTTGAATGAACACATCGTGAAAACAACTTATTTACCTTGATTATATTGCATACTATTGTCCATGGCACGTGGATGACTTTGGTTACACACCCTTGTGTTCGTTGAGCTTTGACAGTTTGGATACTACTGGTGACACCCTGTATATATACACAACATTACCTGAGTGTAATATATTTTAAAATGTTTTAAAACGAAGAAATGAACGACTCAAATAGTCAATTGTTTTCAAATCAATTCCCTTTAGCTTTATCTCTCATTTTAATGGTGCCTCTCGGTGACTCAACCGTAATCGTCAGATCATACAGTGGCAAAGTTTAAATTTAGATCTATACATTGTGTACAAGGCAGTTATCTTATCATAATTCCTTAGAGATTAGAGAAACTTAGTCTTTCCAGCACATGGGTATCAAACATTTTCATTGACGTAAATAATCATAACGATAATAAAAGTTTGCTTTTACTAGTATTCTGAAGACATGTCGTCATAAGCTTTAAGCCTACAAAACTAACACCTCTAAACATTCGATAACAGCAAATACTACAAAAAATCTTGATGTAGTTCCTATTTTATTCAACAAAAGTTCAAAGTGTAACAATACAATATTTTGAGACAAGGTATATGTTAAAGTACTTTCAAACTATAATACCTTTTAAGAACTGCTGTACAGCCTGTGTTAAAAATATAGTTTAATTAATTTATAGATAAGCTGTTGTTCGTTATAAATGAATTATGAATTACAAAGCCCAATTAGTATTATAAATAATCCTTTGATAATTACGCGTGATCATAAATGTTAGAAACATGGCGCAGTAACATTATTCCTCGTGTTTCAGCTAACGTTTTATCAAAGGTAGAATGAGTTTCTGCAAGGCTTAGATTTGATAAAAAAATCAATATATATCTACTACGCCTTTTTACTCGTTCTTCTTCTTTTTTAAATCACTTTCTTGTTCCTACAATTTGAACCAGCTTTCCATCAAAGTTTACGTGAATGATGCCAAGTGGTGCGAACATAAATCTCTGAAAATGATGATATATATACCTTGAGTTATATCCACATAACGCAGACGCAGAAGTTGTTGGACTCGAGTTTTCAATACTGTTTTAATGTTATGGTTAAGTATAGAAAGCCGTCAGAACCCAGATCCCATCACATTTTACGTCTTCCGCGATCCGTTTAAACTTAACCTTGACAACAATTGCGGGGAATGTTATAACACACGATTACCAGTGATTAAGAGGAATGAACTCAACTTGAAGTTCATTATAAGAATCTACTACGTTTTTCCTTTCAACAAAATTTCAAATCACGATCGAATCTTGTTACAAAATATACGACCAACGATAAACTCGAATATTTGCATTAAAATTTATTTTGGGTGGAATACATTGTGTTAATAAACACAGACACCGAAATTCTACCGAATCTCAGTTCACGAAGAAGATGTAATCCGTATGATATTAAATGTTAGCTGAGGTTGGTGTTTTAATAGTAATAACATAGCACCTTACTGTGCCCTTTACTTAGGATTGGAATTATCCATTGACGTTACTTTTGCAATGTTTGCGAATTTCCTCTTTATTCCTAATATACGTCATTACAATGGGTTCGAACCAGAGAATGTATTCAGAGATAGCAATCGAGACTCATGGAAACAATGCCTGTAACGGAAAAATAAGGAAAACTAAGATGAAAACTACAATATCAAAGAGAATAATTTATCTTACTGAAAAGTGGGTGTCTGCGAAAATTGGATCCAAACCTATGTGGTGGCTAACCTAAATTGTTCAGTAACGAATCTACATTACAGCTAATCAAGTTCGCTTTCCTTTAGACTTTCCTTCTAGCTTGCAAGTTTCCAAAAATATCCACATATAAAATTTCTTTTGTACAAAAAATAAATCCTGAAAAATACATACTGGGTTTTCAGAATAATTTAGCATGATACACAGATAGCTTTGTGTGCATTTTTGTATTTGAACAAAAACAAAGAGACAGTAAGCAATATAAATATGTATACCAATAGTATATGAGAAAAATTAATCTAACTTTTGTCGAAGTTGTTTTAATAGAAGTAGAAATGGTATCTCTACTGCTAAGAGATAGATCAAAAATGTGGATGTAGAAAAAACTTGGATGCATAGAGATCCACTAATCAAGTACAATTATATCTGGGATTAAAAACATATGTGATCAAACGGCTTCAGTGTGATCTAATGTAATACCAGGTATTGATACAGTACAATAACTATACTGCTTGAGTTAATTTGATATAAACTAAGCTGATTATTGGCTTATAATTATTATTTCATTTATAGAAGAAAAACGATGTAAGTACTATAAACATTATTTTAATTTTTTTGTGCGAAAATCGAAAGTATTTAATTAGAGAATAAATAATACATTACATGAAGGTAAGTAAGTAAGTAAGTAAGAAGGTTATGTAATAATACATTACATGAAGGTAAGTAAGTAAGTAAGTAAGAAGGTAATGTAATAATACATTACATGAAGGTAAGTAAGAACTTACATAAGAGTTGGTAAGAAACTACATAAAGGTAAATAAGAAACTACATCAGGATAAGTAATAAACTACTTAAAGGTTAATAAGAAACTATATCTTTACACCCATTTTTAATATTTTAAACGTTTAATAAAGATGTGTCTATTTATCACCTTTTTCTCTATTTTGCTGTTGAAGTAACAAAACTGAAATAACATCTAATATGAATAAAGTCCAATGTTAATACATACGGATGATTTACTGTTATATTAGAAGGATTTTACGTAACACCTACTCTTTATATTCGTAATATGCTAATAAATCGTCTTTGAAATGGAATTGAATTAATAATGTTATTTACAAATTGTCAAAATAACATAAAAGGAACACAAATGATACTACATTGTTAATTTAGTATGAGTTTTGTTCAAGATATTTAAGCAAAATCTATCTGTACTGACTATTCCTTGTTTGAAATAACAGACTACAGTAAAGACAGCTACTCAACAGCACCTGCTACCATTTAGCTGATGGGTTGCACTTTTCGAGTAGTAAGATTTGACTGTCACTACTTATAACGCACCCATGCCTCCAGTTTGCAGACTGCTATTTCTTCAACGAAACGGGTTGCAAATTATGGACTCTAGGATTCACAATGCACCCCATTCTTAGTCATTCGGAAACATTAAATATTGGAAATGAAACCTTTACATTGAGGACAATATAAATCGATTTAAAGCACGTTATTATGTCATGTTGTATCGTAATTAGTAATAAAGGTTGTAAAGAGAATCAACTGTATTTCGTACAAACATATATTAGTGTTAGAAAGATAAAAAAATCAACATTGTCAGCATTAACTATGCACACACACACATATATATATATGTATGAAAGATGAATTAACAAGTTTTGTGAGTAAAGAAATGTGTGCAGTTTTATAATAACTTTATAAATTTACAAAAATGAAATTTTAATACAAGGTATGACCCACATTACAGAAACTATACGTACGTAAAAACAGATACGTTGTATTACGTTAAGTTATCGATAAGAGAAGTGCTTTGACATCGTGGTGTTATATCCTTTTGACAGTTTCAAAAACTAAAGGTTTCAATTAATTAATGCAACAGTGGCAAAAAAGAACTTACATATATTAAAGTAAAAGATATCTGGTTATTAGTAAAAAACATTGGAATGGTATATGATGAAACAATATAGAAATTATATTATAAACAAAAGCAAATATTAAAAAGTGCTAATTTTTGTGAAACTATTTTGTCTTCTATACACTCAACATGCAGAAATTTTAAGTTATAATGCATTTACATACACTATACGTCAACGCTGTTTTTTGTTTGAACTAAGCACAAAGCTGCACAATGGACTACCTGTTCTCTGTCCACCACGGGTATCGAAACCCGGTTTTTAGCGTTGTAAGTCCGCAGACCGCTGAGCCTCTGAGGGGGGGGCTACGTTAACGCAAATTTAATGAATGTAAAACCACTATCACATTACTCTGAATTTTATAGAAGTCAGTAAAATTTAATTCCTGTAATACAGTGGAACGAAGTACTAAATCATATAGGACAAATTTAACTTTAGGTTTCAGAAAGTTATTATTCTTTTGCGCCAAAACTAATAAACGTAAAAATTAATTTATTGAATTAACTTTATTATATAAAGAAACATATACGTATAAAATAAGATTTTAATACTACTATAAATAGAATAAAAATAGGTTCGTAGGAAGGAGGAACGAAATATTTTGAACAAAGACAAGGAAATAGGTTTTACAGGTAAGCTCTTGAATTTTATTTTCATCTTTTAACGTGTTTTATCCAAATACCGATGCAAAAAATTAAATACTTTTCAGTAAAACTCATTAGTGGTAAATTATATAAAGTTTTATCTGGAATAACGGAAGAAATTAAAACATTAGGACATCTGAGAGAAACTCTAAATGTGTTTTATTCTGTCAAATGTTTCAGTTTATACGAGGTGCTATTGTAGCAGGAAATCCACCTAATGGTTGGTTTTTAACTGCCTTTAATATAAATCCGTATCTACAAAACAATAAAAGACAGGAACATTTTTCTTTAATATCTTTCTTGAAATAAAGGTAATTTTTACCTGTGCGTCGAAAGTTTTTCGAAAATTATTCAACGAATTTTCAAATTTTGCTTCACGCTCAACCAATAGTAATACAAGTCACATTTTAACGGTCCGGCATGGCCAGGTGGTAATCCGAGGGTCGCGGGTTTGAATTCCCGTCACACCAAACATGCTCGCCCTTTCAGCCGTGGTTGCGTTATAATGTTACGGTCAATCACAGAGTAGCCCAAGAGTTGACAGTGGGTGGTGATGAGTGGCTGCCTTTCCTCTAGTCTTACACTACTAAATTAAGGGACGGCTAGTGGAGATAGTTCTCGTGAAGCTTTGTGCGAAATTCACACATCACATATACTATATGACAATCATAAAATAAAGAATAACTGAGCTCACTTTATATCAGGAAGTTCTTAGAAACCATGGTTTATAGTTTAGTTTCAGTAAAGCCCATTACTTGTCCACTGAATTGCTTACGATGCTTGGTAGGTGTTAGTCTCTGTGAGAACACTGACGTTCCATCTATCACATGTAAATTCCTTCATGACTTGTGGTGAAACTTGTGGTTGTTGAAAGGATGAGCTGGGCTTTATCTACTGGCTTGCTTAAAAGAAATCATCTTCTGAAGAATGTAGTTGTGGACGCACATTTAATCTTGGATTCTTATTCATTCCCAGCAACAAACAGAATAAATACGTGCTTACTGTCGCTTGACATGGTCGATCGTCACTCAAACGCTTTTACTGCCTTACATTTACTTTAATGTTAAGACACTTCAGAATAAACATTTTTTTCACAACTCAAACATAATTTTTCTTCTTTTTTTAAACCAGGTGTCGTTGTTTTTATGCTACTTCTAACTATTTGTCTTTGTCTTTTTAACGCTTACTTAATGTTTTACTAGTAAATGTTGTGCATACTGACTGTCTCTTATTGGGTGAATATCACGTTATGCAGCTAAAGGTTGCACGACAAAAAAATCTGATAATATCGTACAGAAGTATAATTTTCAAGTTTGAATATATAGAAATAAGCCAAACTTTCCTATACATTTGTTCCCTGATATTTTACTTAGTTCTTTGTTTTAGCTTTTGAAAATGTCATAGTAGTGGTTTTAATCGAGTTTTTTGTATATAAACAGAAGTTTATTGAAATAATAATAAAAAAAAATTTTTTTGCGAAAATATTAATCTCTTCTGGAAATAATACTAATAAATTTTCGGTTCCAAATATATTTAGGTATTACATGTCGTAGAGTATGTTATAAATGTGTTTAGGTATTATACGTATAGATATTCACTTTCTTAAAGTATTTAGATATTATATGATACATTACAAGTGTTCCAGATATCTTTATACATTATGAATTATAATGTTTAAATGTGTTCCAAATGTGTTTATTTATTACATGTAATAAAATTTCAGTGTATTCATTATTTACTACAGTACGTTTGTTTCATACTTATTGTTTTGGTAGTTTGATGATATATATACAGGCCCGTCATGACTCAAGTCGAAGGCCAAACTGTTATTACTTTATTCTGTTTCAACTACCTTTAAGTTTTATAGAAGTTATTATCTATGTCATTACATCTAGTTCTGTTATCCGCAACACACTTGCCACTACTAACCGCATGACATCAAAAACTAAGTACAATTATACAACACTGAACATTGCATTTGATCTTCAAGCCCATAATTAGCTGCTTTAACTATATTTCTAAAACACAGACATCCAAGCACAGCTTTTCAAGAGAAGATTGAAACAGCGCCCTCTTTCGTCTGCCGTGTTTGTACTTGACGCTTGAACAAACGACTTTTTACAAGTCTTCAACAGATTTTTACTAGGAGTGAAAACAATACAGACCATTTGTTACCCTTAAAGGAAGAGAAAGTTGTGTGTGTCTAAAGGGAAACAGTATTATGAAAGCTTAACTGAAAGGGTCCAGTGGTAAGAGGCCACTGAAACCTTTTTATAGGTTGTCACTGGCTGCCTTCAATCTCTATAATAACGAATAATCGAAATTTTCACTTAAGAAATATATTAAAGCATTTTAGAATCAGTTAGGCTTATAGTTATTATACCAAGCTTCGAATCTCAACAGTTTTATGTACATTCTTTTTAGCTGACATTCATTGTAGAAGAATGTTTAACTAGTGTTGGTCATTCTTTTCAATAAAATGTTTTACATTAGGCTTACCTATCTATCTAATACAGGTCACTGAAATGGCGGTTTTATTTATCAAACAAACACTTACCAGTCACTTCCACACAGCTGAAAAGACCTATACACATCACCAGAAAATTCTTCACGGACATGATGTTCTATAGATGCTTTAGCTTTTCTCTCGTGAACATCTATCTGATCACCTTCGTCACCTCTCAGTTGTTTCGGTGTCACGTGATAATATAAGTTTCCAATTCAGTAACCCATGATGTTTTCACAGTAATCAGTGTTGAGTATGAGGTATTACGCTACATCTTTCATGACAAATCCTCTGTTCACTTGTATCTTCTATTCAGGAATTGCGGTTTGCTATGTACGATAGACATTGGATACGACTCTTAATATCTCTCTCAGCTACCAACAGTCAACTCCAATCGGCTTGGTTTTCTGCCTTTACGGTGTTACCTTCATCGGCAAAGACCGCCTAGAAATGAACAAGGCAAAACACATTTACCTATGACCGGACCGCAATCTGAGCTTCTTCGGGGAGCCGTTGCCATAGTTACTGGAATAACCAATTATAACAAGAGTGAAAAGGAAAGAGGAATATTGTAAGGTTTAAGGAAGAGGATCGAGGGGTTTGAGAAGGTGATTTACGGGTGTGAGAAGGCGATGAAAGTGAAAGAGATTGTTTACCACGAGAAAAACCTCAAGGGATTTGATTTTGGTTATTCAACCTTAATGTCCAACTACGATAGGGATTATAATACAAAAATAGGATATACTCTATAACCAAAGAAACGTACTCGGAAAACATAAGCCTTTAATAGATATCTTACTGAATATTAAAGTAAAAAGGTGCATTGAAATAACATTGATTGTGTAACATACTAATAAAGAACGATTGAACTTAAGATAGAAATGCACTTTTATCACAACAACAAAAGAAGAGGTACAAGTACAAGAGAAGAAGTTGCTTTCCGCTGTGCTAATTGTTTGCTATCGAGTTGAAAACAGCGAAGTGTTTGCCAGTTTAGTTGATTGCAATCAGGTAGCTCTAAATAATAGTATATTTGCTTTTGACTTAACATTTGGTATGGTAACTTTATAAAGCGAAAATGGTAATCAGCAAAACCAAACAGAATGTTTTAACTTAAAACACCCAAAGTGGAAAAAACCTAAGCTAATGTAAGCATAGTCACTATTGGCCTTTCGATTTCAAAATTCAAATTACAGAAATATACACTTTTTTGCGATATATCTAATCTAAAAGTACAGAAAGATATAATTTAAAATATGAGCATATTTCAAATATCTGCAACTATCATATTCCAAATGTAGAGTAATATATATCTGACCATATCACGTGCTATAAATTTATGATATATCATGCTTTTATTGGGAAGAGTATGTCAACAATTATAAATGTTAAAGATAAGTAAGTAAATAACTTACGACTCCTACATTTTCTTCTAACTTTTAAGTATCTTGGAAATTTGGATTTATGTTGGAGTAAATATGTGGTAGGTAATGGATGACATCAGTAAATTATTTTATGACATTTTGCACTAAGCCTAATAAACTTGGTGATGGTTTAGATAGAAAACATCAGTGTGGAATTGACATGGTGTTAATTTCATTGTCAAACAATATAGTAATTTTTGTTGGTGATGTAAAAATAGTTTATATTTTCCTGTGACTTAATAAAATGAATTCAATTTTTAAGAAATTGCATATTTAATTTCCTTGACATGTAACAGATACAAATACATTGTTGAAAAATAAAACTATAAGGTTAACTTATAATAACTTAAATCTTAACTTTCGTTACAAAATTCTTATTACACTCAGACTAAAAACAAATAGGTTGTTACCGATTAAAAACATTTTCAGTTATCTGGTGAAATATTTTACTGCAACACAGAAGGATCCTTATCTTAGAGTTCTATTTTAATACACCAGTGTCAAGACATGTGCTGCATTAGTTGATTGATATTTCTTGAAGTAATATTTTGTTTTACTGGAGACTTACAGAATATTAGTTTTGCTGGTAAACGTATTAAACTACGCCTTATTATGTTAATGAACTTCATCACTGCATTTTAGGAAACTTTGATTTTATCTTATGCTTTTGGATTAAACAATTTTTAATACATGAGAAAAAATATTTTTAGTAATTTCAATGATGACTGCATATCTTATATCAACTTAAAACGTCTCTTAGTAGGTCAGCAGTAAGCTTACGTACTTATAACACTAATATCTGGTAGTCTATTCCCTCACTCGACAGATCACAGACAACTCCATATGTGGCGTTGCGCTAAAACAAATAAATGTATTTAATAGTCCTATTTATGTCTCACACTTTGATAATCTGCCGAATCTTATATGATTTTGCGAAGCTTCTGTTTAAGCTGAAAATTATTGATTATTTTTATTTTTTTCGATCATAGCCACTAAAGTTTTATTTGCTGTATTATCTTCTCGTTTAAAACACATGAAACGTGCTGTGAACTTCATCAACCTAGTGTTGTGGGTTGAACGACATTTGTTCATTATACTGAGCCTTTGCCACATTCTTTATCAGCACAATTACACTAGCATCATGAAGTTGAAGTCGTTAAGGGATTCGAGAAAAATATACTTTGCCAAAGTGTATCTTAGAAGAACTGTAATATTTATATATATATGTGTGTGTGTTGCCTGTGAATGTGATATATTTAATAGTTAGTTTAGCTGGTGCTCATATAGAGCAAGTTTAATTTGTTAAATTTAAGAGTATCTGTTTTTCCTCTCTCGTCTGTGTTAATTAATTAAGTGTATCATAATGCGATCAGTTTACAAGGTGTTCCTATAAAGAATATAAAAATGAATTTCGTTTTTATGTAAAAAGTATATTACATAACAGTAAGAGCGTGAACTTAATTATAATAAAAAACAACAACATATTGGTAAGTGTAGGTACGTCATTGTATGGGTAAATTAGAACATTTATAAAACATGTTGCAACATTACATAGAACATTTAAAGTGGAAAGTGTTCTAGTCAATGTTTCTTATATTATTTTTATTGTAATCTACTATTATTATTAACTTATTTCACAGTAATAATTAACTAACTTTACCTTTCTCTTCGTGCCCTCTTTCCACTAGATTTACAAATAAATTTAGGTTCATAATGAATATAAACAGAATCTTCGACAAATACACAGTTGTTACCGAGATTAAAATATAGTAGTCATAAACGAGTATTTACTAAAAGCAAGAAACGATTTACAGAACCATGCTTCGGAAGTAAATTGCATGATATTAATTGCTTTATAATTGAAATGAATTAGAGAAGAAAACTCTGATAATGTTCTATGAACTGTTTATGATCATGTGGAAACGTTATAGCACGTTTCGATATACTGTATAAGAGAGTTGGATCTGAGTTTTGGAGAAATGTCAGGGTTTAATTTTGATCATTCTTCATAATTAGAGGATAATAGACTTTATGATAATTACTCTACAATTATAATCAGTGAAACTAAACAGAAACTCCATTACTCTAACGTTAACCATCAAAATGAAATCTTATTGTATTGATTAATGTATCAAAATATTTGTGTGAACAGCAATAGCATTTATTGTTATCAAGTAATATTTAAGTTTTAATTTCAATCTATTGAACACGATAGAAGTTCGTTTTGAAAAACTTAACGCTTAAGAAACTTTAAAAATAAAGAACTTTATATACTTATTTACGTCTGAAGTACACAATAACAACACATTAAGATATATTCTATATGCGAAGTACTGGAGTATCACACGGTATGATGTGTTACCATCCTTGCGAACTAAATGACATAACATATTCTTTATACATAGAGAGAGATAGACTGATAACAAATCAATAAATCTGGCAGCTATTGTTCATTATTAAAGTTACAGACATAAATGTAACTTTGAAATTATGTATATATATATGTGTGTGTGTGTGTATGCGGATGGGTATACATACACAAAAACTATCAACAATGTAATTAATTTATCTTATATTTAGAAACATACAGGGTTTATCAAAATTATTGGTCAGTGTTTACCTTAGTATACTTAATCTTATGTGGTTTACTAGGGATTATTTAATGGAGTTTGATTACACGTGAACTAATTACTTATAAACTCTTCTGGTATACCAAACAGTATGGTAGTTTGGATGATGTCCTTCACGAGAAAAACACATTCTGCAGTCAGCACCACCACAACACACTTTGAGCCATGTCTCATACATCAGACTGTATGTAAATTAAACAGTTTTAACTTTATCAAGTGACATGACGTTCATTAAATACGTACACTCCAATATATGTGTGTGAGGGAAAATGATTTCATTATGTAAAGGTGTTAATTTCTTTGTTTACAGGTGATGAGTTACAACCTACATTATTAGCGCTTCCATTTAGTGTCACATGTAACTTTATAAGTTTATAGTTAAGAAATTTTGTTAAATAAAACAGATGTTATGCAAATCTGCTTGTAAACACCGTAAATGTGTATTTGTGGTTTTGTGTGATAAAACTACTTAGGTCTAGTTTCGTCCATTATATTTAATCATCCGTCCTTCTGACATTACGTTTATATTCACAGTAAACATTTCTATGTAAAACAACAGCTGTAGAGATATATTAAATGACACCTAACAAATAATTGTGTTAATATCATGGACATAGTTTGGTGACATGTAATGCCACATTAATTTTAGATACATCCATACGTATGTGACAACTCGTGTGTATTGATATAATGAATATATTTACTTCTCTCTATACAGGTAATTAATGCGTTGTCAGAGACAACGCTTGTCTCTGACTATCTCTACGTATACGTAATTACTGGTACAAAGAGCTCCAGTACCATGTCTGATAAAATTACTCACATTAACAAGAAAGGGGCGTGCATCTACCTACGTTAATGACAATCCGGCAAACTGATTACGGTGCGAATGAAATTGATCTTATATTGGATTTGCAGACTTCAGAAGATAACCCAACCCACTGTGATACCAACTTTTAAAATAAGTTTTCCGCAAAAGGATTCGTTAATTTCAAAATCGTATCACAACCATTTTTTCACTTGAAGCTGTTATATTCTTGATTACCCTGTTACTCGACATTTTTACATCTTTCGCTAAAATGCGTTTTCCACTACAAAGATAAGCTTTGTGTTTTAACAGTCTTGAATTCAAAAATCGATTGTTCCAATAATCCCGTTCACAGCAACGATCGTTACAAACCTTATGACAAGCAACCAATACAATACATCACTAGAACTTTTTTTAAACAAAACTGGTTATTAGCAAGCCAAGCGGTGCCTCTTAAAAAGAAGTAATTTATATTTTTTCAGAAATTCCCATCTAGAAGCTGTTTTGCAAGTTGAAATCTGCTACTTATGTCTGTGGGCACAGTTACGAAAATGAGCAGAGGTGCAAAGTTTTAACGGAGCAAATAAAATATTTCTCTCTTCTTTTTTTGGTGTAACTTTGAAGTTCGCATTCTTGCAAAAAAGAAAAGAAACTGAAAATTTATCATTACTGGTCTCGTAAAGGCAAAATAACACTAAATTAAAAGTTATAATGTAAACTGAATGCATTTGTTTTGGCATAAAGATAGTTTGTTTAATAAGCAGTCGAATTGTATTAGGTTTTGGTTTTGTTATGTGTTGTGTTACTTAGGAAAGACAATCCTTTTCGAGGGTTAATAAAGTTAATCTAACTAGCAGAGAGATGAATTAAATGCCAGAGACCGCTTTCCGTCATACTTAATTAGGTAAAACGTAATTAGCTCAACGTGCGTTTCTACCTCATGTAATTATTTTATCTCATATAGCTCGAACATGTTTTTAAGTTCAATTGAGCGATACATGCAAAGTTATTGTAAAAGCTAAGAAATATTCTCGGATATAAAAAGCCAAAATAAATCAATATAGTGACGTTATAAACAAAACAGTGTACATGAATTGTGCGTCGGATTTTATTTGGTCCAAATTATTCGAAAGTAATAAGTTATCCATAAAAAAATATGATCGTTGAAATTAGTAAAACATAAATAAAAATATATTAATGAAATAATACATAAGGCATACATTAAAATTAACAGGAGAGAAAAAGTAGCTTTATGTAAAAAAAAAAAAACACTTCAACTTGATTGGTGTGTGATGTAACATTTTATACTACTGATATGAATATCATTGTTATTTAAATAATGAGCCACAGTTCTACAAAAACCAAAAGGAAATACGTTTACACAAGTCGACATTTCTTTGAAGACGACACACTTCGCTGTTTTTATCACTGTTGTCCTCTGATTCATGTTAGGTTTTCCATTACTCTAAACCATGTCATTTGATTCTGAACGAACCCTTGAAACAGTTTATGTAAGATGCACAGTTTGAATCACAAGCGGAGGACTTGCATGATGAATTCTAAGACATCTTGTCATAAGTTAAATATTTTTAATCAGTAAAGGCGCTGTTAATTTTGATGAGAATCGTCATTTTTCTCAGGCTAGTGATTGTTTCATAACGATTACATGCATGTTAACTTTTGTTTGTAGATTAAATAACAGAAAAATATTAATTCAAATAAGACAGTGCGCGAGGGATAGTTTTGTAGACATGTTAATATTCGTGTGTCTATCACTAAGTTCAATCGAACGTAGTATTTTGATTAAGGATCAGCACTTCATCAAAGCTGATCATTCTTTTGAACACTTTAAAGTGCTTGCCTTAGGTCATGCCACAATTTAAAACCAATAAAAGAACCGCTATTGGAAAAAAAATATTAAAATTGAGCTATTTAAGTTCTTTGGATATTAACGGAAGGTTCACCTTTATATACCTAATACCCTTCTATTATTGTCTTAAGATTTTACAATTTGTATTTCCGATAATTTTTAATACTGATTTTTAATCATCAGATTTATTACATTGTTTTTACTACGTTATTTAATTATTGTACTTATATCTCGCGCTACATTCTGTTTCGTGTATTGTTTCATTTCGAAACGTTCTGAAGTTGTTGTTAACCAACAGGCTTGTTTCTGGCTTGAAAAAAAAGCAAAAAAAAACTGTTTGCCTGAAATGTCGACAAGTTAATAAATTATCACCACAGTTTCATATATATGTATATATATACACACATAATGGTGGAAGAGGGAGGTGCAAAACTTATTCCAAAAGTAATTCTGAAAAAAGGAACTATGAGACAAATGTTTAGTTTAAGTTTAATTGTTTGAATATATTTTAAACCATTGTAAAAATCACAACTGTACTTAGAAAATAGTAGAATAACGAATGAGGGTTGTTGTTGTTGCTTTGAATTAAGCACAAAGCTACTCAATGGGGTATCTGTGCTCTGCCCACCACGGGTATCGAAACCGGGTTTTAGCGTTGTAAATCCGCAGATACACCGCTGAGCCACTGGGGGGCGCGAATGAGGTAAAAAGTGTTGTGTATATTTCAGTAGAACTTGAGAAGTTTTTCACTGACCGAAAGAGAGATTATTTTCTAAGTAGGGATACACATAACTCTGTTTGTTGTTGAGCACATAAATATATAATGAAGTATTTGTGATCCTTTCATTGCGAGTATTGAAGTCTGAATTTTAACACTATAAAACCTCAAATTTACCTCTGAGCTACCAGCGGGTTTCTTTTCAGTCAGGAGACTAGTTAATTTTATTATATGTATTAAAGGATTTCTCAGCAATACTGACCAATATAATAATGTGGTATAAATAGATTTTCGTTGTGTTAAAGGTAAGGTTTTTTCTGTAAAAATTAAATTTACTTAACAATATAAAACCAAATCTTATTTGAAATAATTAATAATATAATCTATCTTAAGTCATAACCATTATAATTTATTTACACATTTGAATTGTTGTTATATTTAAAAAACGATTTAGAGGTATAAATTGTGTTGGTACGACAAAGAGCGTTGTCAAAAATTATTCAATATACATTCTTTTTACAAATGTGATGGAGTACACTGCATGAGTTGTGTTAAGTGGTGGTTAGCGTATTTAATTGCATATTAGAAAGTGCAAGTTGAGAAACTTGTGATTAGCGTAATGGGCTGCGATTGCAAAAGATCCTGGGTTCGCGCTTCGATATAACGCGGAGCGTGCTATTAGGTGAAGAGAAATCGTATAAACCATGAGTGCTGCTAACTTCCTCCTTTTGTCAGCGGTTGCACATCAGATATTAGTAAACCTTAGACTCGTGGCTATCTAATCTGTTTTTTGGGTGCATATATCTTATAAGTTTCATGCAGTGAAAAATGGAAATCTGATGTATTTCCTTTTTCTAAAAAAAAATCAGGTGATATTCAACATGTTTTTGAACACATCGGTGGCAGTTTTCTTTAGTCGATAGTTTAGTTCTTTTCTTTCAAACAGTTCTAGGTTTACATAGGGAATATTATTTAGAAAGGTATTCTTTAATCGACTCACAGACTCTTACAGACCTCCCGCGAAAGTACTAAGTACGAATTGTAAATAAATACTGCTGTGTATACAACTAAGATGAGAGAATCGTTCGATTATGAAGAAAATAGATTAACTTTCTCATTTCATTCAGCATCGTGCAATGAAAAGTATAATGAAATGGTCAGTTTGAATATTAATAAAACTTTTCATGTGCTTATCACATTTTGCATCTATTTCTTAGAATAAAATATTAGTTAAGAATACCAAAATCAGTAAATATATTTGATTAGAAGGCAATTAGATTTTTTTTGGAAATAAAACCAGTAGTAAACGCTTGTTGAATAAGTTGAGAAGTTCTCATGTTACATGTTATCCAAGTCGCTGTTAGATATAACTCTCAACATGTTTAATTTTATGTTACGTAACTTATAAATGAAACATGTGTGGTCGTTATGAAACAGTAGTTAATCCATCCTGTCTAGTCTTTAATTAGGCTGACAAACAATTGGGTTTGCTAACGTTCTATGAAGCTCATAGGGTAAGGTATCTGTAGCAGCATTATTATGAGTCATTACTCTATTTCAGTATATAATAAAACCCAGTAAAACTTTTATCTGGTTTTTAATTATGCAAATACCTTGAGTATTATACAGAAACACAGGGCAACTGATATACCTTGAGAATGATACAGAAACACAGAATAACTGAAATGCTTTGGGTATGGTACATAAATACAAAGTAAATGAAATACATCGAGTATGATACAGAAATACAAATTATCCAAGTTGAATCACAAGTTTCTTGATCAAATAAGTAGAGCTGTTTTGTTTTTATCTACTTACTTAATACCGTATATCAGTTATGCTTTGAAAATATTAATTTAATCTTATTTCATTTGCAGAAATTATTCAAACATTTATAACAGTTGACTCACACCATGATTTATTTTTAGATATATTCCAGTTCTTTCCGGTTTCTATTCAGAAGTGAATTTTATATTCATTAATAATTATTAAGGCTAGATTTAAATTCAATATGGATATAAAAATGATAATTACTTCTAGGACTAATTCAAACTGATGGAAATACTACGTCTATCTGTGTATTTTTATTTATAATAAAAGAGATTATAAAATATGATATGGTATTAACACTATATAATGCTATAGAATGCCTACTATTAAACCATATATATATATATATATATATATATATACATGGTTGTCATGTTGGTTAAAGCTAAATATGAAAACGATAGTATCATAATTTAACTTCAATTTTTCAGAACAGTACAATATTAATGAAAAAGTGTAGCTATAGCCTAGAACTTAATACAAAAAGGATTTATTAGTCATTTGCTCTCTTTGCAACTGCAACCGTAAGAACGTTTTCGACAAGCACATCATTATTAGTTATACAAGATATTCAGGTGAATGACGAATGGTTTTTAACTTTTGTTTTTTCTCTTCACTTCGGTAGATATGTGCAGCTGGTTCCTGTCTTGTTTCTTAATTAAATGTTTTAATACATAACGAGAGGGGAAGGGGAGTTGAATAAAACCTTCACGATATATTTACCTTTCTTGTCTGCTTCCCAAAAAACATCACACGTACCACCAGGTGGACAACAGACACTAAAGACAACACATTGGCTTTTTAAACATTATATTTCTCAAGGTTAATCAGGGAGAACATAGTAGTTTAAATAGTGGTGGTTTAAACTTGTATGCGTTCCAAAAGCTGATCAAGTGAACCCTGTCATTATGTAATGACACCTGGTGCCACGTTATTACCTCCGAGATCAGCGCCAAATGGACGCCATACATTTTTTGATGAAGGAAAAAAGAAACTAAAACTCATACCTATGTGTTGAAAAAAGATGTTCAATATATATTTTTAAATTTTTAGTCTGGCTGGAATATAGTTCTATCTATCTTTGTCATGAAAGAGGTCATTCACGATATAATATTTATTGAAACAAGTCCCAACACAATTTACTAGAAAATGAAGCCAAATCTTACACAATAATGTACCGAATCTGTCTTAATGAACGAAAGAAACTGGCCTTGCAGCAGTCATTTGGCTCAACCAATACACAATCCCATGTTAATATTCACGTTAACATTTCAAAGAAATTGATTTATAGTTCTGATGTTTATTTTCTATACTAACCTACGTATAACCAAAGTTTTTTAACCTATATTAGAAAGTAATAATAAAATAGTAGATTATCTACCTGTATATAAATGTAAGCAATGGGACACAAGTATTATTGATACGAAAGTGCGAGTCTAGCAGTAAGAAAGACATTCTCGACATCTCAGAAATGTGAGTGCCTCTTGGTGCTTTTCCTTGACGAGAAATCGTTTTGATTGAATCCAATCACTACACTGTGTGTTTTTAGCACAGTAGCTGTGCTATCTAACGCTTGCTTCTCTCACTGTGGCACCTGGGGTTCCTGTTCGAGACATTAGCATTACAAAGTGTCCTTTGCACATTCAACAGCCAGTTTACTCAGTTTGTCCTATGTTACTCTTATAGAGTTCAATACCACTGAGTGGCTCCCATCTACCACACCAAAATAACGGCCACATTCTCTCGTCGGTAATGCGGAACTCGCTCTGGTCATTTCGTTGATACGGTTTCCTGAACAGTCGGCTTATTTCAACCCGGAATAGCCGGGATTAGTACTGCCATTACTTTCAAGCCCGCTTAAATTATAAAAGCAAAGTCAATCGAGAAGCTTATAGTCGTCAAGTTCTGTTCTTGAGTATAAAGATTTGGTTTACCAAGGAATGATTCATGGCTAAAGTAAAATCGTATAATAGCAGTCGCAGTAGCACTTTTATCAATGGAACGCTTACACAATACTTTACCTAATCTGTTTTAATGAACAAAAGGGATTGGATCTACAGCAGCTCTTCGCTTCAACCAACATACAATAACAGTGGACAGTCTTAAGTGTACCGTTTCAGTATTAAAATTTAGGTGGGTTATATTAGAGCATATAAAGATACCAGGAAAATTAAAAAAACAAAACGAAATTTGTGAAAAATTTAAGGCTGTATGAAACTGATGGTTGGATCCACCAGTTCATTCATTTCATAGTCTTATTTTTGGTTTCTTGATTGTAGTCTATTCCGTCACTTACATGAAAATAATTCCGAAAAACTTTAAACTATTTGATATTGACAATGTTTTTCTTGCAATGTTATAGTTCATAAACGTAAAACAGCTTAAGCTAAATAAACACTTGTTATTATATTGTATATCTGTTTAAACATAATGATCCAATAGTATCTGCAATAATATAATTTCTTGAGTTATTAATTGCAAATCATTGCCGAAAAACGGACAGGTTTAACGTTCGAAGGCAATTAATAATGTATAAAATGTTTAGTTAATGCCAAACTTAGTTAGGTGTCGAACTGGATTGAAAAGCCTAAGGTTCACGTCACCATACTTTCATCTTTCGGCGCATTATAAGAGTGACAGCCGATCCCATTTTTTGGCTGAAGAAAAACGAAATATTTGTAACAGGTAATGCTGCCATGTGGTTGTATTCCCTCTGGTCACTAGTTCAACATTATCTTTGCAGCAGGTAATGCTGCCATGTGGCTGTATTCCCTCTGGTCTCTAGTCAAACATTATCATTGTAAGAAGTAATGCTGCCATGTGGCTGTATTCCCTCTGATCATTAATCCAACATTATGGAAGTTATATTCAATTCCGAAGGGTTTCTGACTTGGTAGTTTAGGCATACCAAAGTGTCGTTGACATAGGAAATACCAATACAATATATAAAGTCCAGTATTATTGTTGGTTGATTCACACCCAATTTAATATTAAAGGTTGTTGGTGTAGAAAATACTAGTGTAATATAAATACTTGGATGATACACATAATATTTTCCTGAGCTTTTCCGATAAAAGAAAGAGGGCTTAAAGAAACTTGAAAGAAAATGCACATCATACAGTACAAATCTGACAAATATAATTTTTTTTACATCACTGAGAGTTTTTGCTACATTGTTCAATTCAAGGAAGCAAGATAAAACCTTCAATAAATTCACTTTGCATGACTTATAGATCAAAAGATCACCAACACCTGTAGTAATTTTACGTAGAAGGTAATTATTCCTTTTGTATTACGAACAATTTTGTAACAGTATTACCCATATGTAAAACACTTATGTAGATAAAATCATGTGTAGTTAGAACAACAAAGTGGTAGAGGCTTGGAATTAAATTGCGTGAATACTTAGATTACCAAAAATTACTTGTTTGAGACACGTGTATGTATATATATACATATATATATATATATGTGTGTGTGTGTTTTGTAGAATATTAATACTAATAAAGTTAAGTGAATTAAAACAAAATCACAATGAAAGACTGTGTTAAAAACAGCAAGTATAAATCTCTAACTAATTATATTAGTTTGTTATAACCAAAAACAAGCCGAACCAAAAATAAATTAGAAAACTGAAAGGAACCCTTGGTACAAGCTATAATATAGGATTATAAAATGTATCCTAGCTTTCTTATTTTATTTTTGTTTCGGCTTGTTTTTGGTTACAACAACCAAATTTATATATATATATATATACATGTGTATGCATACGGTGCTTCATTTTCATTCCAGTTTCTATGTGATCATCTCTAAAGAACAACAAATGTTAAGGCTACATATGTCGAACTCAGATGGTCAGAAAAAATACAATCTTAGTTCTTACTCTCATCGATCTTCCTCTGTATTTATCTGTCATTCTTCAAAGACTCCAGACAATTACAAAAACATGTTTGAAAATCTACGGTTTTAAGTTCCTTCTTATCACGAGGTTGTCGTTTATTTTTACAACACGTTCTAATAATCTTAACTTCTAGAGAGAATTTTTATTCCAGATGTCAGGGTTTGCTTGTATATCTTTTGTGAGTAGTAACACATCTTTCCTTCATTAACCTTCCTTATATATATATTTATTATTTATTTAAATAAGCCATAAAGATCTGTATTATCGAATTTAAAAACTTCTCTTTTATACTAGAAGATTTGAATTTGTAATGTTGGGTTTACATTTCTCAATATTGCTTTTTAAATTGAAGAGTGTCTGTTCAAAACGGTTGAAATTTGTTTATCTAAAACAAACGAATTTTCTCTGTCAGAAACAATCGAGACGTGTATTTGAAAAACGACTAACGAGTCTTGCTGGAAGCAACCTGATGAGTATTGATTAAAAGCATCTCACAAGTTTCTGTTAAACACAACCGTTATAATACAGTTAACGTTTCAGATACTTATTAAACTAATAACGTAAGTGTTAGTTGTATTCATACATGTATTAAGGACACATTAGAACCTACATATAGACTGAGAACCAAGAGACAATTACTGTGATCGTGTTTATTTCATTAATCAGTGTTGTTAAATGAAACACTTCGTTGCGTATTAGAATACTTTAGCAAGACGCACATTGTTAAACGTATATATTTCTTTTCATATTGCAGTCTAATTGTTTTACATTTGAAGCATGTTTTGGTTAGATATGACTATTTTCACTGACACCAAAATCTGTAACAAACCAATGCTTTAGTCAACCTTACCTATTCGTGGTCTCGGCGTGAACAAGTGGTTGCTATGCCAGGATTGAGAATCTGAGAACAGCCGTCGAAAAATCGTCCACTCTTTGGGACCGTGGTGCACTATAAAAGTAACAGACAGAGCCTACTATTCGGTCAGAAAACAGCACTCACGACTAGGCAGCGGGTGATATTTTCAAGAATATAAGTTCAAAGCTCCCCAGTGGCACAGCGGTAACTTTGACAACTTATAACGGTAGAAAACAAGTTCCGATAATCGTGATGCTTTGCAAAATAAAAATAAATACCAGTTCAGAATTATAGGAAGCTATACGCACGCAAGACTTATGTAGATTTGCGTGAAAATTTCAAACAAACCTGTACAACAGAAACTAATTATAACCAAAGAACATCAAAGGCATTGCTACAATCAACACGCTTTAGAATTTGTTTTTGCCATTTTATATTTATACAAATTTAACTTCTTTTAAAAATACAATTTCTAATTAAATTAGGCTTTGCATGACCAAGTGATTAAAGCACTCGACTCGTAATCTGAGGGTCGCAGGTTCGAATCTCCGTCACACCAAACATTCTCACTCTTTCAGTTGTGGGGGCGTTATAACGTGACTGTCAATCCTACTATTCGTAGGTAAAAGAGTAACCCAAGAGTTGACGGTGGGTGGTAATGACTAGCTGCTTTCAATCTAGTCTTACATTGTTAAATTAGAGTGATCGTGTATTTACTTAATACTTAATTAATACTTAATTTCGCCCTCGAGTAGCTCTGTGCGAAATTCTAAAACAAACAAAAACTGTCACCTTGAGAATGTTCCTATAATTGAACAAAGGAAGAGTGGTCACCCTCTCCTTATACATGCCCTGGATCTATCGATCCGCAGACAGACATAATAAGTAATAAATATTTCTTATTAGCATACGTTTTTAATCAAATCATACCTTAGGAAAGTCAAAAGAATATTCTAAAAAACATAAGTCGAATACTGAAATAGATAATAACTCTGTAATAAACAAATATTTCTTTATATTCAAAATGTTCTTCAATCATTTTATATCACTTACGAATAACATCGAACATTGTTTAGATATTCAAATTATTTCTTTCATTGCTGCCGTTGAATTTCTTCATATTTCAAGGATCAAATGGGCGAAAGTACAAATCTAAATGTCGGACACACTCAAGAAAGACTTGTGAAAATAATGTTTACCTACAGCTTGTGTTGTGTATCTAGCACAAGTAAAATAAATGAGAAATATGAGTGTGAAAATAACACCACAAGGTTCCCATACAATCCTTGTCTTTCTGAAGTAACGTAAGTAATTTTAAATGGTTGACAGCAACATTGAAAGAGAGAAGTGATGTAGTTTAATGGAGGTTGTATGTCTTTTAGTTGATTTGTTCTTATTTTACTCATTCTTAAACCAGAATTTAATGGCTTTGGTTTGTTTTGAATTTCGCGCAAAGCTACTCGAAGGCTATCTGTGCAAGCCGTCCCTAATTTAGCAGTGTAAGACTAGAGGGAAGGCAGCTAGTCATCACCACCCACCGCCAACTCTTGGGCTACTCTTTTACCAACGAATAGTGGGATTGACCGTCACATTATACGCCCCCACGACTGAGAGGGCGAGCATGTTTAGCGCGACGCGGGCACGAACCCGCGACCCTCGGATTACGAGTCGCACGCCTTACGCGCTTGGCCATGCCAGGCCAGGTGACAGTTAATTCCGTTATTCGTTAAAAATAGTTGAACAAAGACCACGAGGCGGGGAGTGCTACTGGCTTATTGCCTTTGCTCTGTTTAGTAGATTAGAATTAGGAATAGCTATATTTCACTCGTAGAGGTTTCTGATTTGGTGGTTTAGCTGAAGTTCACATGAAAGACGATTTACGTTAAAAATTCAAATTCCAAATCCCCTTCACTTCTTTATTTGGTGTTTTATAAGCTAAGGATAGTTTATCTCAACACAATGTTTTCCTTATTCTTTCAGTTCAAAAGGTAATAAATAACATTTATATTATAATTATTATTATTTATGTTTATGTAAAGTAGCTTCAGAATGTTGTTGTAAGGATAATTCTGATTCATTTCATTTACATACGTTTCTTATAAAATCAACATATGATAATATAATAGTATTTCTTTTTTTATGGGACTAGGCATTACCTAACAGGTAATATACATACCTGCAGGTTCAAATTTTTAAAAAATCCAGTAGGGACTTTAGAAGTCGTCTCTTAAGTTATATGTTACATAAGGTGCTATTTAGGTTGAAAGCAGCAAATCCTTTTTATACTATTTGAAAATATTTTAATACATTTTTAAGTATCTAATTTTCTTATGATCGAAAAATTTTGCTGAACAATTAAATCTAAAAAAAACAAACAAACAAATAAATAGCGAAAATAACATACTAGTCTAACGGTTCCTATTGTCAAGTGGGTTATAATAAAATAATAATAAGGCCAGTGCATTTAACAATGAAAGCATTTTATTTCTTTGACTTCGAGTCCTACAACTTTCCAGTTGTAATAAACTTTAAAAGTTACGTGCAAAGCTGGTTAAATGTTAAAAGTCAATAAACCTAAACATTATATAAAAATCACACTATCTGCAGATATTATTTTCAACCTTCCTCTTTATTTATCCATTGCAGATTTAAAAGCTGTAAAAATAGAATGTCTTTCATTCTTTTACTAGTATTGTACTAAATACCTATTGGACAGTGACTTGTGGAATACAAAAGAAGGATCTGAAATGTTATTTTTAGTCGCTTTATGCCTGTGGTTTTGAATCCACAATGGAGAAAATAAAACAAATGTGGAAATAAACAACAACAAAAACATTTGCAGTTAACACTTTTATAACAAATTTTAGGCTTATTGTTATGTAGTGAACGTTGTTTGTCAGTGTTATTTAAGTATGTTTTTGTGAAATATTCAATACTTTTAATTCCACGAATCGTTTTCGTTTTTATTTTCATCCTAACGACATCGTTTAAATAGTAAACTACTAAACTTTGTAACTACTGCATAAAATATGACTTTGATTAAAGGAAACAGCTGTCGAAACGGCAGATCTTTAGTAATGGACTTTACAGACCGAAATAGACTGGTACAAAACATATATATAGATAGAATAGTAATACGGTTATTTTGAAAATCGAAACTATATGAGCTTACACAAGCTTTATCTTCATTATTTGTTTGAAGAAATGTCTACGCTTACAGGGTGTTTTTTTTTTACTTCTCAGCATTTCCCTAGAACGATAAAAAATGTTTAAGATTGTGTGACCTTTCTTCTCAACACTTTCACTTGTCACTCCCTGCTTCCAGTCTTTCGACACATTTAGTTCTGCCGTTGTCAACTCACTAGCCAACATGTGGCTTAATGTCCGTCATCTGTTTCACGTTTAGTATTTAACAGAAATTTTCGCCTGGTAGAAAGTAAAATAAAAAAAAACAAAACTTTTAATGCAAAAGAAAAGAACAGTTAGAGAAGTCAAATCACAATCTACGAGTTGCAACATTTAATCCCATCATCAAACAAATTCGAGCTTTCACCTGTGGAGGCGTTATAACGTAACCATTAATCCCACTATACGTTGATTAAGATTAGCTCAAGTGTTGGTGATGGGTGGTACTTACAAGCTGTTTTCCCTTTATTCTATAACTAAAAAATTACAGACGACAAGCACAGTTACTCCACCAGTAACTTTGCACGAAATTCAGCAAAGAAACCAAAGATAATAATATTTTTTTCTCATCACTTTCGCTTCTTGGTACAAGTCCTGAAGTAAAAAAAATACACAATTCAGTTAAACTTACTAAACAACAACAACCCGTATGAAAAACACAAGCCTTCCAGTGGCACAGCGTTATGTCTGCAAACTCACATCGTTAAGAACCGAGTTTCGTTACCTGTGGTGTGCAGAGCACAGATTACCCATCTTTGTTCTTAATTCTAAACAAACTAACAAAATTAAAGACCAGTAAGAAGTTTTCAAATGCCTTACTACGTCATTAGCAGAAGTATAAGTTTCGGTTTTTTCGTGACAGTGATTTGATGCTTGTCATTTGAAAGCGTCAGGCTAATAGTGCCTGACGGTTGATGTATACTTAACTTTTCGAGCCGTAAGTTCTTGTATCAAACACTAATATGGGCTTGATTGTTGAATTTCTCGCAACGTTACTGGCGGACTATCTGCGCTAGTCGTCTCTACTTTTTAAGTGATAGACTAGAGGGAAGACAGATATGTAAGACCTTCACCGGCGACTCGAAGGCTAATCCAAACAGAAAATGAGATTTGCCCATTATTTTTGTAACCAACACATGGCCCCAGAGTTCGGAGCGCGACTTTTCTTTTTTATCTTATTGACGGTAACTGGTGCAAACCGGAGAACGTCATACCACAATCCAGGACACTAGCCACATAGAAGTATTCGTCCCCTGGTATTGGAGTTTGGAATTTTGTACTACTATGAATAAAATATATTTCCCCTATAAAGTTCCAAAGTTTACCAGCTTCAAGTTTAAGATAAGTAATAAATTATTAGAATTTGTGTATTTAATGTACATTTAAAATAACACCAGGGACGGAAATGTTGTTTATCTGTAAACATGACAATGAAAGAGTTAACCTTTGAAAATTTGTAGCATACATCACAAAGACGTTCATTCAAGATGTTTACTTTGAGACAAAAAATAACGTTATGTATATTTGACATATTTAAAAAGATAGAATCAAGAGACACAAATATTATTTTACCGCCACTGAGATTGCACCTAAAGAAAGAATGTGTCGTGGTTTAAACTTTATGTCTTTTGGTCTTTGAATTTAATAACTTACAAATTATCAACGATGATGACTTGATCACATACACAGTAGAAGTCTGTGTTTAATAACACTTCCACCTTGATTAAATACATAGCGGTGATCTGTGTTTAGTAACACTTTCACCTTGATTAAATACATAGCGGTGATCTGTGTTTTGTAACACTTCCACCTTGATCAAATACACAGCGATGATCTGTGTTTAGTAACACTTCCACCATGATCAAGCACACATAGGTGATGTGTGTTTAGTAACAGTTCCACCTTGATCAAATACACATAGGTGATCTGTGTTTAGTAACAGTTCCACCTTGATGAAATACACATAGGTTGTGTTTAGTAGCACTTCCACCAAAGAACTGTAGAACAGGAAAAGAAAGAGCAATGGTTTTGAGAAAAAAAATCAAATATAGTCAGAAATCCCGTAACACAAAGATTTCATAACTGGAGGTTGCATAAATGTTACAGTGGACTGTATGTAAAAAACAACAACAAAATATTGTTAAGGTGTTCAGTATCTAAAGTTGTATTAGAGTATCATGCATATAAAACAAATCAAACATAAAAAATCTTCAATTTTTCTATCCCCCAGTGGTTCAGCGGTATATCTGCACATTTAAAACGCTAAAATCCGGGATTTGATACCCGTGGTGGGCAGAACACAGATAGTCCATTTTGTAGCGTTGTGCTTAATTCAAAACAAACAAACAATTAATTCTTCTGGAAACACATTGAAAGGTAAAATCGTTTTCAAAATCATGTATTTAATTATTGTTTATGTTACTTGCTTTTAAACAACTAAACTTGAAAACAATTTTGTCAACGCATCATATAGTTGTTGCTTTTAAGATTGATTTACGACATAATATTTTCCACATATTTTTATACATAAATTTAAAATCAACTTTAGGTCAGCTTTGGAATTTTGAACGATTCTTATATATGAGATTGGGACTTTTGTAAATTATCTTAGCTGTGTTTACTAGATTTAGTGATTGGTTAGCTTTATTCATGAGCATATTTTGTTTCAAATGTTTAGTAAAGGGATGCAGTTGTATTTTACAACGTGCGTTGGATTCGCTCAGTGAAAGAGAAGCAACTACAACGCTAAGTAATGAGGCAATTACGTTCAATACATCTTCTCAGGAAGTTTATATTTTTGTGAATCCAAGCGGATCAAATTAAGCTGTAATGTCTTCTCATCCAAAGAAAGACAACAAACACCAATATGATTTAAACATCTGCAACTGACATTAACAGCCCAATACCCATAATAAATACATCGCAATATTATTCTCCACTTGTATTTCTGTGTTACTACGGTGACGCTAAGTACATAAAAGAGTATTTGCTAAAAGAAGCGTAAAATTAGTAGGCAACAAATGGCAGGCCAAGTCTAATTACAACTTCAGATATTCAATAGCTTCTTGCATTCTTCGATTTTCTTTGGTTGTTCGGTAAGGCAGCGTTAGAAAGGCTATACAATAAATGCATTTTTATTGTGCAGATTTAATTAACAATTATCAACGTATATATATATCCATAAGTTAATTTTGAGTGCAAGTAAATAGATCTGTTTATAAAGTCTATTCATACAGCAGGAAGTTCGTGTTTGATTCGTGGAGCATATTTTAATATGTTTCTCGTCACGCACTTTTCATTCATATGCTATCATTGTAATTGTTCTGCTCATTTAATATCCAGTTCTTAAAAAGAACACTTCCACAAAGTGACTGATTTTTCGTACAGTTTGTCATAAAGCTACTTACGTAGTTCGGTATACTATTTTTCTTATATGTTATATAAATGTATGGATAGTTTATTAAATGAACTTGAATGTTTTACAGAACGTGTTCATTATTACAACAGATCTACAAAATGAATGTACAATTTTAAGGTTATTTACATTGTTTTATTTTCTTTCAATACACGTATTAATATGTTAAAAATAATTCAGATTTTATTTCCTGTGAATATTATATTTCATACAACCATTTGTTCTATTTTTTCTACAATTGATTAAAATAACAATTAAAATAGTGGCGAAGGTTGATAGGAAGAATCAAAGAAATTATTGTGCAAAATATTTCTGTATATATGTTCTTCTATAGCTATTATAATCATGAGCATAAACATAGTGTTTCATTTTTTACATGAGTTTTCTGAACAATCAATTTTCCTCCAGTGACACAGTGGCATGTCTGCGGACTCTCATCGTTAAAAACCGGGTTGCGAAACCCATAGTGCGCAGAATACAGATACACTATTGTGTAGCATTGTGCCTAATTCCAAACAATAATAATAACAATAAACTATTTCAATTTATTGGTAAGCAGTTGGATTTACGTAATTAGTTGAAGCTATTCATCAGAGGAGAGCAGGTGATAGAATTTACGTTTATATTTTATGTATATATATGTGACTGTCAGTATACAAGCTACGATCTCTCTCCATTTTCAATTATGATCAAAAGGTTTTTTAAAGTGATACGAATATTCCACTTATTTAACAAAGATTAATACTTCTCCGTGTTATCAGCACGACTAAGGAACTGAAAAAAGAACGAATTCATATTAATATTAGGCATGCATGACTTCTATCACTCAGGAAATAATTCTTCAGTTTTGTAATAAAACCGTATATTTTTTTTCTGGATCATTTGAGCTAATTTTAGCTCGCATGGCAGACCTTTTCCTATACGATGCACAATATTTTTCTTTTCAAGATTATATTAATTGCTTACGCTGTGTAAAATACTGTATATTATATTTCCAGTTCCACTAAAGTAGTTTAAAACAATACAATGTTAATAACGGGTTAGCCCTATAATGATAAACAATACTTTTTTTAACAACACAAGCTGTCCAGCCAGCGGACTTGTAAAATACTATGTCTTCATTTAAATACAAATTGATAAAATTCAGCTGAACAAAACAGGAAAAAGGAAATCTATCATATTTGTTTAGAAGTATGTAGACCTTTACTTTGAGACAACATGGGACAGTAGTGAAACTAAACATAATTATTCATTTCTTGTGTTCGTGGGTTAAAATGTCGTTTACACTGCATAACATGCGAAGTCGTAGGAGCTAAAAAAAAGATATTATTTATTGCAGTTAAGAAGGAATGGCTTAATCTGTTGACAAGAATATGTTGTAATATATGCTAGTAAGAATACGATAATTTTTTCAGAAGTTCAATATTCAAAAAAGGAAAACTTTGATGGAAAGTTTGTATAAGTGCTGAGTGAAGCATGGAAAATGACATTGTAGGCTAAGAACTTGTTTGTTTGTTTTCTATACTTTATTGCTTTAGATACAAACTAATCGCTATATCTTATACCCAGTGAATATTTCACCAGAAAATTGTTCGAAAATTGTTTTTGACACACTAAAGAGACAAATTAATAAAGGATGACCACATTTAAGTTCCCATAGCAACACCACAAAATCACTTATAGTAACATACCTTCAAATGAAAACTCAATAATGTTTAGGACTAACTCAGTAAGATGGTGGGGGATCGTGTATGTATGGGAAGACCTTCAGTTTTTCTGAGGTTAAAAAATGATTAAATGCAAGAAATTTTCCTTGTGTGGAATGGACGGTAAGAAAGAGAATTTGTCCATTGTAAAAAGTGATCTTCGTGCTCCGTGAGTGGAGGATCTTAAAACATATTCAAAACGTTTTGTGTTTTCAATATTAGTATGCACTAGACCACATAAAACATAACGTCACTCAAATGACACAAGAAATAAAACTGTCTGTGATTCCATCTACGTGAATCTTTGGTGAGAACTAACTTCCCATGTTCTCGTCCATGTTTTCGATCAAACACAAACTACGGTTAAGTCGGCCCGGCATGGCCAGGTGGTTAGGGCACTCGACTCGTAATTCGAGGGGCGCACGTTCGAATCCACGTTACATTAAAATGCTCGCCTTTTCAGCCATGGCGACGTTATGATGTGACGTTCAATCTCATTATTCGTTAGTAAAAGACTAAACCAAGGTTTGGCTGTGGGTGGTGATGACCAGCTGCCTTTCTCTTGTCTTAAACTGCCAAATTAGGGACGGTTAGCACAGATAGCGCTCGTGCAGCTTTGCGTGAAATTAAAAAAAAATTAAAGTTTTTAACACTTAAGTGAAAACAAATATTGGACATTACTACAAATAACAGTACCTATCTTATTTAGAAAAATATTCCAATACACTATTTGTCTTGAGGAATCTAAATAAATACAAGCAGTCGAATTCAAAATTTTCGGTAATATTAGATTTTATTATACTTGATAATATCATATGTTAATATAAGGGCTACGATGAACTTTATAACTTGGAATCAATAGATACATGTCCTGTTAAAAAAACGAATAAAAGTGCAGAGATATTATTAACACTACTAAAACGATTGGCACACTAGAACCAGAATTTCTAGATAACGTAGAAGCCAAGAAGTTCCGAAATCCTGTGTTCTTCCTACGATATATGACCTAAACGTACCCTCATGTCTCCTTTAGCAGTTCAGTTAAGTATTTCCAAAATCAAACTTTACAAAAGAAAACAAACGCATTACTATGTGAAATTCCATGGCAGAAGTTTGATTTTTTAGCACATTGTGAAAGAAGTTCCAAATGTCTAAGGTAAAGTTGAAGTTAATTGAAATCTTCATATCAGCTACGGACTACAGAAGTGAAGAGAGTCTCTAGTGATGCAGAGGATCCAACTTCTTCAATGCCAAATTCCTGGTTAAGGTGTGGATCAGAGATGAGAGTTAAAGCCCTGTTTAAAATGAACGACAACGTGATAGATATTGAGCTTATAGCACCTAACATTTATCCATTTTGATGATGGAGAAGAAGATGCCGAGATTGTTCAGTGACCTTATACACTTGAACATTAGTACTTTAATCTGTGGAATAAATGTAAGTCTATTGTCAAAGAGAAGTAGCAACATAGAAATTTGTGCATCTCCTTTATGGATCTTAGGATCAGGACGCAATATCGTTTAGTGGTAGATATGCATACAGATGGTTGTTATAAGATGAAAAGCTTAAGCCGTTTGCAGTGACTAACTCTTAAAATTGAAGCTACGAATCACTGAATTCATACTTGATGATCAACAGGCAAACTGAAGATCATTAACCTAGAGGTTGTTTGCAAGAGTATGATGAAGCATTTTATGTTTGTAAATGATCAGGGTAGTGTTGGTCCAATTCATCCTGAGAGATTGTTCTGTTAAACCATTACTGAACAAAATAGGTAAATACTAATTCAGTTCTTAAAAATAAAGGCCTTGTAATTTGCTAAAATATCATATTGTGTCATAAACCTTTTAAAGGTGTGGATAAAAAAGATCTCTCTTCAGAATGTCTTCTCTGATTAATGTTTCTAGATGAACCAAATGGTCTATGGTAGGAAACACTGGATGGTGGGATGTAGATTATTTGATTTAAGGAACTGAGCAATATTACCATTAATCATCCTACAAGAAATATACGTAGATAACTAGTCAAAGCACTAAAGCTACAATTAGAAACAAATCAGAATGAAGGGTGGTAATATCTCGATACCATAAATACACAAATTTGGTTAAAAACAGAACCAGAAGAAATTAATGATGACGAGAAACTTCAAGTAAAAATATATTCCCAAGATGGCTGGTATGTGTATTAAATTATAATTAAAATAAAGTATAGAACAACGTTTCGATCTTTTTTAACCTGATAATGACCATACCAGCCACCTTGAGGATATATTAGAACCAGAAGAAAATCGAGAGAGGCGGGAGAAGGGTAGTGCAACATATTGTAATAGATGTCATCTGGTTTAACTGATATGTTGTCATACCAATGAAAAGCAAGTTAAAGTTCCACCAGAGTTAGTAGTCGCTTATGGATATGATTGCAGTTAGGCTGAAAAAAGGTGAAATTATTTTGGCCTTTATTTGTTACACCCAAAATTAAATCTAACAAATTAATGTTCATTTGAAAAATTGGTTTCTCCTTTATCTTTGTAAGTTCACCTTGTTTATTCTATTACCTTAATACTAATGATTTAACAGATGACTTTCTTATATAACTCTTGAAGTTGTACACACAACAGAAAACTGTCGACTTTGTTCAATAATATTTTGATGACTAAAAACCTACTTGAAATAAAAATGTGTCTCAGAACGGTTGGTATGGGTATTGACACTTTAAGGTTAAGAAAGAGAGGATTTGCAACGATCGAAAGGAAGGTTGAAACGTTGTTCTCTCCTTATTAATTAAAGTGTTAATACCCATAACAGCTGTTTTGAGATACATATTCAATAATATGTTTTTATTTTGATCTTTGTTTACACTATACCATGTTTAACTGTTTCAAAGTGGTTTAACTTTTAAAGTTTTTAATTGTTGTATTGATATAATAATATATTAAAAAGATGTTGAAAATTGTTTTTCTTGTTTCCAAGTCTTAATTATATTAATATTTTCTGTACATAGATCGATTTTTATTGTTCTGAAATGCAGATATGGTGTGCGTTGTTTTTTCCTCTGTTTGTTTTGTAAATTTGAGGAAACATTTGGGAAACGAATAACTATAGATCCTATCTTACTCTTTTAAGTGAGAGCAGAAAATTTGAAGCATTTTCAAACTATAATAATTTTAAGACTATAAAAATAAGTCTATAATATCGTCACATTCAAGTTTTGAACATTGAAACTAGATATAAAGAATAAATACTAACGTTTTTACTTAAAAAATTTCTGAGATTATTGCCAACCTAGTGGATTTTATCTATTAAATTATTTCTTTAAGTGTTTTCACAACAACAAACTTAAAAATATATTTTAATCGTATGAAGAAACTACAATCCTTAAAATCATTTCAAAAGAACGGAAATATTTCTAGATTCCTTGGATAGATCTATTCGTATCTTATTCAACTATAAACTAGAGTATGTAGAGAAAAGGGTTTTATCTAGGGATTTGTGGTACCCTCTAGTACCAGAAAAACTTCGGTACCATGATTATATGAGTCCGTTTGTTATCAAGAATATTCGCAACTTGAGAGGTTTATCCACTTTGTACCAAATTTTCGATAATGTTAGAACCAGTAACACCGCTCTCTCGGGGTTACACTTCTATAATTTTGAACATAAACATTCTAACAGCAGCAAAACAAAAAAGAGAAGATAGCCCAAGACACGCGTAAATACAACAGTAACATTATCGCAACTAAGCCAGAAAAAGGAAATGTTAGAGTTATTTTGAATACAATTGACTACATTGTTAAACACAGGCAATTAGTAATACTAAAATTTTTCTAAATTTTTGAAAGGCTCTGCTACTTTATAAGGAAACAATGTGGTTAAATTATTACTTAATTTAAAGAAAGCTGATATCTTGGAATATGATACTTATAGCAACATTAGATAAGTTGGTTCCTATCTGGGCAGACGTTACCAGGTGCCTCAGGCTTTTAAGTACGATGTTTCAGACACAGGTTCTTTTAACTACAATATCTTCAATTATTATGTACATCTTTAATTAAATTTAAATTTCGTAGTTGTTTTTTTTAAATAAAAGAAACTTAAGGTTTTTATATGTTTATTTAACCAATCCAGATATTGAATCTCTGTTCGTTAACATTCCCTTAAATGAGACTGTTTACCTTAGTGTTTATCTTATTAAAAAAAAAAAAAGAATGCGTTAATAAATGGGGTAGACAGTCGATGGCATCTGCCATAAAAAAACAATGTTGTTTTTCAGTTTAATGGTGAATTTTATAAATATATTGATAGAGTGAGAGAGCATGGGAGATAGCTTAGTGCCTCCAAGGGATAACGTTTTCCTATGTTTTCATCAGAATTGTTAGCTGAGGAATTGTTTAACCGAATTGTAATCGCTTATATTTGTGATCGATACGTAATATTAAAAAATGAAGATTATTTAATGATATTTGTAGAATATTTTAATTCTAAGCATGTTAACTTTAATTCTAAACATTTGAAAATAAAATTAATTTGTGAATGTCAAAAAGGCACTGTTTTTTTGTTCGTAACACAAATGTATTCAACAAATAAAGCATTTTTATACATGTTATTATCAGAAAAACCCAACCTCACTGGACTATATACTCACTTTGGCAGTTTTTCCCATTTCACATCACAGAAGACTTTGTGAAATGTTTATGTTATTCGCACACTTACATCCTTCCCAAACAACTTTTAATATTTTATCATCAATAAAATCATTCAACAACTACCTCAATCTGGGTCACTGAACTATGACATACGGATGCTATAACAAATTATCTCTCTACTACATTCACTAATCTTGAAGATGATAATCAATAGTCTATTCATAAGTTAACTTCAATGTATATTTAGTACTCTCCTTATAATTAAAACCTTTTTCAAGTTTAAAGATGGAATCCAGTTTTTTCAAGAGTCAAATATCACTCATAGATTTTGCTACCAAACGTCTGGGAATGCTTACGTCGGCTATCAGAAGACTGGGATATATTTTAAAAGATATGGCACAACCATCAATATATTCTAAGTAATCAGTAACGCCTAAAACAGAAATATCTTACGGCTATAGGAGATACTTTTAATTCTCCTTGCAAAGCTGAAAATATACAACCAGCAAAGCGCAACGTACATCTACGGTGAAACGGGGCTTAGATCAGTAAAAAATGTGAAGTTGCATCTGAGCCATCAATGTTGGCGATCTACATAAAATTAATGGAACCCTGACGGTTGACAGGTGCAGACAGCTTCTGGTTGATCGTGTCGTTTCCTTAGAAACAAGGCTCATTGAGGGAACATTTGCTTTTCAGTAGATGACGATCCCAAGAATACAACAAATGTGTTGAAACGATAACTTGGCAGTAAATAGATCATTTGAATATTTACAACCACGACTTGCTTGCATAACGTACATGTATATACATTCTTGAGATTCTATATGTTTACGTAAAAACTAAAGATGTTAATGGGCGATCAAAATATTAAGGAATTTTGCAATTTATTCGTTTTTCTTTCCTGTTTTCGTTGTAATGTCTTACACCATCAATAAATTTTCCATCTAGTTCTTAGTTCCCATTGTTTTCATCTCTAACATCTGTATTATGTGTTTCAATAATTATTTTCTTTATTTATTTTACACAATTCAACTTTATATTACACGAATGAACAGACCTTATAATGTTGCTTCATTTAATATCGTTTAAATTATTCTTCAGAATCTTTGTTTTCGTTCTCATGTTAGTGTTGTTTTATAAAACTTACAATTTATATATTTTAAAACTAAAGCAATTCCAACACTAACCTCTCACAACAAATAGAAAGACATTTCAAGAAATTAATATTGTATTATCTTGTTTAATGTCCGTGTACCAAATTTATATTTTAAAATTTAACCTTCTTTGTTTCAGACATTCTGAGCATCAACATAATGTTCATCTTTACTAAATGATGCATACTTTCTTAAATTTGAAAAAAGCAAGTCCTGTTTTAATCACTATGTTAAAATGTTCGTTGCAAGAGGAAGAGCAATATTTTCTTATTTATTTCCTGTGAATGTTATGGAAGTTGAATAAGTAATTCTTGAACGATTAAAACACTTGGTTTATAGCTTCTATAGGTTTGGACTTTATAATTTTCACCTAATGTTTCTATCCTTAAATACAAAGTCATCGCGGTGGTTAGGAAATAATCCCTCTATTTGTTAGTAAAAGCGTATCTCAAGAGTTGATGGCAAGCAGTGTTGACGAACTGCCTTCCTTCTAGTATTTCACTGCGGTTTAAAACTAAGGACAGCTAGTACATATAGCCCTCGCGTAGCTTTGCGCAAAATTCCAAAATAAATAAACAGTGGTCATGGGAAATATCCATTGTAATATGTTGGTAGCAGCTTTGTTAACCGAATAAATGAAACAAATGTTGGAGATGGACATCACTTTTGGTATATTCTAAAAGCTTCAGGAAAAACAGGATAGATTTTATCCCGAAAATGAAAGTCTAATTTTTAAATAACACCCTTTAATTTTTTTTGTGAGTACCAGACATTACTCATAACGTACACCATGTAGAATTGTAGAGATGAAGTCACGTTCTTTCCAAAGCACCTATACTTGTAGGACTGAAGTCACGCTCTTTCCAAAATATATATACTTGTAGAGCTGAAATTATGCTCTTTCCAAAATACTTTAAATTGTAGAGCAGAAATCACGCTCTTTCTAAAATTTCTTTAATTGTACAGCAAAAATCACTCTCTTTCTAAATTATTTATAATTGTAGAGCTAAAATCGCGCTCTTTCCAAAATGTCTGTAACTGCAGACGTGAAGTCTCGTTATTTCTAAAATATCTGTAATTAAAATACTCTATATAAAAATGTTTAGTGATACTTAAGATTTTAGTTTGTTATCTTTCATTTAAAATCATATCTTAAATTTACTATCGTGTAATTTATTTTTTACATTCAAATAAGTGGTTGAAGATTTTTGTTTTTTCAGTTAAATAATCATCTTATAAATTTTATTAATTTAAGACGTAAACGTTTGCTTGTTACATCGCGCTAAACTACACATTGTGTTATGTCCTTTCTGTTTATCGTAGTAAATCGAACCCCAGGCTTCAGTGTTGTAAATACATTAACTTACGGCTAACTTATCGGGCCACAAGAATAAATCAAGTTTTATCTCGCAAATAATTGTAATATAGCACTCATACTCTGACTGCACGATATTGTTCAAATAAGAGAAATTACAATATCTTCATAATTCTTGAAAATCTTATTTAGCAATGATTTAGACAATATATATTTTATTAATTCAATATTTAATTTTATATGTAAACACTTAAAACATTTATAATGAATTATTTCCAATTGAAAATTTTAGTATGAACCACGATGACAAATTTTCCTCTAGAAGTTTTAGCTACAAATATTATACTTTTAGGGCAATGCAAATAATAAGAATTTATCTCTCGAAAAACATTGTTTTTTTTTTTAATCAATAAAACAACATTTTAACTTTAAAATATACCGTATGAAAATATTACTTTAAACTTTATTTCTTCTATTTCTGAAATATTGAAGTTTGAATATGGACCTCTATTATTCTTGACAACGAACACCATCAGTCATATTAACACTAGGACTAGGATGACCTGGTGGCTAGGGCGCTCGACAGCCATTTGAAGGTTACAGGTTTGAATTTTTTTACCGTAAGGGCGTTATAAGGTGATGATTAACACCATGCATACCATATGATAAAAAGTTGCCCAAGAATTGAAAAAGCTAGGGACAGCTAATGCAGATATTTCTCGAAAATCTTTGCACGAATTGTAAAACAAAAATCGTGTTAACACTATATTCTGTTCTGATACCTATTTATGGCTTTCATATTACGTTTCAATCCTCCATCGTTATAACACTGTTATAACTATTGTATACCAATCTTCAACCCTTCATCGTTGTAGTTATTAGGTATCGCTTTTGAACCCTCAAATGTTATATTACAATTTAAAGCTTTGTGAAATATGGTTGCGGAAATCCATGTAGAAACAATAAGTGCGAGTAACGATGAACAATAAAGACTCGATTAACGATGTGCAACAACAAAATCAGGAATCTTTCATGAGGGAGCTTCGAACTGATGCACTAGAAAATTTCCAAATTGTACAATCTATAGTTTACAACTAACGCTCGCGACAGAAAAACATCTAATTTTTGAATGGCGAAAACTGGAGGAATCATAAATTTTTGCTGCACAACAGTATTAAGTAGATCGAATTAAGTTTAAAGCTACTCTCTCAGTGTTTCACAAAACTTCTGTGCAATACCACACTACAGCGAATATCACTTGCAATAATTTTGTAGGGAATAATAATTACTATTACTGCTTCAGAAAACCGTCAGCAGTAGATCTCTAGCTTTGTTTGCTTACTTTTTTGCGGTTCCTATTTATATATTTTAAATTCTCCATTTTTAATTATCTTATACGTTGGTTTCGTTAATGAACAGCAATTGGCTAGAGTAAGACACCAACCTCCATTATACAAAAACAACCTTTTCAAATAAAACAAATGCGCCTAAGTAATCGCATTAAATAAAGATTCTAAAAGTAATCATTTACAGATCTGGATAGTTGGCTTTGTTTTTGTAAACACGTATTAAGTACAAAGGTAAGAGCTCATAATAAAGTTGCATTTATTTTGTATTTAAAGGCATGTAAATCAACTTAAAATAGATCATGAACATTCTCGGTGTTTCGTCTAGATTTTAGTGTAAAGTGAAAATACTTATTTGGGGAATTATCAATGTTTGGGTGGTCTTAACTATTGAAAATGAAGAATTTTAGTGGTGTGTGGGAATAAGAGTGCTTTATAAAGTATTTTTGTTCGAATGCTTTACTAAAGGTTTGGGCAAGACTCCTGTCCAATTCCTATTACGAGCCATTTTCATGATTCATGATACATCACATTTAAACTTTCTGACATTGTAACTTATCTATAGTTGCTAGATATCAAACTTCAACCCCTTCATTATGATATTTTCATAACTGCTATACGTCACCCTTCAATCATTTATCGTTATAGTATCACTATAACTGCTAAATCCCACCCTTAAACCATTCTTCGTTATAATATCTTTATAACTCTTATATGTCACTTTTCAACCATCCTTCGTTATACTAGCTTTATGACTTTTATATGTCACCCTTAAACCATCCTTCGTTATACTATCTTTATGACTTTTATATGTCACCCTTAAACCATCTTGCGTCATATTATCTTTATATTAGCTTTATGTCATTCTACAATTATCCATCGTTATAATATCTTTATAAGTGCTATATGTCATCCTTTAATCATCCATCGTTATAATATCTCTATAACTCTTATATGTTACCCTTCAATTATCCATCGTTATTGTATCTTTATAATGGTTTTATGTCACCCGTTAATCACCCATCGTTGTAATATCTTTATAACTGCTATATGTTATCCTTCAATCATGCATTTATAGTATCTTTATTACTGTTACGTATCATCCTTTTATCATCGACAGTTATAGTATATTTATAAGTGTTATACGTCATCTTTCAACACTCCATCTTTATTGTGTCTTTATATGAGTGATATAAATATATATATTATAGGTGTTATACGTACTCCTTCTAACTTCCATTGTTATATAGTCATGTTCGACTTCTGTTTTGTTACACAGTGTTTTAAATGACCACAAATTAATTATATTTTAAGAAATTAACTGTTGTTTCATGTTGTAAAAATGTTTTTATTATTAAGCACAAAGTTACCCAATGAAGCTATCTGTGTTGCCTCTCACGAGTATCAAAGCCCCATTTTTAGTGTTATAACCTCTAGGACTAACCATGAAGGGAGAGTTAAAAATGAAGTAACATCAGTTCCTTAGTTCTGTTAAATCTGACATCGTATAGAAACTAACTTGTACACATGTAAAATCGAGGAGCAGAACTTAAAATATTGTAATAATACAAACAATTAGAAGTTATTGTGTTTTTTCGTTTTTTTAAATATGTTCTCTTTCCTGAGGATCTGTAGATTACGGGCCTTTCTTTAACTGCTAGAATTTCGTTTTTTATAAATATTGCCATAAGCCTAAAAGTGGTTTTATAGTATTATGGTAATTAATCAGACAGTTTGCTATTTATTTGATTTTCAGAATTGTCCATAACTTGAGAGAAAATAGGTAAAGAGTTACTACTGTTATTCGCGCAAGTTTCATATGTACTCGAACAGGTTAGTTTAGTGTATTGTATGAAAAGTGCTTATTAAAGCCATCTCTTTCTTGCATCTCCTGGGAATTATGACGTATACAGCAGGAGTTATTCAGAATATCTAGTATGCTCCTCTCACTAATTATAACAGTATCAGCTGTGTTAAAAAGCAACCACTGAACTGTAAAATTACTTAGATGTACGTATATATGTACTAGAAAAAATACAATTTTATCAGACTACAAAATTACGTTACCAGATAGTTAAATGGTCCAATGAACCGCAGGTACAACATATGAGAGGTAAGCAGATAGACAGATTTCAATGACAATGCCTTCAAACTTTTGAATAAAAGATATTGACATGTTATGTGAAAAATATTAAATCAGCGGACGTTCAAATTACTTTATTTACACAATGATATAACACTATAGATCTAATTATATAACTTGCAGACCAGAACAGAGTTTTTCCGATATTGTAATTTAACATATTAAGACTGAAGCGCTAATTACTTACATCGTAAGTGATATTTACTATCTCACAAGAAATGAATTAATAAAACATGTTTATGTGCTTTTGATGTAACACTAATAATAAGGGTTAAAATATATTATAAAGCATTGGTTATTTTTAGAAAGATTATTTTTGATAATTGTTACAGATACAATAGAAAATATATTTTATGTATTGATAAAATATCTAGTGTAAATACCAGCACAAGGTGACGCATTTTTTTCGAACACAGTTGGTTTCATTTGCTAAACCAATGCAAATAACAAGAGGAAAATTTAAGTAGCTATCAAACTCGTAAAAATATGAAAAATAAATAAACTGAAGGGTTGTAGAACCCCTGAAAGTTTCGTAATGACTGGAGGTCGAGAAATTAGGAAAAACTTTTGTTTTGAACAAAAAGAAACAAAAGAGGCATAAATACACCGCTTTACAGCAGAGATAAAGCTAAAATTATAATTCACGACTGCAATGTGAAGTAGACATAAAAATAAGTAATTCACAAGAAAGGTTATATTCTACAAATACACATGGACTACTAGATTTTATAGATTATTTTACGAATGTTCCCAGGGTATCATAGCTAGAATCTTATATACTATTTTATAGATACACCCAGACTACCATACTTAGGATCATGCAAATAATTAAAAAAAATTTCTGAAAAACAGACTATTATATATATATATGATCGTATATATCATTTTAAAAATATACCGAATTACTAAGTTTACGATCGTACATATGATTTTACAAGTACTTCCAAAGTATCAAATATTCAAACATACAAATCATTTTACGAGTACTCCACACCATTAGATATTGGATCTTACAGACCAATTTACAAGTATCTTCAGGCTATTAGATCTATGACTGTATATACTATTTTAGATACACTTAGACTTCCATATCTAGGATCGCATATGCTATTTCACAAATAAATCCTGACTTCCATATCTAAAATCGTAAATACCATTTTACAAAAATATCCATAATTCCACAACTAAGATCATACAGGCCTTTTCACAACTATGCCCAGATTACCAGATCTAGAATCGTATAGAACATTTCACAGGCACTCCAAACTGCTATTGTAATAACAGTTACTGCGCATTGCAAAGCTTGAATACATTTTTAAGAAACTGAGTAAAACAGTAGCTTTATAATAATTGCATGTCGGTACATTATTAGTTATGGCAAGTTAGAATAGTAAAAACTTTAATGCTTATCAGTATGGCGAAATATCTTCATATTTATAATCTCTAATAAAAAATAACATTAAAATTATGAGAAAATTAGTAACATTTTATAATAGGACGCTATGGTGGTACAAAGAGTCATTTCTAAAGAGTATTTCAAGAATTACTTGGAGCATAAAAGAAGGAAATAGTCAATACTTTTTGTACTGTAGAAAGTTCACGTTTAATGATACATTTTGATAAAGAGTATTAGGTTTAATGTGTCTGAAACATGAATTGTTCAAGATTGTACTTGTTTTAGCCAAAAAAAATATGCTGGGAAAATTGTGTACAGCCATTGGTTTGAAGATGACTTGGTTTCGAAAGGTCGTAAACAATTAATTTATACTTTAAAATTGCAATAAATATTAAGATCATTTCAGAGGGAATGCATTTTGTTCAGTTTGATTTTCAGAAGCAGATTTATAAATATATCTAATTTGCAGCTAATGAAGAATTTAATGTTCACCAGTTACTAAAAGAATTACAAAAAAGGTTAAAAAATAAGAAAATAAAGCTAAAAAACTGGACATGTTTGTGATCTCATCTTCCAATAAGCTTTAGGCCTTCCGTAATAGGGCTTTGGTTTGATTTGTTTTGAAGACGAAAGGCGGAAGACTTTCGAAACGTCGTCCTCTGCACTTGTGTCTCCACAACAGACAGTTGCCGTCCATTCTACAAAGTTTCAATATATAGTTGTGTCATATGCTATAAATTTTTACACCTAGAAGCTTTTAAGTTTATAATTTTATAGATTATTTAAATTATTTTAATCTTGCAAATAATATGGTTTACTGATTGAATAATTTAACTACTCACTTAAACTACATCATTACAAGATGATTATAAAATAATGATATATGTGAACTATATTGGCTTTATCTTTATGTGATCTCTAATCGCTCTTTGAGCCAAACAGATGGGTCTGAATGTTACACTCGAGAGATATTTAGTTATGACAGAAACTGAAAATGACTTATAATACTCTTGTTGTATATAAAAATTTTATCAAAATAATATTCTTTAAATGTGAACACTAATAAGCAGAGCAGTAACCGGTCATTTTTGCCGTAAAAAATACACATCTGTAGGATAGTTCTTACACGAATAAATTTTATAATTTTAAAACCATCAGGATTACAAAAAAAAAACCAAAATGTCCTGTTCTAGGTGAGTGTTAAACAGTATTTTAGTGGATAATTATTGATTATTAATCTACAGCACAAATTCATTTTTATTTTTATTTACTGATTAAAGTAGATTAATTAGAAAGTTTTTGCCAACAGGTAATTAGATTAACAGATTAACATGAGGATCAAAGGACTTAATTTATGGTAAGGATTACAAGATTTACTTTAGGAATTAAAGAGACAAAATTCGATTTCTAACACGAAAATATTATACACTGAAAAGCAATTTGTTATTAATCTATTAAAAATTCAGGTTAAATCAAAACAAAATTAGACTTAAGAAGCCTCTCCCCGGTGGCACAGCAGTAAGTTTGCGGATTCGCACTGCTAAAACCCGGGTTTCGATACTCGTTCTGGGCAGAACACAGATAGTCCATTATATGGCTTTGTGCTTAATTCTAAACAAATAAACTTAAGAAATTTGAAAGGTAAAATGGTTAAGTATTTTAAAATGATAAATTATGAAAGTAGCTTTACTGGTTAGAGTTCAAACACAAGTATTAGTAAAATAGGTTCTAGTGAAATAGGTGTGTGACTGTATACTTTAGTTAAACTGCTAAAAGCCAAGCAATTAAGTTTTGTATCAGTTCACTTGTTACAGTCCTGCAGAGAATGACATTATAGCGGTAATACAACCATTTCAACTGACGCAGTTAAAGAGTTGAGATATTTCTATATCATTGTTGCGGTTCTGGTGATTGTTTTTACATCTGAATCAAATATCCAAACTCCTACAACAATTACAAGAAATTAAGTGCAAAATATCATTAAAATAAACATATCAAAACAAACACTTTTTAAGGCAGCCAAACATTTGACAACAACTACAACGACAATGTGGTAAAAAACATAGTTGTTGATCAAACTACGACGATATTTTGGTAAAACAACATAGTACTGATGAAACTACGACAACAATGTGGTAAAACAACATATTTACTGATCAAACCGCGACAACATTGTGATAAAACAATGTAGTTAGTGATCAATATTTTATATCCGACAATTCAGAGACAAAAGTTCCTCAAGATGAAAATACTGTCTACAAATTTGTGAGAAGAAGTTATTCCCTGCACTACATCTAAAGTACATATATATATATAGGTAGTATGTTACTTTTATACATCAATCAAAATATAAACTTAAAATCATGTTAAACTGGTAGTAAAATAAACTAAAACACTAGTAGAGGATGTTAGAGATTAGTTGAAACCAGGCATGATCTGTTTCTTTGTTTTGTTTTTTTAATTTCGCGCAAAGCTACTTGAGGGCTATCTGCGCTAGCCGTCCCTAATTTAGCAGTGTAAGACTAGTGAGAAAGCAGTTAGTCATCACCACCCACCGCCAACTCTAGGGATACTCTTTTCCCAACATACAGTGGGATTCATCATCACATTAAAACGCCCCCACGGCTGAAATGGCGAGCATTTTGGTGCGACCGGGATTCAACCTTGGATTACGAGTTAAATGCCTTAACGCACTTGGCCACACCGGGCCGGTATAATCTGAGAAAAATTTATAAACTTATGTAATAATTCAATATATACCACATTTCAGTATTTAAATAGATAACTATGACATCAAGTTCTCTGAAATAATGCATTATAAACTTTAATAAAATAGTTAAGTAAAAGTTACCGAAGATTATTCAATTCTAAAGAATGTAGTTTAATTATTATAAATCAAAGCATGAATAATTTATTAAGATACTTAAGTAAACAGCATTTCTGACCTGCAAGTGCATTCACAAATGAAGCGCACAACTACATTTTAAGTAATATTACACGGTCATATTACATGACTGAAGCTAATGCTGAACACGTGTACACTGATCGATCCGTAACCAAATCTGGTTAGAACGATTAACTCGAAATCAAAGCTTGCTGTAACAGGATAATATATTACTGAATTTAAGATCTTATGATATTGCTCAAAATGGTTGTAAAGATCCAGTAGTTTTATAGAAAGCTATAACAAAATGAAATTGGGCAAACTTACATACAATACAGATTTCTCTGTCAAAGGTTTGCATAAGCAAAGTGTTTTACAAGCATATATAAACTTATTAGCTCTGAATAAGACAACGTATAGAAGATAAGTAAACCCTTAATCTTATTTCAGCTGCATATTACATAGATAATCACATCAGAAACTAGAAACCTGTCGTGTTATTACAGTTACTTTCAGCTGACAAATAAAACTTTATTGATTCTATTAATCAAATCATATGACACTTACAGAATAACAGAATAGAGAGAGTACTCAAATAAGTGTATAAACATAAATCATAAGCATGAGATATTAGATTTACCTATAAATAACAAAATAAAAACTTGTATTTTTTTAAAGCCTAAGCTGCATGTAAGAAGTGGTAGAAAAATATTTTCATCGGTCCAAGGACTTCTGCTGTCTTTTCAATAGGTGGACTGGAGAAAGCTCACGAGGGTGGAATCTAATAACATTTTTGTTGTAGAATCATTATGGATTAGATTTCAAAATCTTTGATAGTTTCCTTGGATCAAGCTGCCTCTACCGTTAGCTATTCTGGGATTAGTATAAGTCTATTGCTCGTTCTGATTTTCTTCGTGGAGTCAAAAGTATCCAGTTCCTGTTTGGATAGCAGCTTCAGTTTAACAGCTGTACACTTGGTTGGAAACGTTAGGTTGATCAAAACACACGTTATTGTAACAATGACATGATGACTTTGGTGGAAGTCGACGTGAGGAATTGCTAATTACTGACGTCACTGTTGTTATTAACATTATCTGGTCATAGTCCTTCCCTACATCTATTTCTGTTATAATGTCAAACAGCTCCTATTCCTGATAGTAGTTCTTTCGTTTTAGGGCTATGTCCTGTTTTTATACATTTTATTTGTTATGCAACTATTTAATTTTGTATTGTTTTTAATACATAATATTGACATTTAATATATTTGTGAAAGAAATGTTTACCCACAGACGAATAGTTCAGCTAGTCCTTTGTCACCGTAAAGTCTAAAGCAGTAATACTGCTTTTCACACAACGATATCCACTCGACAAGTAAAATGATTTAAAAGAAAAAAATATTCGTATATATTTAGTTATGGAAGGTAGAATTGTGACAGAAAAACGTGACAAGTTTATCTGTACTGTTTCACTTTGTCATAATATTTGAAAGCTTTATCAAAGTTATAATCATGTAAATAATGTTTGATTTTCTTGATTGTTATTCTTTATTCATATTTCTTGGCGTTTATGGATTTTAAAGAGCTTTCTCTAACAAATCTTTACTGTATTTCTTGTTGAGAGCTTAAATGATTAACTAAAACCATGCCCAAATTGAACATTCTATGTTTCAACATTAATGAAGAAAATATATTGTTCGCTGTTAAAACAAGCTGTTTTTGTAAATACAGTAATAATGTGAATGGCCTTTTAAGCTTGTAGTTTTGGATAAGGTCCAGTATGTTGGTTGAAGGTAAAGTAGTTTTGGATAAGGTCCAGGTTGTTGGTTGAAGGTAAAGTAGTTTTTTTTTACTAGTCCAAGTAATTATTAATTAAATTAATCTGATCAGTTGTTCTATGTTGTGTACATGATGTTATTTGTGAAACTTTAATTTTCAATAATGTAGAAATATTTGTAGGTTACAACATTTTTCTGTTACAGTATGTTCGCAAACGATAAATAATATTGACTTGAATTTAATAAATAGTATTTGTTTGTTTGTTTTAGAACTAAGCACAAAGCTACATATTGGGTTATCTACGCTCTGCCCAAAACATTTTTAGCGTTGTAAGTCCGCAGACATATCGCTGCGCCACTGAGAGCTAATAAATATAAATGAATTTGTACGTCTGTACTCTTTTCTGTTATGGGAAGTATTTCAAGCAATAAGATAAAGCTTCAGTTAGTCGTTTTGCAAGGTAGCATTCGAACCTACGTTGTTGTTTAATAAGCAGAAATATAAATTACACATAAACATGAATTATCGTGATTTACTTACCCCTGTTGGCTCAACAGTAAACCTGGGATTTTTTAAGAGTATAGATGGTCCATTGTGTAGCTTAGCGCTTAATGACAGACAAACAGTCATGAATAAAGAAGACTGAAGATATATTTTATATTGAAAAAAATATATATCGTCATTTATGTAAAGCATAATACATACATATATATATACATCCTCATTTACAGAAAACATAATACGCATGTACATCGCATTCACGAAGCATAATTGAGATATAGATGTATGCATTAACAAACATAACAAATAAAAGAGATACATTATGGTCACATTGAGAAATAGTCTGATGCAATATTATAAAAGTATTACTGTCATTATTTCTCGACGCATATTATTGTGATGTATATCACAAGTGGCAAGGTGGTTAGGACGATCGCATCGCAATCTGAAGGTCGCGGGTTCGAATGTCCCTATACCAAACATCCTCGTCCTCTCAGCCGTGGGGACGTTATAATGTGTCGGTCAATCCGACTATTCCTTGGTAAAAGAGTAGCCCAAGAGTTTAGTGGTGGGTGATGATGACTAGCTGCCTTCCCTTTAGCTTTACACTATGTTATGGATGGCTATGGGAAGATCATAATGAGATACCGCGTTTCGAAGTATAAAACTTCTTAAATTTTAATTAATTAACACTGCACTTCATATGCCTCTATTTGCAACTTTGGCAACTTATTTCCTGGATTTTTTTGTCTCCTCCCTAATTAAAGACATGCATGTTAATTTTTCATCAATTAACAGTGCACATCAAATATTACACATCATAGGTTTGGGAAATTATTCCTTATTTCTTATTACACATGTATGTGTAGGTGGGTAAGAACCTATGTGTTCTTGCGGTTGAATAAAAGTAACTGGGCGTGAATTCCAGTTTGTTACGAGGTCAATTTATATCCGTAAATGCAATTTCATGTTGACGACTTATTAGATAGTACACTACATTTATACCCATAGGTTTCGACCTAAATCCTTTCCCGACAGTAATTTGCCACCATGTTACAAAAATATAATAGCATTACTTGTACGTGTTATCAAAATGGGTGTTTCTGTAACATAGCTGCTGCACGTAGCCCATTATTTATTTGGAAGCGTTAACACTAAATCTGACATGCTCAGTTAAATGGGAATAAGGTCATGAGACACAGATACAAAATAATAATATATCATAAAATAAATTCACTGAATGACTTAAAATATAAATATTATGCTTAATGTGTATTCTTATATAAATATCTTTTGATGTATTAATTAACTATTTCAAAAGTCCTTAGGGTTATATATTATCAATGACCACGGCTAATGACCTTTTAAGTAGACTTTGTAGAATTTGTGATAGGTTTTTATGTCGGTCCGACAACAGGGTGGAGACTCAGGCTTAATAGCTAGGCTAAACATCTTTCTTTTTTTTTTTCTTTTCCTTTTACGGGTGGGGACCACTGGAGGGAAAATTCCAATTTATTATAAAATACCCTTATCCAAGTTTCTCATTGGTTACATGTTCTGTTCCAGCTCTCCAGACTATAGAATCACTGACAGTCACCTTAATTTGCTAGCAGAGAGGAGTCGTGATGAATTACGTCTACTTAGAGCCTTAACAATTTAACAAAAGTCTGGGGTTACACCCAGTGATGGAAATAAACTGTTCTGCCTTATAAGCACGTCTCATAACCTACTATAGAAGCAAACTGTAATATATTCCATGCGTTAAATATTTGTTTCATAAATCAATGGTTGACTGATATGTCATAATAACAATAAAACGCTTAAGCATACCTTTTATTTGAATTACAGGACAACAGGATAAAGCGCACATTTTATCCCACAGGTGAGGCTTTTTGTGATTGCTAGAAATCTTTCTCGTGAATATAAAATAAGCTCTTGAGCCAGAGTTTATTTATTTGTAGAAATACCTCATTTTTTACGTTCTTTGTCATTTTCAACTGAATTTAAATTAATTATAATTTGAAACGGACATATAAAGTTTGTGATAAAATCATTATATTGCTGAACGAATTCAGTGACGAAAGAAACAACCACATAAATTTTAGTGTAGAAATATGAATTGAAAATAAACTTGAACAATTTAATAGATTATTTTATATTAAACAGAAAGTCTAGATTTGTTTGGACAACCGCAATCATCTCGAATAGAAATTCGATGTCTTTTAGGTTTTGAAGCAAAAATCTTTTTAGTCAGAGAAATAAGTGAAAAACAACCAATCAGCAAAGACCCTTGATGTGATCATTTGATAGTTACACGTGTGGCACTGACTGTTCAAATTAATTTTGGAATGAACCCGTAATAAACAGCATAATATCAGCCTTAAAATATTCTGTGTTAGAAATTCATAACGTTGAGTAGGAAGTAATCCATCTCAAAATCACGACCTACCTCACAAAAAGGAAAAAACAACAACCTCACACTCTCGTTTTCTGACCCTTTACTTTACACCCATTGGTCAAAATCACGAAGAAAAGAAGATAATTTAGGAATTAAATTGATGACTATACATCAGATATTTTAATATGTAACATTCTCTACAAGATATACACAATATATATGTAACATTCTCTACAAGATATACACAATATATATTCCTCTATAACTTAGGCTCGGCATGGCTAAGCGTGTTAAGGCGTGCGACTCGTAATCTGAGGGTTGCGGGCTCGCATCCCCATCGCAAACATGCTCGCCCTTTCAGCAGTGGGGGCGTTATAATGTGATGGTCAATTCCACTATTCGTTGGTAAAAGAGTAGCCCAAGAGTCGGCGGTGGGTGGTGATGACTAGCTGCCTTGTCTCTAGTCTTACACTGCTAAATTAGGGACGGCTAGCACAGATAGCCCTCGAATAACTTTGTGCGAAATTCAAACAAACAAACCTCTATAACTTAATAAAATATTTTTTGTATGAAACTTGTCACGTAGTGATTTTCCTCGTGAACTATTCATTCTTAAAGAAAAACTGATGTATAATGCAGTTATTTAAGAAAGTGCGTTGTGACGTAACGAAAAATGTACAATACAACTTGACTTTCGACACTGTTATCAGTTTGTGGATAGAGACTAAAATAAGATAAAATATGTGGTGCTCGTAGAAACAATAGTTTTTCTAGCTGATAAACCGCTCTCTTCAATTGACTTTAATACTTACAGCATCGTAGGCAATGAATAATTCAGCTGTTAGCTTTGAAAGGGTCGCTACTTCTCACCTTGAGGATATTGGTTTCTCTATGCTAGTGAATGCTCGCTTTTTTGTTTTTTTGGCTGTATAATTTCCATGATTCTCCTTGTAGAATACACGAGCTGCATTGTCTAAAAAACAGAACAACGAGAAATCTCACAAACTTTACAGGTTTCAGTGGTTCATTACTGTATTTAAAGAAAAGTAAAAGAGAATGACTTCGTTATCGTTTCTTAGTTACAATCTACATAATGAAACTAATGTAACTGCTGAAACGAGCTGTTTTAGTGAAATGAGACTTCACGCAAAATAAAGAACCGTAAAGGGAAACTAAGTTTGGAATGTCTGAGTGTCTAATATATATATTAGTAGTATAATCTTGTTAGGGGTCAGCACAAAAATAAATGTTTTTCTTACACTGAAGTTTTAACTGGAGGCAAATGTGACGCGAGAACTCATTTTAAAAAATCGTTCAATTAAATTGAAATCTAAAGATTATAGTGGTTAAAGAACATGAACTCAGTTCCTGTAGAGCTCTTGGAAATAAGGTCGAACAGAACATTGCTGTCAAGTATGTCCTTATCATCTTAGAATAGCTGTACAAACAAATATCTATTGGTCTGACTTGAACACCAACATCACTCAGGTACACTCTGAATGTTAAGTGCTCTTTGGCAGGAAATTGTCACAACAACAAATGTACTAATATATAGCACCTTCAGCACTTGTACCGCTTCAATAATATAAGGCAGTTATAAATATATTAAACATATGTTTTCTTATTTGCATTTGATAAAAGCATGTTTCCATTGCCATATAACATTTATGATATTTTCCTTGAGGTAATTGAATTATGATCACTTTAAATGAAATAAATCAAGTTGGCTACATTATTTTAAGTGTTACCTCTAACAACCTTGTCCAATAATCATTTTTCGCAGCCAGTTGTAGAAATTTATTTTGCCCTGTAATGCTTTTTATCATAAAATGTTTTGTTGTAAATAATTTGTTTTAACATATACGTTTTAGTAGCTACCACAGCTATGATATAATATTTATATTTTAAGGCCTTCCTCTTACTGTGTTTATGCTTCCAAACATATATATTTTACAGTTTCATCTTACTAAGTTGTATTGTTAGATACAGATTACCATAAAAAACAGACTTTGATGTATACAACCTAACAAAGACATAATAATTATATTTCATGAACCTAGGTAAGCCACATCTAGAAAATATATCTTAACAGCTGTGTCCGAACATCTTCATTTTTGTGATTCACACTCGAACATCCAGAATATAAACATTGTACCAACTAGATGCTAACAGGTACATATTAAGTAAGTACTTCCTGACAATTTTACCCTAACTAATACTTCCTGGTACTACTGACTGTTATATAAATCAAGATAACCTGCTAACACCTACATTCTAACAAACATGTCAGCTTCATCGTAACAGACACATCCTGTAAGGTGTATTTAATAGTCGTGTAACAACAACATTCTGGTAGTTACATCTGAAGACATTTCTAGACATCATAGTAACAGGGTACTTAAATTTACGTCTTCAAAGTTGTATCTTAAAACTACTTCCAAAAGAACCTACCCCAAGAAGTATTATTTTCAACAGATAAATGTGCTTGTTATGAGCTAAAAATATAAATATTTCTATTTACAACTGAAAGGAATACAACGTTAAAACCATCACACAATAAATAGTTATTGAAAATAAGGATTTGCTCAAAAAATGACTAAATATGTTTTGGTGTCCTGCAACACCATCTTATTGGAACAACGTAAAAAGCATGGCTGAATCTTATACACTCACATAATTATTTAAATATCAGTAATACCATCTAGGCTTACATTATTAAGAGTTATAACACATCTACACATTTATTTATTATTTCTAAACCTGAACAATCTTCCTTGTTCAAAACAATATCTTTCTATTTTGTTTTTGTTTTTCAATTTCAATAGTTTCTATGATATTTAAATCAGTTTTAAATTTTACCTGTTTTATCAGTTTATTCCAGTTTAATACAAGGAATGTTTTCACCACATGATCTACTAATACTGATCCATTTATTTTATATTTTTCCACCACTCTTTTATGTTCCTTGACCCCGAATTTTAAATTTGACTAAACATTCATGTTATCTACTTTACATTTTCCTTCCAATGTTGTACATGCCTGTTTATCATATGTTCAAGTAGTCGAGTTTATATTTATATTCACGTTATCCTGAAGATGATGTCATGAAATACCTGAAACATATGTAGAAGCTTTGTACCTGTTTTTAGTAACTATTTATTGTGGCAGATTTTAACGATGGATATCTTTTAATTGTAAAAGAGATGAGTTTACAAAAGTGACATTTTAAATTTATTTTTATCAATATTTCCACATTATATTCGAAGTGCAGAAGTCAAAAGCTCTCTTCAAGACCCAAAATCGAAACCTAGATTGGGAAGGTTATTAGGTTGATAATCTGTAATTTTAGTTTTAGAGTCTGTGATCCATTAGTAATTTGAATTGTTATAATAAAAAATATTTACAATAATGTAATCAAAAATTGATTTTGTATAATTTCAAAATTTCTAATCCAAATGTTGGTTAAATACACTGTAAAATTTAAATTAACATAAAAAATCCACCTAAAAATACACATTGTTTATTGCAGCAAACAGCTGAATGGTGCGTTTGCTGTGTTTAATGTAACTAGACAGAATACACATAACAACACTCGTTTAAATAGAAGAAAATGTTCAGTTTACAGCATTTTACCCCAACTCCTGAGTCATCTCTATCTCCCATCCTTGTCTCTATTTTTATTTCTTGGCTTTAATCTGACAAACCTTGTCGTCAGAGCAATAAGGGTTTTTCTAACGATCAGGATTCACGAAGGAAGCAAAGAAGGAGCTTTTGGGTAGTTCTAATCGCTCGTAAAAACGAGTGCTTGGCACAACGTGAGCAAGCCTAAAAAGTGTCAACACCAGCTGAACAGGTTCCACCTTTATTGTAGGATGAGGCTAGAGTGTGGTTAGACATGAGTCAGAAAATCCAATGGAATCACATTTTATTAGAATTCCACATATGGTTCCACGGTGATATAACAAAATTGCTTTGCAAGTATCGGATTTAAAGCCACCCAGTGTATTATATATATATATATATATATATATATATAGAAGATGAAATATATATTATATATATATATATATAAGATGAAAATTTTTTTTAAAAACATTACTCGATCTGCTACTACTTTATCTGATACGCCTGGTAATTCACTAAATTAATATTTGGGAAGCTAATACGACCATTTTTATTATCATTTGTAACAAAAGTGAAATAATTCGTTCTCATTTGCGAAACGTGATTGATTTTTGTAGTTTTACAGTCTTGATAGGGACTAATATTAATTAAAAATAGGTAAGAATTGTAAGTTCACAAACAAACAGTTAACAATTAAAAGTCAAATTTTTCAATGTGAAATGTAAACCATTCAATTTTTGTGTGTGCGTACCTCAATATTTTAAAATGTCTGTTTGATTTTGGAATTACGCTCAAGGCTGTCTACGCTAATTGTTCTTATTTTCGAAGTAACAGGCCAGAAAAAAGACAGCTAGTCAACACCATCCACTGCCAGCTATTGAGCTACTCTTTTACTTATCTAAAATATCCTGTGGTTGAAAGGGCGAGCATATTTAGAGACGGAATTCGGACGTGCCACAATTACCAACAGACCATATCAGGCCTCTTCAAAGTGACACTTTTCTTACGATAACCTATTGGATTATTATCGAATAGAAAGTTAGGTCTGTACAAGAACTAGTAATTTGTAGGAGACAGCACCATGTAGATGATTAATATTGATGTAGTCTGATAAAATGAAACAGATATGACTTAAAGTGTTTAACTAAAAACAAATTCATTGCTACACTACAGCAGAGATAATCACTGAAGAGAATAGAAGTTTGGGTTGGCAATTGAAAACTTATACTATGAATACTAAAAAGGATGAAATAAAGTTTGTTTGGTCAACAAAACTTGGACTGGTTGAAGACACAGGGAAACGTGAAGTTGACAAACTGATATAGCACAGAATTCATTGAACCTTCACTTAACAACAACTATGACAATTCTGTCTAAAGAGAAAAGAAAACAACTTCCAATACGCTGTACAGCATAAATACAATAACAATAATAATCAGATATAGTAATTCATTACAGGGTAAATGTGACACAAAGGGATGAAATCTGAGTGTGCTACTTCTTTATCTGTCTTTTGTGACCAAACTCAGGGTGGACGTGAAAGAATTAATGTTATGTTGATCACCAAGGCAAAACGCTATTTAATTGTACTGCAATACAGGTAGATAAAACCCTTAAAAAAGAATTTAACAATTGGGACAAAGTTGTATGTTTATCCTGACTGAACTTTGAAGTAAGATAAAGTAGTAAAACCAAAATAAAAATAAAAACATCTCCACAGGTTGGTCTTTGTGTAAATTACGAAGAATCTCTTGCTTTGGAGTTCTGTGGATCATTAGCTGAACTAAAATACATGCATTCCATATTTTGGAGATGTATAATGGTGTACTAGTCTCAATTATATCCATAATTGTTCTCATAGTTGTGAGACTATATGTCTTTCATATTATAAAAATTGTATTTGCTCATGCTTTACATTAAGTAGAGTCCAAGCTGTATTTGACTCCTTTGTCTGGAATTATTAGGTAGTTCACATTAATAGCCGGTGATTCTCAGCACTTTATTTACTTATATGTGCATCACTATAATAATATTAACGTTAATGATAGTCCTGTATCCTAAATCGGGATGTTTTGTAGATGGGGTATTTGCATTAACTTGTGAAGAACTTTATCAGCCTTTCCATGCAACTAACTCAAGCTGTAATGTACATAAAAATGGTACTTTGATAGTATTTTATCCAGTGTATTATGTACCTTCAAATAATTTTAGAATCCATAAACCATTTTAGTGGTGTATGGTGCATTAATTCTTTGATTATATTCAGTAGAAGTTAGAATAGAACTTATATTTACTGTCATTATCTTGGTACCATCCTTTATCTACAATAGCCTAGTTCTAGTTTACTATCATTGGTGTCCATATTAAATCCATAGTTTGATCTTGGTTGTGCTATCCTCATTTAATTTATTATATGTGGTCTCATATGTTTATAATGACTTTTAGAAAGAGTAAATTTTATTAATTCTCAACCAAAAAAAATCTTTAAGCTACTTTCTTAATAGCAAACACCTACAGTTTATATTATTTTGACTTTGTTCCAGTAAGCTAATACAACTTTTCCTGTAAACTGAACGAATGCATTTCTATACATATTTTTCTTAACTATGTTCTATATCTGCTTTTCCTCTTCACTACAAGAACGTAATCAAATTTTAAAATGGAGTTTGAAATGCGCTTGAATTTTCAACCACATATACATTAAATATTAATATTATTGGAAATTACATAATCCACAATTCACAAAGTAGACATAAGACACTACTCAAAATTAACAGTATTTTACGAGTTTTAAAAGCAGTCTCAAAAATACTTGTATCATCAAAATCTACTTGCCGGTAACTTACTTTAAGATCTAGCGTATTAAACCTTGGTCATTTCTGTAAAATATCCATACATTAGTTTGTAGGATGGAGCATAACTATTCTAATTTCTGCTTACAATTTATATAGATCCTCAATATTCCTGTTCTTATTTTACTATTTCACTATGATTAACGACCACGCGCTTTATGATGATTTTATAACCCTGTTTTCAATATCTATTTAATTTCAATACCTGTCGTGATCCAGTTATCTAGGGAAGCTTACGCTTTGATTTTTCTTTGTTGAAAGCACAAACTAATTATCCAAATGATATTAAGTAAATTTATTCAATCCAGACAGCCACATGGCCTTACAAAAACATTGAAATTCTCCGACAGTAATTTGCTGAGATATGTTTGCTAATTATCACAGAATTCTAAGCATAACCTTTGATATCCTGGATGCACTGCATTTGTCTCAGACACAACGTAAAAAAACAATTTTAGACAAATACCCTCACGTACTTCTCCTTCATGCCACGCCTACAATTTAACCAGATAGATTTTTCTACTCATATTTGTCCAAATTGCACATATAGTACAAATTTATCTCTACGAGACGTTATTATCTAAACATACAGGATTTTCTTGGACAAATAAATAGCGTACTGTATTTGTTGTTCCCTCCACACATTTATAGCTTTACATATCACACTATTTGTGCATTTGAAGGAGTACTGAATAATTTTTTCTGTAAATTAGCAGTCTGTTATTCTTAAATTTAACTTGTTTTGCATTTGACTGTTCTTATGGATAAATTTTGCTGTAACAAGGATGAACCATGAAACAACACCGATTAATTAAAGAGAAGCCATGTACACTTCTGTCCTATGTAATGTTCTAGAGAAGGCTAACTGTTCTTATTATATCTAACTTATTTAAATTTTATAGAGTTACTGTTTGAATGGAAAGTAGCCAACTGTCGTACTGCGAAGTCAAATCCCGATGGCTTCTGTCTCAATAAATAAATTAACTTCACTTTTCTGTGTGTCTTTACAGGCTCACAACATGCTATAGCTAGGCCATTAGATGCAGCATTGACGTTATTCAGTTGTGACTAAGTGACGATATTGGTTGCTCCAGTATTAACAACTATGTTCAGCTGGAGCTAGAAATAGTTAGTTTATACTAACAGATCTGACAGCTCCCACATTTTGTTTATTGTCATAGTGGTTTTGTCAAGTAATGGGACAAAACGGCTGCTGCCCTTCTTGCATCAGAAACGTAAGTGAGATGAAGATAATCTCATTTTCAATGTTCTTTATCTCTACATTTAGAACAATTTTCTCAAAATGGCTTTCGCTGAATAGAGAGCTTACTAAGTGCACATTTTCTTGGGTAAACACTAGCAACCTGAAATTCTGGTGGTTAAATTGCCAATTACTGTTTCTTACTTTTATAGGATTCAGGATTCTTGAGATAATGTGTTTTAAGTTGAGTTACTGCAGTTTCTGTTGCTAGCCGTTTTAATTATCGGATTTTTTCAAGGTCGCCACTTGGAACCAAAGCAATGTTGACATTTACACTTTTTTATTCGTAAACAGAGCGTTTCACTTTTAAATGATGCTGCATAGTCTATGATTAGAACTTCAATACATTTATTCATTTGGGTATCAACAGAGTATGTTGTAACGATAACTAGATAAGCTTCACCGTAAAAATTCTGGAGATCATCTATGTGATATAAACACCACGTTCTGCGTGACCATGTTCGGAACTCTTAAATTTGATCTAGTGAAAAATTAATTATCCATTAGTTCAATGCATCTTTTGAATCTCTTAAATTATATTAGTTCAACTCCCCAACTGGTTTTTGTTAAAATATTTCATTGTATCAAGAACTGGAACATTCAGACCCAGTAGGAGATCTTACATTTCTTTTATATGACCAAACATTCGTTGTACTAGCTGCTAAAACAGCCAGTTGAGTTAATCTAAATTTCCTCGCTCTGCATCTTTTCACCTCAGTGAGTTAACTTGTTTCTGTTCGCCACACTGCATTGAGACTATTCAGCCTTCCTATCGCGACTAGTACACAATCAAAAGTAATTAGATTTAGCTGATAAGGGTAAGAAAACCTTTCTATAATCATGAAACTGAGGTTTTCATTACTACATGCCATGCATTGTTGCCACAGGTACATATGGCATCTTCTTGTCAAGAAGACCCTTCTGATCTTGAGAACTTCATACTATGAGAAAATCTACACGGTGCCTCTAAGGTTCCGTGGTAAACGTAAGCTTCTTGTTTATTTGGTGACACAACAGAATCATGAGAGACCTTGTCAGGCTGTGGCTTGGTATATTGGTTCAGTAATGGGGATGGCGGATAGTGTATATCAGTCATTAGTACAATTATATATATAGAATTCCCCTCATGGTCTCTTATATTCCAATCTTATGTACCAAAGCAAGGGGGGTTTTAAAGGCTTTATCCCATATCCCTTTCACCAAGGATGTTGGCAACGATGACAACACATTGGTTCAACTTTGCCAGTTGGAGAATTGACAAGGATTGGAAGGATATCAGGCAGGGTTCTGGAGAACTCTCCAATTCAAAGCGTGGATACCTGTAGTTCTGACTTGTCTCCTAAATTCTACTCCCAGACCAGCACAGTCACTTCGTTTTGAGTATTTATGTTTGGCATATCTTAAATGGCAATATGGCAAGTACGTGCAATGAATAATTCTTGGTTTCACTTGCAAAAGTAAAAACTGTATAAGTTAAAAACAGCCTGGTTATGGTGGTTTCAAAAGATATACAAAAATATGAAAGATGAATAGAAGGTGAAGAGCAAGGCAACTAAACCTGTATGTTGTTGTTAACTGTGATTTACAAACATCAAATACATTCGATATATGCTAGTTTTGACAATAATGGACTCACACACTAGTCGGCTAACGAAACATGGAGAATCTTTCTTTCTCACAGTTTTTTAAATCTGCTTTTGCCCTCTTTATTCAATAAATCTAAAATACTTCTGTAGCAATATAACCTTTCCGGCAGTTGTTTGCTTATCAGTATTATTTAAGTGCAAGAGAAATGTTTCAATAAAACAGTTGCTACTGACACAATTGAATAGTTAATATAACAAACAATTGCTTTAGAAGTACTGCTTTATGTATATACAAAGTATACATAGTATAATTGTGTATGTATGCACTGTAGAGTGGGTGTGCATTACGACGGTATATTTGACACATGTAATAAGATAGGTGTAGACGGATACTTTCTTGACACCATAGCTCACCCATATTATTATGTTATTTGATTAGTATGATAAAATACACTTTCTCTTGTAGTGTCACATGTTACATATCTTGTTATATATTTAGTGAGCCCGTCGATACGCAGTGCCTGATGTTTAGTTGGTGTATGGTGATTTCAACAAAACACAATATTGTCCTACTGATCGGATAAAATCTTATCATATTCGGTGATCAATAGAAACTTATTTTAGATGAAATATTTTATGTTTCATTTATTAGGGAATACACTAAAACTCCTATCCATTGATTATCTTTTTTACCAGTTATCATGCTTTATTACGTTAATGTAATTAGAAGTACTAATTATTTCTGATTATGCATATTCTTCACCGGATATCTTAATAATTTTCTGTCGTCGATTGGCCTTTCTTTAAGAACCTAACTAGCCAAATTTCAGTTGGGAAAAAACATAAAACACAATACGTTAAGCATCAACATTTTCTAAATAAATGTCATAAACTGTCACATCTGCACTTCACTTCTATACGTTGCCCTATGATCATTTATAATGTTGTTTTTAATAATTTCCTTGTTATCTACGTATAAGCTAAAATATGTTCATTGCATAAAAGGAGAACAATCATGTATTTTCCTTTAAAAGATAAAAGGTTACCTATAATTTTGAAGTTACTATTAAACAGTAAAAAACATCCATAATGAACTTGTTATCTACCGAATAATAATACAGTCGCTCATATCGGAATTAGTTTGATGTTTGTAAGAGGCTATTTGACAGTTTCCTGTAGCATTTTACTTCCAACACAGATTGTTAATAACGATATATATCAATTAATTATTAATTGATGTTAGCACGTATATTTTAAACGTCAGGTTTCTTAAGACAAAAAAAAATTTATCACGCTAGCCGTCCCTAATTTAGCAGTGTAAGACTAGAGGGAAGGCAGTTAGTCATCACCACCCACCGCCAACTCTTGGGCTTCTCTTTTATCAACGAATAGCGGGATTGACCGTTACATTATAACGCTCCACCCTTTCCCGCTGAAAGGGGGAACATGTTTGATGCGAGAGGGATTCAAACCCATGAACCTCAGGTTACGAGGCGAGTGCCTTAACCACCTGTCCATGCCGGGTCAAGTAACTTTCGCTTGTTTACGTTTAAGCGCAAGCTACATAGCGGACTATCTGCACTTTGCATAAAGTTAATACTAAGCCACGTGGTGACAATAAAAGACACTAGGACCCATTTCACGGTCATATATAATTCAAAGTTTGAGATACGTGTGTGTTTATAGCAATCATTTTTTTTCCTTTTCATAAAAAGTTCTTTAAGTATTATTATTGCTGTCATAGTGTATATAAAACTTTGTTGTTTTCTTCCCGTTAGCTTGAATGTGTAGAAAAATAACAACATTTTTTTTGTGAAGAAATTATGGCGCGGTAAAGAAATGTTTAGAAAATATGGACCGTGCCAGAAGTCCCAATCAAGACGTGAACGTAAATGCAAAGGGTACTTAGAGAGATATTTATCATTTTTGTATCATTTATCCTAAGGGATTGGTCTCTTTTCAAGTTTCTTATTTTTGGTCCAGGAGTATGTTTAGTAATTACAGGGGAGGCTGGAAGGAAAGATGGTGCTCTGTTTTAAGTAGCTGGATGTGCAAGTTATTGTCCTCTTATGAATAACAACAGCTTTAGTTCCTTTATCTGCAGGGCAAAAAGGATCGGCAGTATTCTTGAGGTGGAACTAATCTAGACAGTCTGTTTAGAATTACAAAAGGCCGGATTGAACAACGGGAAAAATTGCCATATGGGAGAGTTGAAGCCCCTCATAAACGATAGTGTTAAGAGATCAAACATCACGATAATTACTTCAATGAATTATGTTGTAATTACACTATTCATGAACGACCATTACCGCCATCAATTATCTAACACATAATAGATGCAAAAATCAGTAAATGTTGGATGTTGTTTTCCCCAAAAATGACAAATAATACTTTATCAAAACTATTTAAAGTAAAAATTAAGATAAATAGAATGTTTGTTTGTTTGTTTTTGAATTTCGCGCAAAGCTACTCGAGGGCTATCTGCGTTAGCCGTCCCTAATTTTGCAGTGTAAGACTTAGAGGGAAAGCAACTAGTCATCATCACTCACAGCCAACTCTTGGGCTACTCTTTTACCAAAGAATAGTGTGATTGACCGTCACATTATAACGCCCCATGGCTGAAAGGGCGAACATGTTTGGTACAACGGGCATTCAAACCTGCAACCCTGGGATTGTGAGTCAAGCGCCTTAATCACTTGGCCATGCCGGGCTAATATAAATGGAAGAACAGTACATTTTTCAGCCATACAGGATGTTATTTACATTCGACTCGTAATCCGAGAGTCGTGGATTCGAATCCCCGTCACCAAACATGCTCGCCCTTTCAGCCATGGGGGAGTTATTATGTGACGGCCTATTCCACTGTTCGTTGGTAAAAGAGTAGCCCAATAGTTGGCGGTGGGTGGTGATGACTAGCTGCCTTTCCTCTAGTCTTACACTGCTAAATTAGGACGGCTAGGGCAAATAGTCTTCGTGTTGCTTTGCGTGAAATTAAAAAACAAACAAACAAACTTTTAATGGATAGTTAACTTGGGAACAGTTATGAAAAAACACCAAGAAGAGCCCTTGTGTGTGTGTTTTATCTAGAAAGAAAGGACATTGTTTGTGTAAGCACTGTTTTACAATTTTCTAATTATGATAGATGAAGTACTGTACTGCAATGGAATAGGTATTATAAACTCAATTTTTTTCATATAAAGTGTAACAAAACTGGTTAAACAAATACCCCAGTCAACTGACTACATAATATATTTGGCTATAGCGCAGCAGAGCTGAAAAAGAAATGAGCCCGAATACATGATATACGTAATTACAACAGCATTCCAAGAAAGAAACATAACAGAAAGAAACATGCATATTAATTTGGTTAAATGTAGCAAGTAATCTCTGTCTCATTTCATTGTCAGCTAATACTATAATCCTTTAAAGAACTAAACTGATCCGAAATATATACTATTAAACAGCATATCATTGGACTTTTTACAAATTCTGGTTATTTCTAATGTGCGTAATGTTTCGCAGAACGAATACTTTGTCAGTCTCAGAAGGATTGGCTTCAAGTATTTATGCACGAATCGTTTATGAACTATATTTCTTTTAAAACTAAATTCTTTAGTATGTACGACAGCAAGTCAATGTCTTCAATATTCTAAACTTGTTTTTACTCTAAACCCTGTAAAAGTTAGTTTTCTTGACTCACGTAAACTAATTAAATTTTTCAGTTCTCTGTAATATATGTTGATTAATGTAAACCTTCAGTTCCATAAAACATAATGTAAACTGTAGTAAATCCTCATTTCTCTATAAACTAATGCAAGTCTTCAGTTATCGTTTTTTTACGAATGCCAATTAATTTAAATCTTCAAATGTTTGTGATTTACATAAATGTAGGTTTTCATTTTTCTGTAACATAGAGCAAGGCAGATCCTCAGTTTTCTTTAGCATACATAGATAATTTACATACTAAACTACAGTGGAATAATGAGGGATCAATTAGCATGATTTATTTAAACTGTGGAGACATTAATCTAAAACTTAGCTGTAAAATATTTCAAAATGTTTCTTAACAAAAAAGTCAGACGTTTCAGCGGCAATTGTCATCCTCTTTCCTGTAAAAGTGTATGCTTTTCATTTTTAAAAGTTGTGTTTTTGGTCTAACCTAGTTTATAGATTAGTTTCTTCACTGCGTTCCAGTAAACGTTTTGGCATAAAGGTTCAGTTCCTTCAGCTGTACGATAAGATAGCAACAACAAGTGAAAAATACAAGAATAGCAGAGGTAATCGTACACACGTGAAATCATTGGCTCTCTAGTCTACATACGTATAATAAACATCAGGGGTATGTGGAATACATAGTGAACTTTAAAATTTAAGTTCTGCATAAAATACAATATCCAGAGTAAATATTCTTCTGTAGGTTTTCATCCTCTGCATATTTAGGCTAAATACCATAGTGTGGGTCTCTAGTTCTCTATAAAAGAAAAGTAAATACCATAGTGAAGGAGACTAAATACCATAGTACGGGTCTTCAGTTCTCTATGAAGGTAAAATAAATACCATAGTGCGGATTTTCAGTACTCCATGAAGGTAAATTAAGTATCATAGTGAAGGTAGATTAAATATTATAGTGCGGTTCTTCAGTTCTCCATAAAGATAGACTAAATACCATAGTGACGATTTTCAATTCTCTATGAAGGTAAACTAAATATCATAATGCGGGGTCTCCAGTTCTCTATGAAGGTAGACTAAATAGTATCCAGATATTTATGCTATGTGTAAAATAGGTTGTTTGTTTGTTTTTGAATTTTTTAGGAAAGTTATAATAAAGAGCTACGAGAGCATAGCCATTAATAATTTAGAAATGATAGACTAAACTGAAGGCAGGTAGTTAACAACATTCACAGGTAACTCTCAGGCTACTCTTGTCTGACAGAATTGTGGTATTAGAGAAAACATTCTTATAGGGCACCCAAGGCCCAAAAGTAAAAATGGCGGGAAAAATGAGCCTCCAGATTTACTGTCCAAGTTCAATAACCACTAGACCAAAAATGTAGAATAAATACAGACTAGATCTTTAGACTCTCTAGTGATCATTTTTCACTTCTTTATGTTCCATGTAAAATCTGTTCTACTGTAGTTGTTCACAACTTTTACGGTACATAGATTAAATACTAGAATACATTTTACACTTATCTATGCTATATGTAAAATCTAATCTTTTATAGCTTTTCAGATCTTTATACATTTTATACGATACTTCAGTTTTAAGCTCTTCAACTGTACGTGAATTAAATATCAGGGTACACTTCTCTTTTCCCTGTATATAATTAATAATACATCATATATATATATGATCTTTGTACTCTGTATATGTTAAATGATGTATGTACATTAAAACTAATCTACAGAAATTTACTTCTTTATTTTTAACTGGAGTCAACATTGGACCAATGTGATACGGTTTTATGTGAAATGTAATAAGAAATGGAAATTACGCATTTTTACTGCAGGCAAATAAATAATACACATTTCACGGTACATTATGCCCTAAGTATATACTAGGATAAAACAGTACAAACTAAAAAGATTATAGATGATTAGGTGAATAAGTTGTACATAAACGTCAATTTCACGAATTTTGACTTTGTTTATAAAGAGTAAGAATATAACCCTTACTTAACATGAACATCTGAGTCCAGTAAAGAGATTTTTTTATCAGTCCGGGAAGAATGAAAACACTTCTTAAATTACCATGCAATTAGAGGATAAATGTTGATAGAATTTATAGTTAGCCACATTATAAGATGCAGTATTTGTCCACCAGAGGTCAGACCTTGTTATCAACTGCTAAGCTAATACACTGTAGGGACGTTGATCCTTTAATGCTGAAGATAAATATATATCAAAGATAAGGATTCTCATAAAACGAGTTTCTGAACGCGTTGTATAAATATAGCGACAGGGCAAGTATCACGAACTATAGCTAATTAGAATATCTGTCAACCTAGCATTAGTAAAGTAAAAAGTGTAAAAATATGTCCGCGGGTCTTTTTTTTAATAACTTACGAAATAAACTTAATTATAAATTGTACTGGTTAATGTAACAGTGTGCCATGAGCAGTAATGGAAGACCTCAAAAGCGGTCGTAAAATTTAAACATAGCGATGTAACAAAATCAATGACATTATTTAGAAGAGTCACATCTTCCTTTTAAAGCACATAGCTTACTTATGTGCCTAACAGCATCGGTTTAACTCACAGTCTAGATGTTAGTGATTCCAAAAAGTGTAAACTTTACAATTTAGTAAATTTCTCCTGTGAAGTCATCGCTTGTCTTTGTAACAAGTTCTGCCTCATAAACGCATTATGAACTTTTGAGTTCACAAAACTAACTACCATTTTTTTATTATCTGTGGCAATTGTCTATGAATTATGTCACTCGAATTCTCGAAACACTTGTTGTTGTTATCAGTAACTTGCATAACAGAAAAAAAATAATGCTACTCAGTTGAATGAAAACGAGGTTGAATAGAACAATAAATTTATGAGTTACTTCCTAAGTGAAAAATCATATAAACCATAGTTATTTCAACAAAGAACAACATGTTATCATGAATATACCGCTTCTCATGGGTATAGAACAGAAGCAGCTAAACAAACAAGATCTTGACTGAAAGGAATGATCAAATTCTAAATCGTGTTTGTGAATAATGAATATTTTAAACGTTTTGTTTACGAAAATTATGTTATTGCAATTATTCCGCACCGGCACTAGAATACAACCAAATGTTTTAAAAAAGTTTTAATATTCACAAGGAAAAAAATCCGTTTTGCTCTAAATGCTTATAAATTGTAAGATTTAAAATAATAACTCACGATTTTAGTTTTAGTTCAACCCAGTATTAGGTTTGTTTTAACAGATTAATTCATTCATTTTAACCTTATAAAGCAGACAATGTTTGGAATCTTTCATAAGTTTATAAAGATATACTAAGATCCAAATATAAATTTATTTTGAGTTTAAAATCGAAGTTCTTAGAACAAAAGTTGTCTTCTCCTTTTACGGGTTTAAAGCACTATAGTGAGGGTTCGATATCCATGGTCATCTCAATGCAGCTAGCACATCCCATGGCTTTGCGCTTAAACAAAAAAAAACAACAAAAAAAAACACAAAAGTTAATCCACAAGCCAATATTGCTTAAGATAACATAGACCCTTAAAACTTGGCAAAATTATATCCTGAGAAAACACTGTTAAGCACTTTTTATAACCTTCAAGTTGAGCCATAAAACAAAAGACGCAATCTTGAAAGTACACTTTCAGTCATATACGATGCATATCTTATGTCATAAGCTAATTAATGTGGAAAGGATAAAGACATACGCAATATAAATTGTTTTAACACCATAACTTTACTTAAGAATAATAAAAAAACACGTGAAACTTAATACACTTATACTTTCTGAACATCCTCATAGCTTGATTTAAAACTTTGCAAATTTTCTGAACCATGGCAATTAATTTTAATTAAAGTCTTCGCTAGTGGTAACTCGACACATAACAAGACAATTAGTGAAGATTTTTGAATTTAAAAAAAAAAGTGACGCTATCTATGAGTGTAATATTAACAAGAATGTCAACTTTCATGCTGATGTTGGCTTTTATAGTGAAATTATCATGTTATAAATTGGTGACCTCAGTGATAGAATAACTTTTTATCACAGAATGAGTTATTTAATAAATATACCTAAGTAACATTTATGATTATAGAGACATATTATTAATGAAAAATAACATCTTTAATTGTCCAAGGGAATAACTATTTAAAAAAACCCAAAAATAACACCTATGATTGTGAGAAGAACTTACTTTAAACACGACAGATACACTTCTATACTCATCACAAAAGCGATTTATTAGAAACATAATTAGTAGTGCCTCCTATGTTTAGCAATCGAACTTGTTTGTCTGCTTATCTGTTTAGAGATTATCTCTTAGCCACAACAAGAAGCGATTATTACAAGAAAGTAATTCTAAAAGAAACATCAGTAATAACATCCATGATTGTTACTAGTATTACAATAAACAGTGTATTAAAACAACAGCATTAGAATCTATGTTTATAATGAAAAATATCTATTAAGAATAGATACACCTTCTATAACTTATACAAATCAGCCATATTTTACGCTCTGAGAGCCAGAGGTAGCCATTTTCCATTTAAAGTTGTCAACCAAAGAGAGGGCAGTAAGTCAGTAGCACCCACTATCTGCATGGTTAGTGTTGACTGGATAAGAAGATTGATTGTTATGAAAGTTATAGCGTTACACAGCTGAAAACGAGGCTTGTTCTGCTGCATATCGTGTCTCAAACCTTAAACTGTGGGATACTCAGCCCAGTATTGTAACCACTAGGAAATGTCCTTCTAATAAACCCATAGAAATATCTCTCATAATTCTCATGAGAAAGGATCTAATTGATGATTAAAAATATACAGTCGTATTTGTTTTTTAACATTCTTTAGACTGAAATTTTGAAGTTGATTTTTATTCTGAAGATAAAAATAATTATCAGTTTTGAGGACACCCGCGTTTAAGACGTTATCAGTCAGTGTATTGGTATCTTATTTTCTCTGTTGTTTAACGGTCCAGTACAGTTCTGTTTGATCATTCAAAATATTTCTTATTCAACTTAAAATATATTACTGTAATTAACTCTATAGAATTATCAATTACGTTTTCCAAAACAAAACGTTTATTTTTGTGGTGCTAATATTCAACGGAGGACTCACTTTTTATTGATAGTTCTAAGAAGAATCCAACTAGAAAATAAAAAAAAATATATAATTTAGAATCACTTATCGAGTCTAGTATGTACGAAACATCCTGTTAATATTTGTTTTACTTTTTTCTGGTTTTTTTACTCCTCACATCTTTATATATATTGTTTTGAAATTACTCAAAGTACTTGTGATCGTTACCAAACACAAATCCCTGTTGAATCCAGTCTGGTCATGTTCCAGAACTGACAGAAATTATACACTTGATACATGATTAAGGGATTGGTATTGCCTAATATTGTTGGATAATTTAAAATGTTTTTGAAACTATTCTTTTATTATGTAAATTGTTTTGATAAAATAACTATTATATGCAATAATACTCGTCAGAAAAATAGCAAAATTTAGCCTATTGTTACAGAACAACTGTAATTAAAATGCTACTCAACTCATCTTTATTGTGCTGATGTCCTTAAAGATAATAGGTGATCTCATTACTTAATTGTACTGTCACACAGCCTTTTAAAGGAAATAGAAAAACATCATACTAATACCTTTCTATAACATTAGATCACCTTGAAAATGAGCGCACTTTAATTAAAAAAAAACAAACAAAGCGTACTTACAAACATCCAGGATAGCTTAAGGAAATCATCAACGTGCAATATCTTTGATATAAATTTACATTTATCTTCCTAAAGTTATTATAATATGATTAAAATCATAATTTTCAAACTGTAGTATTTCATTTTAGTTGCCTTGAGATATAATTACGAGTAATGTTTGGGTATCATGTTGGTGGGCATCGATATGTAATTGTTAATGTAGTCCTTTACTATTATTATTTTTAGCCATTTTCAATAACTCCAGATTTACTGTCAGATTAGATATGATTTTAAGAATAATTACTACGCTTGCAGGTGTCCGCACACTATACGTGTGTATGGGGTACTCAGAAAGTTGTAGCCTTGAGCACCTGAGTCTCACCTTTTACTAACGTAAAATTTACTTAATTAGTGATCTGTCGTTTTTATATAGACTCTTAGCTGGATTTTATTAAACATCTGAAGAAAAACAATATCCTTAGTGGTGTTTGGTTGTTAATTACCACAGTTAAATTTTGTTTTTTTATTACATAAAAATATTTTCATAGTTTTTAAATTTTATGCATTTTTAAAGATTGTACATATTATATATATATATAAACATCTGTATGTATACATATATACTCACATTTTTAAAACATACAGAATTAGAGTTATTATTCATAGTTTATTTAGAGGAATACAATTGCTTTATGTTTGTAATAAATGTAATTCGTTATCGTGTGTTTTCAGTCACCTCTATGATCTTTTCCATGAATACTGATAGATGTTATCGTATTAGATAGCTGACAAAACAATGTTAGTTTTATATTTGTGAAAACTTCTGGTGTCTTTATCTTATGAAAAGCTGAAATTTAATCACCCAGACTTTATCGTGAGGAAATTCATATTTTACAAAGTTAGCACGTGCATCAAAGTGATCGAAATGAATGAAAGGTACAGAAATATTTTAAACTAATCAAAACATGTTATACCTGCCGACAAATATTGTAAATTTGGCCTGCATTCAGCTTAAAATCTCGCGGAATGACACGTTGTGATACACCATTCACGTACGAAAAAATTAATCACTGACGCATGAATACTAAAAAAAAGTTTTTGACACACGATTAAAAACTCGAAGAACATTTCAATGGCTGTAGATAGGATTAGGGCAATTATGAATCGATTTTGTACTATTAAGTGACATACAGAACACTATGACAAATGTTGTTCACTTCATGGGATCATAAAAAAAACAACGCCAGTTCCTTTGTATTCCAGATAAAGTAACATATTTACACAAGTCAGAAGATATAAAAATGTTAACCCATTAAGCTGCTTCTATTGGAACGATCTTCTAATCAGGTCATACTCAGGTATATTTCAGACTCCAATAGTATTTTATGTCTATGCATTCAAAGTTTAGATCTGTTAATATTAAGCTAAAAATGTAGATCAAACACGGGAATATACGAAAGTACATGTTTAGCTCTTGAAGTCCCAAAGTTGAAGACGTTATCCCTTGCATATATTTAAACTCAAGCTTCTCGTGTCATTCATATATAGGTATACTACAGGTGTAAGTCTGTGATGTGAGTCGTTCATATATGTGACCTACATCATATTACAACATAGTTATATACAATTCATGCTTCAACATGCTCGTTGAACAATTAAGCTACATTCAGAATTACAACATAATATCCACGAACACACTTCTTATCTCACAGCAAGTTCGCCCCCACGCTACAACGTTTAAGAAGTAATTATGTACAAAAAGTCGGCGTTCTTGGAAAAAAATAGTGTAAATATAATAGTAATTCAAGCAACAGTTTACGTTAAAGTGCCGTCCTTGTAGAAACATTCTAATAAAAAAAGTTATTTAGTTGAACTGGATTTTCCCTAACTATACTCTTACTGTAGGCTACAGTTTCAGCATATATACCGATATTCCAAGTTACAATGCCACCAGATACACTACTATTAAAGTCGACAGTTTTTTTCTGATACGCTATTATTACAAGCTATATTTTCACTCGATAAACTATTATTATAAGTTACACTTTCACCAGACATACTATTATTACAAGTTACACTTTCACCAGACACACTATTATTACAAGCTACAGTTTCACCAGATACACTATCATTACAAGTTACAATTTCACCAGATACATTATTATTGCAAACTACTGTTTCACTAGATACACGGTTGTTACAAGTTAGTGCCCCCAGAGACGTTATTATAATAAGCAACATTTTCACCAGATGTACTGTTATTAGAAGCCAAAGTTTCATAAGACATATTGTTATCAGAAGGCACAGTTTCACCACATATACTGTTATTGAAAGTTATAATTTCATCAGATACACTGTTATTAATTGTTACGGATTCATCTAATAGATACACTTTTATTACAAGCCACATATACACCAGATACGCTGTTATTATTAGTTACACTCTCACCAGATATGTTGTTATTATACATGATCTATCATAATAAACCGATCCATCTCTCTACAACTTGGAACATATGTATTCTCTGTGTAGATATATTTACATAAAGAGAGTTCTAAATCCTCAATACTTTAGATTTTTATTTAGTGAAGAAGCACAAACCTGTAATTTAACATCTTTTATACAGTACTTAGAGAAAACACTAGAGGAGGAAACTGTTTCTTAATGTTTCTTATATTCAAATTTAGTTGAAAAGGAGTAAACGTTTCATCTAGAAGTTGCTTTTTAAATAACATAGGGCTATTGTATGCAGAAAAAGTTCACAATATCTGGACGTGAATGAGTTGTCCTTTTTTATTTTTACACTACTACCGTAAATGAAAGAAAAAGGAGAGACTGTTATCTATCATAAAAAAACTGTCCATTGTAGCAATATTTACCTATCTAGTGCACTCGATCTTCTATTACATATACTTACATTTCATCACACATTTAACTCGTCCATTTATGCATTCAGTACATTTGTACTTGTATGACTTATACCTTCAGTTTACCTCTCACTTAACACGCTCATTTATACGTTCAGCACACCAGTTACAGTATAATTTGTATCTTCATTTTACCTCTCACTTAACTCGTCCAGTGCACCAGTTATAGCATAATTTATACCTTCATTTTACCTCTCACTTAACTCGTCCAGTGCACCAGTTATAGTATCATTTATACCTTCATTGTACCTCTCACTTAACTCGTCCAGTGCACCAGTTATAGCATAATTTATACCTTCATTTTACCTCTCACTTAACTCGTCCAGTGCACCAGTTATAGTATCATTTATACCTTCATTGTACCTCTCACTTAACTCGTCCAGTGCACCAGTTATAGCATAATTTATACCTTCATTTTACCTCTCACTTAACTCGTCCAGTGCACCAGTTATACTATAATTTATACCTTTATTTTACCTCTCACTTAACTCGTCCAGTGCACCAGTTATAGTATCATTTATACCTACATTTTATCTCTCACTTATTAACATCATCTGTGATTTTGTGCTTACCTTATAGTTACACAACACGTACAAGTTATTTTGAATATCAGTATCTATAATATTTTCAATAGGTGGAGAGAAAGCTCCTTAAGTGTAAGAAACATATAGAAGGTAATGTCTGATTTTTAGTTTGTTTTACAAAATTAAAAGTACAAATGTAGTAATTCAGCAGATGTGTGAACATGTTATTGTCTCGCAGTATTTTATTAGTTAAAACTTTGCCTTATAGAAGTTTACAACACTCAGGTAGTTAATATAATATATTACGTTTGTTTCGTTTCCTATGACTCGTGTGTGAAAGATTCATGTTTTATATTTGGACAGAAAGTGTATATGTAACTGGTGATAAGTTTCTCAAGTGTTTACTCAAGCAAATGTTGACATCAAACCTTCATCTCAATTTTTTTTCAGTATAACGTGAACTGCCAACTTTAATATTTACGCTAACAAATGTCTCAAGAAAGATTATTTAGGAAATATAACAAATAATATTTCAAGAAAACCTATTTACTGACATAAAAATAAGTGATACAGCCGTTCCGACATTTAAACAAAAAAATATCTTATATCTTAGAGCAACATAATTTCTCAACGGTTCGTTAACCCCCACGTAGCTGGAAATTATATCAGCTTTAATCAGTTCATTAACCTCTTGTAGCTAGGAGCTATATCATTTCTCATTGGTTTGTTAATCCTCTATATCTGAAAGCGGTATTATTTTCACCAGTTTGTTAACCTACTATAGCCGAGAGCGATATCAGTTCTCATCGGTTTGTTAATCTCCGTAGCTGGAATTGATATCAGTTGTAATCAGCTCATTCACCCACTGTAATTAGGAGCGATATCAGTTCTAATTAGATCGTTAACCTCCTGCAAGTAGGAGCGATATCAGTTCTAATTAGATCGTTAACCTTCTACAACTGGAATCGATATCATTTCTTATTTGTTCACCTAGATACTGATATGGGTGTTTTGAAAACACTGGAACTTTTTAATTTTTTTTTCAGAATCTACTTTTAATTTATTTTTATCCTTTCTACCTCATATTTAATTTACTTATCTAAACTGATTCTTTGTATATTATTCAAACTGTAATAATGAAACGAATACATATAAAAACAATCTTTCCCTAAACGTTGTCCAGGGTTCATTATAGTCGACTAAAATACATACTTCAACTGTTTAAATAAGTGTATTCAATAATGGTTAAATGGCTGAGTAAAAATTAGACTATGTTTGGGTATTAAAAAGTAGTCTAGGTTTTGAGTATAAAAAGAAGTCTAGGTTTGATTATTAAAAAGTCTAGGTTTTGAATATAAAAATAAGTCCAGGTTTGGGTGTTAAAAAGTAGATTCTTCTACTTTATAAAAGAAGGACAAAATTCTGCAAGCTAAAATTTTTTCCCTATATTTGAAAAAACAAACAAACAGCAAAATGTTTCATCTACGAATTTCTCTTTGCTTAAGGTTTTCAAACAGTTGTGGTGTACAGTGGTAAAACGTGTTTTCAACTCCTGCCAACGCGTTTTCTTTTGTGTGTATCAAAGAAACACTACCGCTTTGTCATTATTAACAGTTTTCCAAGGTTTTTGCTTGGTAATTCTAAGGCACAGTTCTTTTGTTGACAAGAATAGTCGGTAATTTAAAGTAACTGTGATAAAGAAAAACCTTAAGATAAAGCAACGGTTGAAAAGACGTGAGTTTTCTTACCCATTCTTTCATCAGATACACATGTAAGCAACTAGCCCCTAATAGCAGCTTAGCTTCTGAAAGACCGTATTGTGTTCGTCCGTGAGTGACTTAACTCAAAATGGATGTTTCTATTACATCAGACTCGAGTCAAGATTGCGAAACTAAACGAACGCATCTTCTGTATAACACTTCTATTATTCGCGCACTATGATAACATAACATAAATATTTACCCTACGATGTCAAGGGTCAGAGAAAAGTTTTCCAATTCACATGTGGCATCTTTGGGTGATGATTATGAGTGTCAACTACAATATAACTAGATAATAGTTTCTTCGAAGACTTAGAGAACGTTTAAATCCATCAACCAGAAAGTATTTTGCTAAACAAAATCCATATTTGGAAATCACCAGTTGTGCATAAAAAATGTTTCCCGTTTATTAAAGAAATACACTTATGAATGAATAAGTAATGCGAAAAAAATAAAGGAAGGTTTATTGCTGTTTTAACAGAGATTTGGAACTTTAGCCAACATCACAAGTTGTTAAGGGAACTTAAAATTCCCTTTCTCTAATTTGTTTATATTATATTAATGAAAAACAACAACAGAAAAATAATTTTTATTAATCGTTTTCTTCGAGCAAACGAAACTATTTTATCGTGTATTTAGCAAGAACTTCAGTTTACCCTTGTAACAACACATATAATTATAAAACTGGTTTTTGTTAATTTATTTTTTTCACCAAAACGTGAACTTCAGTGAAGACAAGATGATCTAGAGGCCTAATATATTATTTGATTCAATAAATAATAATAATGGATATATAATTGTGACGGTATGTCATGTGATAACCAAACACCTAAAGTATTTTAAATTATTAGCGGTGAATAAAAATAAGAAGTGGCCTGGTGACTAAGGTACTCGCCTCGATATCTGAGGGTCAGAAGTTCGAATTCCCCCGATCGAACATGCTCGTTGGGCCGGCCACCTTGGTATAAAGATATATCGGTCGACTATAAGAAGTATATGTTATACGATGGTGAAACAAGCACAGAGAAACATCCATATCAAACTGATTGTGATGTTTTACCACAACACATGTTTGAAAGCTAATTATTCTTTGCATGCTTTGACGGTTTTCTGCCTCACTAATGTACTGAATTATTGTTTCCTGTTTTTTTCTTTCCATTCGACCTCAGTTGCACAATGTAATGGTATGTCTGCGAACATACAACGCTCGCAACCACGTTTCAGTACCCGTGGTGGGCAGAGCATAGATAGCCCTGGGTGCAACCTTGTACTTAACTACAATATAACCGTTTTTTTAAAGTTTCAAACTATGTACAAAATGTGCAAACTTCGGATGTAGATAATGTGTTATTTCAACACCACACTACCTATTGCTTATATTGATTTTAATTTGATGTGTTTTCTAGAGGTTTGATGGTCAGAGTATATAAAAATGAAACCAAGTGACTTATTTTGAAGTAAATATCAAATTCTTACACCACTTTTCTTTTATGAAACTTTAATGTATCTTCCTTTAGGACTAGAATTAGTTACGCAATTGAGATGTTAAGATAATTGTTTCATATATGACATGTTAGAAGACCAGTGCTTTGGTATTTTGTTATTACATAAATCTTCTTTGTAAATTATGAAAATCAAACAGGCTTAGGATTTAGAAATATTTTCTACGTATATCACGTTTCCACCGGGTTCGTCATAAAACACGTTTTTCGAAAAAAATCACTTTTGCTTAAAATACTACAAGGCAACTTTCATTTTTGCACTATTTTAAAACCAACAAAGTTAATTCCAAATGTTGTTTGTTTGTTTTAGTGTAAAGTTCTACAATGAGTTATATCTTTAATGTCCACCACAAGGATAAAACATCGTATTTTAGTGTTATAATGCAGGTTAAGTTACCATTGTTACGATTTCATTTGGTTAGTTTTAGAAGTAGTTTTATTACTCTGAATTATTCAGTTTCGTGATGATAAGAGAAAAACAACAACAAACGATTATTAACCAATCGAATGATGCGTATCAAACACGAATATTATATCAATGTGTTATAATGTTTTTATTCTTCCACAGGTAAAATTTTGTACTAATTGCTACCTCTGTTGTTTTAGAAAACAGGAGTAATATCCGGTATAAAATAACATCTGCTCTGCGTCATTTCGTATTATTTTTTAGTTGAAGTTATTAATAAATATGCTTAATATTCCCATAACTTGTATTGTTTAGTTTATTGTTACTTGGTGAGAATAAATATTATTTTCAAACTGAAATCAACTAGAACTTAAAACATGTTATTTAAACAGTATATAATCTACAATCTGCCTTTTGTTTAACGCCATCAAAAAACTCCTTGTAAAGCAATAATAATAAAAATAAAACACAGTTTCTCATCCTTAATATTCAAATATTTATACTTGTAACTTTAAAAAAAATGTAAGCTGACGTTTTTAAGATCCTTGACATTTGACGCTACGAACTTTATAAGCTAGCTGTGTACAGCTGTTATGTTGACAGTCTGTTTTGAATGAGTGATTCTTTTCTCACGAAAATACTAATGCTTCAAACAATGAAAGTATTTAACAAAACAGATGATGCAATATCGAACTGAGGTCAAATAGCAATGGAGCGTGGGTAAAACTATTCTACAAAATTACTTTTGAAATCTAAGATTTTAATATTAAAGTTCTAAAAATAGAAGCCTATGATACGTTAGAAATAACTATTTCATGTACAGGACAAGCTATTAAACTATCCAGTTGTCTATTACAGAAACAACAAAAGAAAGTCGAACAAATCGCAATACACTATAATTTTGAATTTGCTTCAAACGGAACAATAAATTGTGGGTTAATGCTATTTTATAAGTCTATCATGTATGATCGTAAACCATTAATCCAGTTGTCTTATATTGCTACACAAAATTTAGCCAAGTTGTTTTGTTACCGTTGGAGTTTCTCAGTTTCCATGTAAAAGCGCATAAAGCCGTAATAATTCATATCAGGACAATGTATAACACCAGCCAAGATCGTGAGTGATCCGTTGGCCTCTTGTTCCTACCTGGTTTCTTTTCACCACATTTGTCTAATCTCACTGTCGTGATATGAGATGTATTCCTGTCCAACCGGTCTTGTTTTCAAAAGAATGATATGAAGAATGAAATCTGCTTCCACTTGTCAGTAACTTGAATGGGTAGATGTATAACACCACTATATAAACCAAACAGTCTGAGTAGGCAGATGTATAACACCACTATAAAACCAAACAGTTTGAGTAGGTACATGTATAACACCACTATATAAACCAAACAGTCTGAGTAAGTACATGTATAACACCACTATATAAACGAAACAGTGAACAGTTTAAGTTAGTACATGCATAACAACACTATATAAACCAAACAGTAAACAGTCTGGATTAGTGGATGTACAACATCACTATATAAACCAAACAGTCAACAGTTTATATGAGTGGATGTACAACACCGCTATATAAACCAAACAGTCAAGAGTCTAGATGAGTGGATATACAACACCATTATACAAATGAAACAGTCAACAGTCTGGATGGGTAGATGTTCAACAGCACTATATAAATGAAACTGTCAACAGTCTGGGTGGGTAGATGTTCAACAGCACTATATAAATGAAACTGTCAACAGTCTGGATGGGTAGATGTTCAAAATCACTGTATATATGAAAGAGTTTACAGTCTGAGTGGGTAGATGTACAACACCAGTGTATAAACCAAACAGCTTTAGCATGTTATGAGCCTGTTTGTCAAAATTTTGTAAAACATTTTCAAATGTATAAGTCGTTATGTTTTTGCTTGTTTTTAAGTGTTTTTTTCAATTTTAGTGAAATACTAAAGATAAGCTTGTTTAACAAAACTAGTAGAAGGACACTAGTGAGTGTCAATAAGTTTAAATACTTTTTCTTCCTGTTTTAACGTTGAACTTAAAAAGAGACTACACTATACAGTTTAAATTATTTGATTTACATATATAACTATGCATGTTTGTAACTTTTAAGAAGTCATTCAAGCAGATATTTCATAAGGTTTATCTGTTTTCTGATGTTATGAAAAAAAAATTGCAAAGTGGACTGTCTGTTCTCTTTTCATTGCGAGTTTGAAATCTGATTTCTAGTATTATAAGCTTTCAGATTTACAGTTGTGCCGTCAGGGGGTACACAGTAAAGTAATTCAACACAACCTTGAGAGTCTGTTTAAAATACAATACTTGGTTTATGAAAGTTCTCTAATTCATCATCTATAATAGTTTTATAGAGATCTTCTGTTTCTCAACCTTTAGAAACATCAATGTTAAAGTTCTTAATTTTGGCAAACTCAGTTTCATAGTTTTTGACTTATTAATGTCAAGTATAGCATTCGGAAAGTAAGTTAAAGTAAAAGGTAAGATAAGCTTTCTTATCTGTATAGTATAGAAATAATAGAAAATAGAGTGAAATAATAGAAAATAGAGTGAATTAATAGAAAAGTAATGACGAATGTTTTTAAACTCATTATGTCAAGTTTGAACACCCCAAAAAATCTATTCGGATAATAACATGTATTAATAAAAAACTTTTTTTTTTCATTCACTATGGATACATTTCTACAGTTTTCCGAATATTTCTTAATCCAACAAAATCTGATCAACTACTCTGATATTTGTGTTTGTGGTGTCCATAATAAAAATAAGTTAACACTATATATGTGTAAAAGAAAATGCCGAATGAACACTAACTGGATGAATAAACTTAGTGCATACTGAAAATACATGGTATTTGGAGCATTATGTTTTGAATGCATTTTCTATATGTCATAAAGTTGTTGGAACAATGCAAGATTAACCCTGAAGAAAGAACTCGCTGTTCATTGCAGTCATCGGGAAAATGCTGCTTAGTTTCGAGCTAATATCGGCATCATTTCCTCACGGCCTGGTACTTATGTCGTCATGGGTCAGTCAAACACCATCCATCATTGGACATTGCTGTCTTGCAGGTTCCACGAAACGTGTGTGACAGACAGCTTGATTAATACTTCAACCTTTAGCTTTGCCATACAACAAAACAGCTTGCCAGAGCTTTAGTAAAGTTTTGTCATCTTTCCTTCCCTGAATAGCTCTCAGTCTCACCAGCAGATAAACGCACAAAGATAACTAAATACTCAGGATGGTGATCATTTTAAGATATAAGAATATAGCTTAAGATTCTTCCTCCCTAAAATAAGACTTGAAATAAACCTAGTTTCCAATATATATTTATGTAATGATTCATTTACTAAAAATTAAACGCAAAATCTAAAACATTTCAGCTAAATTATGATTTGTATTCATAGCTGCTGGAAAGTTATTTATATGAAAATATAATTTCGGTAGTTTATGTTTCAGATGTGTGAATGAAACTTCAGAAATTTCATTTTATCAGTGTTGATATGTTCTATTTAATAATTAATGCATGGGCCTGGCATGGCCTAGCGCGTAAGGCGTGCGACTCGTAATCCGAGGGTCGCGGATTCGCGCCCGCGTCGCGCCAAACATGCTCGCCCTCCCAGCCGTGGGGGCGTTATAATGTGACGGTCAATCCCACTATTCGTTGGTAAAAGAGTAGCCCAAGAGTTGGCGGTGGGTGGTGATGACTATCTACCTTCCCTCTAGTCTTACACTGCAAAATTAGGGACGGCTAGCACAGATAGCCCTTGAGTAGCTTTGAGCGAAATTTCAAAACAAACAAACAATTAATGCATAGAAATATGTTAAATATTAATGAGAGCACTGTTAGTATTGCGAGTTGGAAGAAGCGTTAGTTTTTGACATCAAAATTACATAATATATGGTCTTTATGGTCAGTATTTTATATAAAGATTTTTGTTAAATTTTGCGCAAAGCTACACGAGGGCTATCTGCGCTAGTCGTCTCTAATTTTGCAGTGTAAGACTAGAAGGAAGGTAGATAGTCATCACCACCCACCATCACATTATGACGCCCCCCACGGCTGAAAGGGCGAGCATGTTTGGTGTGACGGGAATTACAACTCGCGACCCTCGGATTACGAGTCGAACGTCTTAACCCACCTGGCCATGACGGGCATTATATAAAAAGAATAGACATTTGTAAAGGTAACACTTTGAAGCTACGTTGACGAAAACAACTGAAAACTAGCTTTTTTTAAGGACGAAGATATTTAAACCTAATTATTTTGAACAATCAAGAAAAGAAAATAATCCTTAGAAAAGTAATATAATTTGGTCGGCTCTATTTTAACCACACACGGTGTTTCATGTATTTCGGATTAAATGAATCCTCAGTTATTTACTTAAAATCTAGTTAGTCTGTCGGGCTGCGGGTCGGACGAACGCGATACCACTGAATACGTTGTGAAAGACAGTAAAACCCATTATTCGTATCATATAGTTTGTAAAGATATTGTAATAGCGACTTCTGCCAGCTTGCTTCTCGTTCTATGGTCAAAGACTAAAACTTATGGATGGCTGTACCTGAATACTAGAGCTCTTTGACACGTTTGTTTATACCAAGTGCACATAAGATGCTGTATAGGTTAGAAATTTTTATTTCTAAGTTGTGTTTTAAATACGATAAATCAGTATATTGATATTAATGACAGTGATATTTAATTTGTTATGCTATAATATCAATCCACACTGACATTAGTCAAAATAGTCGATGATACAATATAATATAGTCCCACAAGAAGCGTGTTACTTTAACCACAGCTTGACACAACATACTAAAGAGCAAGACGCACCTTTTTAAAATCATATAATAAAACTACATAAAGTTACATACTATTTAAAAACTAACAAAACTATGAATTAACATTTGCTACATATCATCAAAACAATTAAAATTCTTCATACCACACCCACAGATAGACGTACCTGGAGGGACTGAGACTTCTTCTATCTCACTAAAGAATTCTGAATAATATAAAGAATTATTTGCATGCGTGAGCATTTGTAACGTTCACCATTCTTAGCTCTTTAAGGTTTAAGTTTAGCGTGAGTTTATGATATCATTGCGTTCATTGAAGTAATTACGTTGATTAATTGATGATTTGACACGAATTACGTGACTTTCTTTGTTATTGTTACGTGTTGTCAGCCTTAAGAACGTCATGTCTGCTTAAATCAACATAGCTATAGAGATCATGTTAATGCTGTTTGATTGAAGGCGGCGAACTGATCAGAGTGACGCCACCGATCTATTTTTACTCCCCTTACAGAAGTATCCTTATATCCAACACTGCTCTATTTTTCTTACTCCCCTTACAGAAGTATCCTTACATCTTCTTACTCTCCTTACAGAAGTATCCTTACATCCAATTCCTGATGTTCTCACTCCATCGCAGTTCGCTTCTTTCACGAGACCTTGATGCTTAAACGTGTGCCAAAAAGTTTACCAAAGATAATTTATGCTCTTTTCGGATAAAATAATGTCGAGCAATCTAAGTGTATTCTAAACAGTCCAAAGTCACAGTTTCTTTGTCTTTCTTTCTTCACACTTACTATTTGAAGACTTGTAATCTGGTTTAGAGTTTTATAAAGCTGGTATTTTCAAGACAGTACTTTCTCTAATAAAGAAAAAATATATATTTACATAAATTTATCGATATTAAGAAATGTCGGTAAATCTATCGATACTACTTAATTAATAAAGAACACTACTGATAAAGGAAATACATTTGGTAAACTTATTGATTTTATTTCATAAGAAATATATAGATAGGTAAGCTAGTGATATTATCTGATAAAATAATTGTGTGGTACCATGTGATTAGATCATTTCTTCACATATTACGGAATCTATGAGTTAACAAATTGTATTAACTACAGAATACTTAATGTTAAACGTAGACTTTCAACAAACTAATGTAATAAATCCTATATAGATACAATCAATACTAACTCGTAAGACAATTAAAGTTTGCTCTCTTTCTTACTCAACAGAAAGCTTATTATTTGAAAATGAAGTATTAATACAACCAAACAAACTTCACAGTTTTATAAATTGTCAAAACTAATAAACAACATCTATAATCTGCATGAACTTCTCAAACAACATCTATAATCTGCATGAACTTCTCAAACAACATCTATAATCTGCATGAACTTCTCAAACAACATCTATAATCTGCATGAACTTCTCAAACAACATCTATAATCTGCATGAACTTCTCAAACAACATCTATAATCTGCATGAACTTCTCAAACAACATCTATAATCTGCATGAACTTCTCAAACAACATCTATAATCTGCATGAACTTCTCAAACAACATCTATAATCTGCATGAACTTCTCAAACAACATCTATAATCTGCATGAACTTCTCAAACAACATCTATAATCTGCATGAACTTCTCAAACAACATCTATAATCTGCATGAACTTCTCAAACAACATCTATAATCTGCATGAACTTCTCAAACAACATCTATAATCTGCATGAACTTCTCAAACAACATCTATAATCTGCATGAACTTCTCAAACAACATCTATAATCTGCATGAACTTCTCAAACAACATCTATAATCTGCATGAACTTCATAAACAACATCTGTAATCTGCATGAACTTCTCAAACAACATCTATAATCTGCATGAACTTCTAAACAACATAATCTGCATGAACTTCTCAAACAACATCTATAATCTGCATGAACTTCTCAAACAACATCTATAATCTGCATGAACTTCTCAAACAACATCTATAATCTGCATGAACTTCTCAAACAACATCTATAATCTGCATGAACTTCTCAAAGATGTAAAGTGTTTGGCAATGCTTATCTTTCTCTATGAGAAACACATAAAATATTTGTTTGTAGTTAAGAACAAAGAACTATTTCTGTTCTACCCAACACTACTAGTATCGAAACCCCGTTTATAGTGTTGTAAATCCGTACACCTATAAAAAATGAACAAAATGACCTAGAAGTACAAAGCTGACGAAGTGAAACAATTTTGATTTAATATTTACCTTTTATCTCTGTGGCTATAGTTTCTTTAACTTCAGATGAAGGAATAAAGAGCTAATATTAAAATTGCTAAATAAAACATTAAACTTTAAACACTGTAACTGTTTGTGACAGCCATCCATCCCTAATTTAGAAGTGATGAGGCAGCTACTCAACAGCACTTACCATGAACTCTTGAAGTATTTTAATCGAATAGTGGGATTGACCGTATTATTATAAAGCTCCTATGACTGATAGCGAGTCGAACGCTCTAACTAGCAAGCTAAGACGGTAAAATGTCAAAACGTAGAAAACTCCCTGTGTAAGAAAATTGTAAAATATCAAAAACACGACAATTGTTCGATGAACTTACAGTTAAACTGAAGAAAAGACAATAAAATTGGATCTTAGGGAACTTATCTTCATAAATCGATGAATGTTGTATTCCCGAATCAATACTGCTTAAAAGTAATACGTTTTTTCATTCAATAAATGCTGTTTTCTAAGTCTAATTGCAACTTATCCAAAATGACATACAATGGGATGTTAGCAATATCTTAAAATTTACTTTCATCATTTAAAATGATAAATAGTAGTTTTTGACTTAGATTAAGCTTTGACAACACTAGTGTTTCCTTTGTCAGCTTTTGTGATGGTTATCTTTTCATTTTTCTTCACATTTCTAAAAGCTATCCTTCTCTTCCTGAGTAGCATTTTAGCTCAATACACTAATACTTTAAACTGTGTTTCAATTTCAAATTTAGTCAAGCCCAAACTGTACTTATTTTCACCTAAATCATTTCTACTTTTGTTTGTATTTCTATTTGTCATAAATTAATCATTTCTTTAAAAAACTACAATAATGATCTATTGATTATTACGTTCTAATATTAACTTTCAACACCACAGTTTTAGTAAACCATGGGTACTTTATTAGTAACGTCTATTCACTGTTAGGTAGAAGGTAACTAAATCTGTTCTCATCTTTTTTAACGTAACTAATTTTTTTTCTAGATGTGTTGGTGTTTAACTAAAATATTTTTAAATAGTATCTTGGTATGAAACAAAGTCTGTATCACATTCTTTTAAATCAACTCAAATTCAACATAATAATTCTGATTAAACTGCTGTCATTTGCGTAGTTTTGAATAGTTTCTTTAAGGTTTTGAACAAGATATCAATTAAACGTCATGTCTTAGCACATAAACAACACAAAATGATAACGGATACCATTCCTTGTAAGTTACACAAATATGTCCAGTGAGGCTCCCAAGGTATAAATAATACATAAATTCCATTGTCTCACAATTAACAGTGTTTAGTAGAAAATCACACTCTCTCACATAAACCCACACAAAGATTATTGACTTGGAACTATAAGTGACATCGATGTGCTGTAGTATGAAAATGATACAGCGAAAATAATAAATAAGCATGTGATGCAAGTGTAATATTACACGCATTAGTTTACAATATTAAATAAACAAATGATAAAGGAATCATAACTTTCTTGTCATACTGAAATAATTTCTGTATTATACACGAATTAACTATAGTGTTAAGTAACGGCACTAAACTAAAATGGTATGCCTGCAGGACACCTTCTCAGATCGTCACGAAACTTGAGATTATATCACAATACATCGTGGGATATCTTAACAACTTTCCTGGAGGCCTGTCGTGACATAATGACTTCAATGAATACGAAAGTTGATGGCTACTAATCCGTTGCCGCAAAATCATACTTTATATTCTGTGTCCGTGGGTGCGATACAAGAGTGACGACTGAAACAGAACCGCCATTCGGTCAGATAAGAACTCTAGGCAACCATCTACATCACTAAATCCTTGTCCGGAAAATCCGTGGTACTTTGAGAAAGAATCTCAAACTTTATGGCAATCAGTCCATCTGTTATCGTTCAAACAGTTCTATGTTATCTTGTTCGTTCTTTTAATTTCGCGCAAAGCTACTCGAGGGCTATCTGCGCTAGCCGTCCCTAATTTAGTAGTGTAAGACTAGAGGGAAGGCAGCTAGTCATCACCACCCACCGCCAACTCTTGGGCTACTCTTTTACCAACGAATAGTGGGATTGACCGTGACATTATAAAGCCCCCACGGCTGAAAGGGTGAGCATGTTTAATGCGACGGAGATTCGAACCCGTGACCCTTAGATTACGAGTCAAACGCCTTAACCTACCTGGCCATGCCGGGCCCTTTCCGTTAAATGAATTGCACCAATATCAATTCAAAATTAATTCGCTTATCGTGAACCCTTGATAAGACAGAAGTTCCAGGCCAGAAAGCAGACTCAATATTGTTTGTAAAACCTTTGTACATATATAAATATTTGTAATAACCATTATTGTAAAATATAGTACTCTTTTCGTATTAAAATATATTTCTATTAAAAAAACTGTGCGTATCAATGTTGTTGACAAATTTCATAAATTGGATAACCCAGCGACATTTATTTAAGTTGAAAAAAACAACATTTAACTCAGTTTTAGGTTGTTTGAAATTGTAATGCGTAACACAAGCCACAGAAGAGGTTAAACGTACAAAAGTACAAAACATTAGCGTCTTTGCCAATGTTCTGGGTGTTTCACAAAATTTATTTTCAGTAACCATACATTCACGAAGTTTTAAAGTAGTAATAATTTACTATATTTTTGTTGTTTCTTTTTTAATTTGTCTGTCTTTGGTCGCCTGTCTAGAAACATTTTACAGACGATGTAAAGTATAAATAATGTATTGTAAACTATTGAACAGCTGCAATCGAAAAGTTGTTTTAGCTGGAGTTAACCAAAAATCACACTCTAGAAATACAGTGTATATTTACAATGAGCTAAATATCATTGAAACATGACATTCATGAGTTTTAGTGTACTATCTCCAAAGAAAATCAACGTTCGTGATTCGTATAATCAATAAAAAAACGTCATCTTCTGTGGTCAACATATAATTTGAATTACTACTATATGCTTGTGTAGATCTAATGGAAAACCAATAGTTCTTTGTCTAAAGTATATCCGAGGTTTGCAGTTTTGCATTCCATCCGTTTTGAACTTTAACATAGTCAGTGCCACTTTTGAAAGTGAGACTCAGTGAAGCATAACAAAACTTTCTGGTTTCAAAATTTAAAGCCATATAGCTTATTTCGTTCTTTATCTATAAGATATAACTCTAAAACTATGAATATAAAAATAGAAAGTACCAGTTTATTCTTCCAAGCATGGTAAAAAAATATTAATAAAATAAAAATACTAATTTCTACATCGTACTAGATGTAACAATAGAAAAAATATGTGTATGAAAATTGCACTTCTTTTCGACATTGGAAAACTTTCCTCACATGCAGCTAAAACTGTCATACACAGTGAATGTTAAAACCAAGTTTGTTTCAGTTTAATGTCGTACTAGAAAGTTTTTAGAAATACTATTTTTAGTCGTACAAAAAAAACCAAAATGTGTTGAACTGATTAATACATTTTATCAAAGTCTCAAAAAATGCTATTTTTGTTTGTGTAGGATGTTTATATTTGAAGGGAACAGTAGCTGTTCTCACCTTATACTGGCTGCATGCTTATGTCATATTAGTACAAATAGTTAAATAAGTTTAGTAGTTTTGTTGAGGATGCTCTTAATCCACACTTGTAACTTAACAGACAAAATGGATTTTATCATTTGTCTTATAAAGTTTTAGTTAGCAGACGTGGTTCGAGTAATTCCAGAAAATCCACACCCAACGAGTAAACTATTATGTTAGAGACGGCTTTTAGAAGTTAATTGGCCAGTGGAAGAAAAACGACTTCAGGTTCGGAACTGTAAGCCTAATGTGCCGTTACACTAGCAAATAAAACAACGAAGGTATTCTTTCTCCCATATCGTCAAGTTACAGTTATCTAACTCATTTATCTGAGAACTTGAAACATATCTTGATTTGTTTTCTTTTTTCTTTACGTTCCCTTCGAATTAAGAATGTTCGAGAGCCCATCAAATACACATCACTACTTACCTGTTTTAGAAGCAACACGATAAAGTAATGAACTTCTTTCTTGTTGGGCTTTTAAAAGAACGAACTATGAATTCACTTTAAGGGAAAACACTCCTGACTGTTTGTAGTGCGTGACTCATTACAGTGTGAAGACAAGTTCAAAAGAAATGTAGAATATGTTAACCTGACGATCCCAAGTCTGCTTGTCTTATTTTCTAATTGATGCGAAACAATTTCAGTTTAATTGTCGTTAAGCACAAAGCTACATAAAGAACTATCTGTGTTGTGCCTACCACAGGTATCAAACAGGTTTTTAGTCTATAAATCTACAAATTTACCATTGTACCGCTAAAGGCGAAACGATATAGGATAATTTGATTTCAGCTATAATGTATCTTTTTACTGCCAGTTTGTTCGTAACATAAAATATTATTTTTCGAAACAAACTTTCAAACTGTGATAAATATAAGTCTTAATACGTAATCTACAGCACTGAGTTGAAATTCAATGCTAACTTCTGAACACATATATCTTAATCCACAGAACTATTCATTTCTTTGTTTTTCAATTTCGGCCAAAGCTACTCGAAGTCTATCTGCGCTAGCCGTTCTCGAATTTAGCAGTGTAAGACTAGACGGAAGGCAGCTAGTCATCATCACCCACCGCCAACTCTTGGGCTACTCTTTTACCAACGAATAATGGGATAGACCGTCACATTATAATGCCCCCATGGCTGAAGAGGCGAGCATGTTTGGTGCGAAGGGAATGCGAATCCGCGACCCTCAGATTACTAGTCGCACGCCTTAACCCAGCTGGTTATGCCGGGCCAGAACTGTTCATAAAATTTTTACAAGCTTCAACAGCGACTTCTTCTAGACGTTGGTTCAAACATTATTTGTATGCATGCACCTTACTAGGCTTTTTCTTATCAAATTTTGCTAAGGTTCAAAGTTAGTTGATTGGTTAACATTTACTGGCTTAAGACAACAGTGCTACCTACGCCCAACAACCGGTAAAAAAAACAACGACATAAAAGTAATATAATTGTAAAATGATAAAATTAATCAAGATAAAAGTAAAGAAACTTCATAGTGTCACGTAAAACTGAAACAGAATTAAAAGTCCAATGGTTCTTAAAATTTAAAATCACGAGTAAGGTAGGCAGACTTCAGGGGTAAGCTCGTGGAAAAACATATTTAAAATGGAGCTGTCGTTGTAGCGACGGCACGACAGTAAAACGTGGGCTATCGTGACTTGAGTGTCAGAAAGGCCACATATTGATGCATCAGTGTCAGATAAAGGAAAACGTTGAGTTAAAAAAACTGTGACCAATGCGTAGCATAGACAAGACAACGTTCTCCTTCAAATCCTACGGAAACAAGTCAGCCAAAACGCAACAGAAAGTTTAATCTGGAAAAGATTGTTGTCACGTTCCTCACTCCAAGTCGATTGCCAGTTCGCGCGGAGCTGATTCTTGAATACAAAATGGTATTCCATATATGGGACAAGCAGGGTAGTGATAGCACCAGAGCAGGTGGACTTAGCTACAGTGTCAGAGAGCTCATTCCTACGAATACCGACGTGACCTGGTATCCAGAAAAACTGAATAGAAACAGAAATAAAGAAATACTGTCCAGTCGGTTTCAAATATTGACGACATCAGGGTGAAAACGAATGTGAAGTGATTCCAGGGAAAGTAGAGAGCTAAGAGAGTTGGTCTAAATAGTACAACTGGTGTACTGCATAGCTTCTACGTGATCAAAAACAATAGAAATAGCATACAACTCGGCAATAAGCACAAAACTGTTGAGGGGATCCTGTGTGTAACCCACAAACCACAACAAACCATGGCAAAGCCCAAAGAATTACCCTATTTCGAACCAATGGTATAAATGGAATGGAAGAATGGTTTGAAAGATGTTGGGTAAACAGAAGATGGTACTTCCATCAGAAGTATCCAGCATCCTCAGATGACTTAAAGAAAGGTCACACCCACTTGCACCTAGACACAAAGGCCAAATGGAAGAATAGCAAGTCATCTATTCTGAAAAAGCACAGCCCATTGAAAAAGAAAGACACAACCACAGCTGGAATAGTGTGGAAAAATCGAATTTTTAAGTATAATATAAAGTAAAGAAAGTTGCAAGCAGCGGAGATAAAGAAGAGAGTTGTGAGACTCTGTGTACAAACTTTGGACTGGAGAAGGACAGATAGCTCCATGCAGAAATGAAGTCCCTAATGTGAATGGGGTCCACCATCTATAATCCCAAGGTCTTGGCAGAACCATATATCAGAGTACCATAGAATAGTTTGGAGCAAATGAGGGTACAATAAATGTTTAGCATAGAACATCGATAAACTTCCCAAGAGGTGGAAGAGAGGACATGGAAGATGTTCAGTGCCCTTGTACACTTGATGTTAATAACTTTCTTTCCCTTAGGGATCACAGGAGTAACAAAATCATTGAGGTGGAGCTATGGATCAAAGTGGCCGCGAAAGTGCATGCAAGGGTTTTAGAGTGAGAAAAGATAAAGCTGTTTGCTGTGGTCCACTTCAACAAACGATTGATAATGATCTGAAGATGCCACTCAATAAACCTTGTACTCGACGACTGACACAATATTTGGAGGTTGTTGTCATAGAGCCAGTTTGCAATGGCAGGAGAAAGTTGTGCAGTGATAGCATTAATCTTCACATTGTAAGCTGCGACACTCAAGATTCAGCTCTGAGTGACTAGAAGTTCCTGTGGAGTACAATGAGTAAGCATCGAGCCTACACGGACTTGTAATCGCTGATCTATTTAAAGTTTTGGATAGAAGTGGGTAAATGATTATACAACCCCTATGAGTGGAGGTTGGTCCCGCAAAATTCCATATCTCTACGTAGTATCATAGGCCTTCTCAAAGTTAAAGAATATAAAAATAAGATTTTGTCACTTAAGAAAGGCTTTTGTGATTGACGTTTCAAGTCAAATCAGGTGGTATAGAGTGGAGTGCTGTCGTCGGAACCCACACTAGGTAGGCAAGAGGAGTTTGTTTGATTCAAGGAACCAAACAAAGTGAGAAAGCTCGTCAGAGCTACTGTACGATAGTTTGAAGGAATCTTGGGATCCTTCCGAGGCTTAGATAAAGGGAGGGCAATAGCCTAGCACTAAGCTTCATGAAAAACATTCTCCTGCCAGATCTGGTTAAAAATAACCAGAGAAATAGCAAGAGAGAGCTGGCTTAGCATCTTGTAGTGAATATCAACAAGTCAAACCATCGTATTACCAGACGAATGAAGAGGAAGCTTGAATTACATTAGGGTAAAGAGGAGATTATGGTCATAGAGACAATCTTTCCAAAAGAAAGGAGGTGATCACTCTGCCCAAGACCTGATGGCCAAGAAGGTGGGGAATGAAACAGATGTACTAGATGCACGAGAAAACTCGTGAGTACCAGCGAGGGTCTTGGCATCAACAGATTACTGGCCATCAGAAAGCAATATTGACTGACCTTTTAAGTCTTGTCACACATGATTTTCAAACCACTGGAAGAAGAGATATCGGTTGTGAATTTAATTCAAGATTCTTTCTGACTTTAACGTCTTATCTGCCGAGTATGACCAGTGTTCCACTAAAAAGCAATGCCATTTTAAAGTGTAAGATACCTGGGAAAAGTACTCTAGGCCCATTTTTGAGCCTTCTGTGCCATTTGGCAGACAGGAAGAGGATACTGTGAAAAACGTGTCGAGGTTTTAGGAATAGGTTAAGCAACTGTCTAGACGATACAGTCAGTTACTTCTACTACGCAATTGTCCACTAATGCTATAAGCACGACTGGATTAGGTTCTAAAAGACCAGAGAAAGAGAGCCAGTTTGCTTGGTCAATCTTCCAACAAGGCACGTTAGTTGGGTAGCATAGACCATGATCAGCCTCCATCAACTTTATAGAAAATGATCACTGTCTTGTGGGTTTCCGTTTATTCTCCAAGTGCATGCAAGGGTTTTAGAGTGAGAAAAGATAAAACTATTTGCTGTGGTCCACTTCAACAAACGATTGATAATGATCTGAAGATGTCACTCAATAAACCTTGTACTCGACGACTGGCACAATATTTGGAGGTTGTTGTCATAGAACCAGTTTGCAATGGTAGGAGAAAGTTGTGCAGTGATAGCATTCATCTTCACATTGCAAACTGCGACACTCAAGATACAGCTCTGAGTGACTGGAAGTTCCTGTGCAGTACAATAAGTAAGCATCGAGCCCACACGGACTTGTGAGAGAAAAGTGAAAGAGAGCAGATAGAGAGATTGATAGCAGTAAAAAACTGACTAGGTGCACCAGTAGTGAACAAATAAAAGTTGTGGTCTGAGAGCATAGATCTACAAAACAGACTCTCAGCACCACCCCAGAGATGCTTATGTCCATTGAAGTCCCCCAGGATTAAAAGGGAGATGGCAACTGTTTAGTCAGAGTGTGAAGTTGTGATTGATCATAGGTCTCTCCAGGAGGCAACTTGAGAAAACAAACAGTGATGATACAACCCAAGAAAACACAGATGATGGCGACCTTCAGGGGTGTATCGAGCGACAAAGATAGAGCGAGCAGGTGCTGATGGACCAGTAGTGTCACTCACTCCTCCAGGCAGTCATCAATCACACAACCTATTATTCCGGAATAAAGAAAACTGCCAAAAGGTGACCATATTGAGAGGATTCAGAAATATTTTTGCAAGGAAAGACACACTGATTGATGGGAAACAATGAAGGCTTTAATGTCATACAGGTTAGAATGGAAACTTCGACAGTTCCATGTATCAATCTGGCCATTTTTATTTAGGTGGAGAAGAACTAGCTGAGAACCGTTTAGTTTACGACCTCATCGTTTTCCTTTATTATTAGGAGATCTTTTGACCTTCAGGGATTCTATCCTCAATCGAGTGGGTAGGTCTCTGCAAGTGGATGTATATTCCAGCGACTCAGGGCGAGAATGAATAATCGTTCGATATCTTAGAGCTAAAGAAGATGGACCAGAGCAAACGCCAGAATCTGGGGCTGAAGAAAGTGGTCACTGGAAAGAATCGCGAAAACAAAGATTAAAGAAGATGTGGGTTTGTCAAGTCGTTTATCCAAAGAAAGCAAAAGATCCTTCAGATGGATTGAAAGGACTTCGTTTGAGGCACAGAAGGATCTGTCTGCACTCCCACCGAAGCAGTAGAAAGTAGTGCGGCAGCATATGTGCGAGATGGAGGTGGAGAAAATAACTTCCAAGCCTCGGGTAAGAAATGTTGTGAACAATTTTGAAATGCTGTACCTCTTTCTCCTCTACTCACATATATATGGCCGCATCTTACAGTTCAGATAACCCGCCTTGACAGTGGCATGTGACGTGATGACGTAAAAAATAAAGGTTAAAATTAGAACATTGGTCGGCAGCATAATTCCGTCCTTGTCAGTGGAGATACGTGCGTCTCACTGCAGAGACTTCTTGGGTGGAGAAACCAGCTTTGATCTCTGACTCGGATATGTTCTTAAATCCCTGTTAACCGCATTTTCTCGTAAGGAATTTAAAGTAGCATGTTGAGTAACCTCAATGGGTATATCCCCCATGGCTTTCGAATGCAAGAAGAGTTCACTGTGTTTTGGAGTAGATGTTTTCACCAAGATATCTCCAGAATGTAGCATCTTGACCGACGTGGGAGGTGCTAGGAAGCCCCTCTAGTCCTTTTGTATAAAAAGGGAGACCTTAAAGATTTTTCTGCCAATGAATGTAGTGTAAGATACGGATGTAGAAGAAGTTGAAAACTGTTGTTCAGACTCTTTATGACGTAGTGGTTTACCAATGAGCTTTTAATTGTTGTTTTAAGACTCCATAATAAAAGGAGAAAGATTCAGTGACCACTGACCACACTCAACATGCAACCCTACGAGAGGACGTACTACTATGCCAAAAACAGACACTGCAGTAACGTCAGGTTTTCGTGAACACTATACCCAAACATCAGCGTCAGACATGATGATCACAACACCTGTTGAGAACATCCACATTAGTACTCAGTTGACCCTAGTTTAAGAGAACCAGCCGATTGACCGTGGGGGAGCCACCCCAAGGACAACCGTCTGCAGGAATGTAAAGCAAAAGTGGCGTGTTGGGGTTGGACCCCTCAATCACCTGGATCCTCTACTCCCTATCACGAGTCGCCACGCACGGCAAACACATGGCTGGATGGTTCTGTACTTTCAGTTTACCATGTACAGAAATCCACCTTGAGGAGGGTTCATAAGTTAAGCAACTACGCCAACAGGAGAAAAGTAGCTATTGTCAATATGTTCAATCAGTTATTAAAAAAAACGATATATGAGACTTGACTGATAAAATTAAAACCGGATATTCTTAAATTGGTTATTAATTCTTTTTTTATTTGTTACTTTGCGCAAAGCTGCCCATTACAGGTATAAAAACCATATTTTTAGCAGTATCAATCCGAAGACATGTCACTGTGCCACTGGGGGAGAATATTTATTCTTAATAAGATGGAACCTCTTGAGCAAAATCACCTTTTGCAGCAATATTACATTCTCAGATAAATTTTATACAAATTTTTTAATTAAACCACATCTAACTAAAATAGTTACATTTTTTACATAAATCGTTATAGACATTTTTCAAATTAAACCACATGCAATTAAAATAATTTTATGACTTTTAAGTCACTTTCCTTTACATTATTTCAAATTTATTTCAAGTTGGACAGCTTATTTCTGATAACAAGATTCAACATTCACGATTATTACCTTTATAAAATTGGGTTTTAACTAGCTGAACAGTAGTATTTCTCTCCTATAATTTCTCTAGCAGTAGAAAGGTTTATTTTATCTCAGATTCAAATCTTCAAACAAGATCAAGTGGTTTGGTTTGTTTGGAATTTTGTGCAGTGTTACCCGAAAACTATCTGCGCTAACCATCCTTAATTTAGCAATGAGAAAGGCTGAAGTAAGGCAACTAGTCATCACCACCCGCCGCCAACTCTTGTGATACTCGACGAATAGTGGGATTGACATTCACTTTGTAACGTTTGCGAGTCAAACGTCGTAACCGCCTAGCCATGCTGAAATACATGAAAACAGAATAATCCAAATAAACTCTTCAATTAACAGATAAACCATATGTGATTAAGCAGTATATTTAGGTATCATTATTACTTTTAACAGAAACGCATACACGGCTTCATCAGCTTAGCACTTAACTAGTGATTACATATACTGTTTGTGTCTCTATGTACATATATCTAGAAAAAAAGTAACGTAAGTATCCTATTTGTGACTTTATGTTCAGGCTTTTAAAATAAGGAGTATAGAAATATATACATTTAGAAAACGAATTCATGCATATGAACGGAGCTATTTCACTGAATCAACGGTTTTACAGCACTATGTGCGATGTGTGACCCATTTATTTCCAACCTAACTTTTCAAATTCCACTGTATTCATCACAAGGCCTAGGTAGTTCGAACTTCTCTTTAACTACTGATGTTTTTGAGACCTTATAAACGTTTGCAGGTATGTGTATGTATGTACATTACAAACCAATTATTAGTTCTTCCAACAAATTAATGTTAGAATAATAACACTTCCTACAACCAAACATGAGTGTTAAATCGTTATTTTGAACCAAGTAAAATAAAGCTGAAAATGACTGAATTGAAAATGTCTAACGTATGTAATCAATGTTCTTAAGAGATTGCTCTTGTTCCCTTTTGATATTTGGAAAGTTTGTTATAAGAAAGAGATGTGTTAGTGTGAAGTATTTAGCCCGCCAAAGCATGATAGAAGTATTAGTTTCTCTTTTCATGTTGTCTCCACAAAAATCTTTCTTTTGTTTATTAGTTAAGAATCATTTTAGTGTGTTATGGTGATGAATTAAAACATATTTTACAAACAAGAAATATAACTATTTCTTCATTTTCCAACTCATATTCTTATTCTGATATTTTGAGTATGTAGTCACACGAATGTTAGTCATTTTAGTCGATAATCACAGTCGTAATTACTTGTGAATGTTTGTGTGATAAACGAATGGTCTTCAGAACGATAATCCATCAGCCTCAGTAGGTATAATAATGTTTCAAAACACACGTATCAAATAAAAGTGAATACTGAAAACATCAAAGTCGATATTACTGTAATGAAACACCTGTCGTGACTGACATCTTAGCTTTTCTTCGAGTAACAGGATAAGGTGTTCTTTTTTTCAAACTGAAGTGATTCCACTCTTTCAAAACGACTCTAAAAAACTCCGGCTGAGAACCGGAACGGCAGGTGCAAGGAGTTGAATCTTAGACCAGTTTTTAAAGGGAAGCTACAGCTCATAAAAGGGTAAATTTCTAAAGGATACAAAAAACAAACAAAATATATGAGAGGTCGCTACGAAAACATTTATATTAGCAGTCATGCGTGAGAGATACTTGTTTCTATTGCCGGTTAAACCTAATATATTGTTTGAAATCTTGTCCTTGTAACCGAATAGAAATATTTTCAACAGAAACCTAATACATGCAAACGCAATAATTTTGACTCGGAAGTTTTTCCCATATTTTTATATCGTGTATCGGTATTAAATTATACAAGAATGAAACTTATATATATAAATATATATATATATATATGATATTCCGTAGTAAAATTTTTTAATAAAATTATTTTTCGCTTTCGAACTTAATACTGACTATATAAAAATGACCATAATTTGCATCATAAAGTTTTATAATTATAGGTATGCGCAATTATGGGTTATTAAAAAGCTTTATGCTGTGGTGATTTAATTTAATTCAGGTTTTACCCATAGAACATTACAGTTTTATAAGTTTTTGCATGGTCGTCAAGTTTTATTTAGTTTTTTGAAATAATATTGATCATGAAAGTTACAAATATTCATCTCACTAAAAACAGTATATACTTACTATTATTTATTTAGCTAAATTTAAGAAAATAATCTCACTCTTGTCCTTTTTAAAGTGTCTGGTGATAGCATCCTGTCGAGTATACTTTATGAACTACGTTTAGTCTTACCTTTTATAATTTATTTACTTGTTACGCATACATCGAAAATGATCGTCTCTAATAACAAATAAATCACACACATGCATCAAAAAATAAACTACAAAAATATATCAGTATTATATGTAATTAATTCAGGGGCCCTATGATTGTTTACAGAATGTTAGCGATTTCACAAAATTTTGATGCATAACTACTTTTGCATTGTGAATGTTGTGACAGGCAGCTACTCCATACAATATGTTGAAACCACCGTTAGTAAACTATTTAAAAGTTAACAACAAAAACTATTTTAGAGGCAAACTAGTAAATTATAAGAACTTATTCTCATCTGCTTCACCCCCACCCCCACACACAATGTACAATATTTAGCGTACTTTTATATAGATGGAAAGCAATTCATTAGCTCTTGAGTATATTAGAAAAAAAAGGTTGAGTGACCTTGTACACATTGACCCCTCCTCCTACCGTTAGTCTGACGTGTTTTCATGAAAGTAAAAAAGTGGAAACTACCGCAATTTTAGATCACGAAACTCGTAAGAAGCTTTTTATTTATTTATTTTATGGTTCTGTTCTCTTGAAAAAGGCATGCAAAAAGACTTATAAAGAAGCTGTAGGCTTTATTATTACTCACATGGACATGAGAAAATTCCACCTGGATGTGGGATATCAAGCACAAATACAGTTTTCTATTAGAGTGAGCTCTTACATTGACAGGATGCTTGGCGTGACTCTGTCCATTAGAACACAATAATAGTTACAAACTAAGGATGGGCCTCTGAAGCAACGATCCTAAGCATTACTCGATCTTCATTCTTTGTTCTGCAGTTAACAAGAGCTACAGGAAGCACAGACTAGCAAATGGTTGTGTTACACAGGAAGCTCTTGTCTTCACGTGCAGATAAACCATTAGTGGATCTACGTATGCACTAAAGAACATCATTCAAAAGAACATCACGTTAGACATATTCATAACGGAGCTTCATGAGTATTATATTTTGTTGTGTTTAGGCTTTAATTGCGTTTAAGACAAATATAAGCAGATAGAACAATACTTTATCCGTCGATTTTTAGTGAATAGATGTATATATATATATGACGGTTATCATTTTCATTATTAGTAATCTACATAATCACTTAAGTCTAACAACTAACAAATTATAATTTTTTTTACAGTACACAAATTATTAATTATATCATAACATAGTACGCTTTTTCTGCTAATCTTCTGCCGTGTTCAGGGAAGCACTGAAAAGCTGTATTCAATCCCTGGTCACCTTGATAGAAGCTGATACAATACAATCACAACTAGAATCATTAACATTTCAGCAACTTAGTCACTAAGCCACGCCCATTAGAGGTAGAAAGCAAGATGTGTTTAAAACTATGTGTATTTCTTGATTTTCATTTAAAACCATTTGCATCCAATGTTCAGCATTTACATAAGATTCTCCTTGAAATACTCGAAACGTTTCTTTATGTAAATATGAATTCCCTATGTAGGGTTAGGTTACCTTTCCGGAATTACAATTCGAAACTCCTGGGTTTCAATTGCCGCAGTGGTTAAAGCGCGGATAATCTATTGTGTAATGTAGCGCTGTGAAACAACAATTGAAGTACACGCTTCATGGTAATATATCTTTAGTTCAAGACCAGCGACTGAAATTTTCAAATTTTTTAACGTTTTTGATATTCAATTTCAAGAAAACTTCATAGGGTAATTTTCTGTATATAAAGAGATAATCTGTTAAATTATTGGAACACCTGTTCACCTCTTAACTTTGCAAATGTTTTTAGAATTTTGTTTTATTTTCTCAATAGTTTATTTTAGTAAGCAGCTTACTCACTTAATTCTCTTTAACTACAAAAAGTTTTGTTGTCTTTGTTTGGGAACTGATTTTCCTGTAAATTTGATTTTGGCGGTTTTTTTGTTTTTTGTCAAGTGAAATTAAATAAACTGAAATCTGATTCGTCAAAAAGATTTAAAGTTAGCAAACTTGAAGATGTGTTGTTTCCAAAATTTTATTGCGGATTTACAACAGAGGTTTCTGAAAATCTAGATAATTTTTCTGAGTAGAAATGCTCATACCAATAAAATATTGAAAAATAAAATCAAAATTATTTATTTACAAGAACATTTATAAATAAAGTATTGGTAAAATGCTGTTATCTAAACCGAGAATGTAAAAGTATTTCATCAAATCAATGTGTCAATAAATGAACTATCATTTTAGTGATTTGTTTGAATACAACTCTTACTGAGCAACCGTTTATTTACTACACGACATTAAATTAACTTGCTGTCATCAAACATCAACAGAATCTTTAAACATATAATATATTTTAGAAGGAATATTCGAATTTAAACCAATAAAAGCTTAAACAAAGAGACATACATTAACCATAATCTCAACCATATAGAAAACTTGATTTGGTGATTAATAATGGTCGTGCCACCCCCTCTCTGAAAGATCGTCTCTTCCAGATATATGTAATAACAAGTATATAATACAATAAAGTGGAACCTGGTTCAGAGTTCACAAAAGAGTCCGAACAGTTAAATCTTTCTTTTTTATCAAAAACAAATCGGAGACTAAATATTATTTTGAAGTTACCTTCTGATGAAATATTTAAAATTCTCTTCAAGTCTTTAGTGGTTGGAAATTAAAAAGTATTCAAGCTCATTACGAATGGGGTCTCATGATGATTTAACAAAACCATGTCTAAATTTGGCAAATTTTGAATAAAAGTTTGTCAAAGTATAATTTTATTTTTATAATAAGTAAAGGAGTTCAAGTATGAAAGGATAGAATTAAAGATAAGAAATTTTCTTAAGTGGGAAATATATAATACTTTAAGAGTAATTTTGACGTATAAAACATGCTTTTAAAGAGAACTTACGGTTTCCATCAAGTGTTAATAACAAGCTAAACATACACTTTAGATTTACTTGAGCACTGAGTTAGGACCCATGGCGCCATTTAATGTGTTTTAATCTAGTACTATATTTCAGTATTAATAAACCTCGTTTGAAATAAAATGTCTTAAAGGTAGTCAGCTATAAAAAAAAGTTTAATATTTTTCTTGGCGTTTGTTCTTGTTTATTCCTCACTGCGAATCTGATTACAAATTTTAAATTACAAAGACAATATAATGTATATAAACACCATTCGTAAAACTTCTTTCATTAAAACGAATAATCTATTATAATTTCTTACGTTAAAAATAGTGCATGACTAAATAATTTTCTTCTAGTTTTCTAAAACAAAATATTTTTAATACTCTAAATGTTTTTCTTTACCAAAATTCGAAACATACATTTTCGATTTAATTCTAAAAACTTATTTCATTAGTACTGAGTAGACTATATATTTTGAACCTGAACTGGTACTTATGGATCAGGCATAGCCTAACTTCGAGTTGCTGATCAGAGACAGGACAACTTATCAGAAACCCAATTCAATTAATATTTAAGAATTCATAAAACCAAAAAATCTCAAAGTTTACAAACATAAAAACATATAGAATTTTCAGTCCGTATCCTGTACAGTGAACCTGTGAGCTGATTGTTTTTTAAATAAAGTTAACCTCATCAAACAATATTGTAGTTATTAAACAAGATACAGCACTTGGTTGATTTATTTTCATGAAATGCCATATTTTGTAGAACAAGTTTCTTTGTCAAAAAGGACAGGTAATAATTGCAATAATTACGTTTTCCACATTTGTAATTTGCTGCTTTTACAACGAGAAACGACGTCAAAGATTGACTGGAATAATGTTTTAACCACACTTTGACAATTTGTTTATAAATATATATTCCATATTTTTCATGCTAAAACTAAACTTTCTAGAATTGTTTTCTTGAAACTTTTGATCCTTTCAAATAAATTTTCAAACAAATAATATCTTAGATATTACACTGAATTTCAGAGTTTTCGAATTTATTGCACATTTAAAACATAATTAAGTAAATTTGTATGCAGTTTGCAACAAATAATACCTAGGATGTTTCTTTAACTTTCCTAGACTACAGTTTATCACTATTCTTCTTATTCAGAGTTGAAGCTAATTGGCTGAAAAGCGTTAATGCTATCAAATCAGAGTTTAATGCTCGTATATACAAAATATTTCAAATCTTATTGTATACATAACTTCATCATGATTTTGAACTCTGATTAAGTAATCACCTGCAACATATTTAACTGATTATTTTCAAGTAAAATTCTTTTTTTAATGAATTTGAAAAGTTATTTTTATTTTATATTATTTTATTTTTATATTATGTGTTCGGTTCTATTGCTTTCAGCATATTTTAATTTTATTGCACGTTCAAAGGAACGAGGCGGCCTTTGTTTAAAGTTTTAGATAATTATTTACAATGAATTTTATCGCTTCTAAGAAATTTAAAATATAAATCATTTATTTATCAGATCTGAAATGCAATTCATTTTTAAAAAGATTTAGTGAAATCTGATTCTAAAGGGCCGAAGGTACTATATCGATCTGGAAATAATTAAGCTTTTTAACAACTACTGTAGGAACAACAACAACTTTATAAATATGTTGATCTTAAGGCTACATCATGAACTATCTACCTATTCTCTATCCACTATGGGTGTTGAAACCAGCTCTTAGAGTTTTTACTCTTAGACTGAGCCACCGCTGGCTACCTTCAAATAATTCCAACATAATCTCTCACCATAATAAAATGCTCTGTGGTGTCCTCCCTCTCGAAAAGTCCACCAATGGTACAGCGGTAAGTCTACGGACTTACGACGCTAAAAGTAAGGGTTCAGCTTCACTCGGTGGACTCGGCAGATACCTAAATGTGGGTTTGCTATAATAAACACACACACCCCTCTCAAAAACAATTAAACAATCACTCTTTACAGACCCCTTATGGGTTAGAGGTAAGCTTACATTGCAAAAATCTGTAGCACGAATTTCTGCGGTAGACAAAGCGATTGTTTGTTTTGGAATTTCGCACAAAGTTACTCGAGGGCTATCTGTGCTAGCCGTCCTTAATTTAGCAGTGTAAGGCTAGAGGGAAGGCAGCTAGTCATCACCACCCACCGCCAACTCTTGGGCTACTCTTTTACTAACGAATAGTGGGATTGACCGTCACATTATACGCCCCCACGGCTGGGAGGGCGAGCATGTTTAGCGTGACGCGGGCGCGAATCCACGACCCTCAGATTACGAGTCGCACGCAGCCGTGGGGGCGTATAATGTTGCGGTCAATCCCACTATTCGTTAGTAAAAGAGTAGCCCAAGAGTTGGCGGTGGGTGGTGATGACTAGCTGCCTTTCCTCTAGTCTTACACTACTAAATTAGGGACGGCTAGCACAGATAGCCCTCGAGAGCTTTGTGCGAAATTCAAAAACAAACAAACAAAATCTTGTCTAAATTTACTGAAATTTGAATAATATTTATCCAGCTTTATTCAGATGTCAAGACATTTTCACCGCTTATGAGAACTAGTTTCATGTTCTGACCGTGAAAACTGACATATACATGAATTTTATACGAGACCTTCATTTTTTAAGTTCCAGAAGAAGGGTATTTTCTCACAAGAAAAGAGGGTACATAATTTATTACGTAGCGTTCAAAAAGTTTGTTTATATTTTAAACATAAAATGCTATCCTGTTAGAGTATATTATTATTTTTAATAAAAGACATTTGAAGCAGATGTATCTACTATTTTAATGTTACAAGCTAACTGAGATTAATTGATAATATGTGTATAAAAATGTCATTGAAAACGTTATTATATACTCTTTTATTGGTGTTTTTAATGGGAAATCGAAGAAAAATAATTAATTCACTTCTTTTGCTAATAGAAATGACAGTTAGAAAGACGAATTCTGTAAGAGAAATAAAAGTAATTATAACTTTATAGTTTCAAAACACCTTTTTTATTATTATTCTTTAAATTATCTAATCATGGACTAAAATAGTTTTAAAATCCACTTGAGTTATACGTCTGTTCCCTAGCGGAAAATATTAGCATGAAAAACAAAACACTAATGTCAAAATGAAATTTTTATTTAATCTACAAAAAAAATTACTTAACAAATAGTAAATCATTTCCGATAACAAAATTGATATTCTGTTGTGTGTTTTTGCTTGGTTGTTTATTTTGAAGAAAGATAAATTCAGCTTTGCGGGTGATACTCTTTGTTTTGTCACACATTCTATAAGTGGTACTTCATGCTATTCATTTGTCAAGCAGCGTGTTAGAAACTAAAGAACACAGATATAGCCAAGGTTAATACAAAGCATTTGTTCAAAAAGGTTTGTATTTTATTAGTAAGTCGAAAAGACAGTTTTAAAGCTAACAACTTGATTTTCAATGCAAAAGATATGTATCTACCAGCAACTTAATTTCAATAGTCGTTTATTACTTTAAATACTATCTCTTTCACAAGACAGCCGTGACGTGACACTTGGTGTTTTTTAACTGTTTTACGATACATATTTAGACAGCATTGAAAGTATTAGAAACTGGCTCTCTACTGTGTAAACCAGATTATAATTTCATTTTTTTGAGTTACATTAATTCATGAGAAGCAAAGTTAATTATTTATACAAATAGATAATTGATTAACAATTTAGATTATGCATAATTATTTTTATGATCAATAAATTTACTCAAATACTTTATTGTAGCACACCTCCGAAGTTATACTATATTCACATACGAGGGCTGTTCAAAAAATACGCCGACTGTTTGTTTTGCGCGGCTCCAGTTGGTTCCAGGGGAATCCGCTTGGTGTCGCTAGGTTTGTACAGATCAGCCGATTACGACGCCATTTCCCGATTGCAGATATCTTTATTTGTGTATTAGCTACGCGGTTTTAAGTGAAGTGCGATTTTTCGTTTGGCGGATTTCAGAATGAATGACCTGAAGGAGCAATGACTTGCTGTGAAATTTTGTGTTAAACTTGGAAAATCTGCGACTGAAACTTTTGCTATGCTTAACACGGCTTACGGTGATGTTGCTATGAAGCGTACGGCATGTTTCAAGTGGCATGAACGTTTTAAGGATGGTCGACAGTCCATTGAAGATGATGAGCGCCCTGGACGTCCTTCCACGTCAACTGACGACCCACACGTCGACAAAATCAACACCCTGGTGCGGGCAAATCGACGTCTGACTGTCAGGGAGCTTGCTGAAGAGTGTGGGATATCAGTTGGATCTTGTTACGAGATTTTGACCGAAAAATTGAAGATGCACCGCGTTGCTGCGAAATTCAGCCCTCAGAACTCGTGAGTTTTTGGCCAAACACTCCATCACTGTTCTTTCCCACCCACCCTACTCACCTGACCTTGCTCCTTGCGATTTTTTCTTGTTCCCCAAACTCAAAAGACCCTTGAAAGGAAGAAGATTTGAGACGATTCCCTAGATTAAGGCAAATGCGACGAAGGAGCTGGAGGACATTACAAAAGAAGCGTACCAGGACTGTTTCAACAAGTGGAAACACTGTTGGGGTAAGTGTGTGCGTTGGGGAGGAGAGTACTTTGAAGGGGTCCCAGACCTGTAACTTCTAAATAAAGTACGTTTTGTTTTATGACGTCAGTCCGCGTATTTTTTGAACAGACATCGTATATATATATTCCAATAAAATTTCGTTTTTTAATAAACAAAATTTACATATAAATTGTTGTCTGCAAGCCAAAAATGTACCTTGTAAGAGACAAGATAACTTATTTTTCAATACAGTTACATATTCTATCATAAAATAATTTCTCTAACATTTTCGAAAAACACTGAATATAATCGTTGGGCTGTAATTACTAACTTGGCTTTTATTATCGTTTTTGCATATTCATATAATTTTGGCACTTTTTAAAGAATCAAAGAATGTTTTCCTCTCAATGATTAAATTTATTGAACATTTATTGAACTATTTTTTTCAGTAATTTCTACTGAAATATTATCAAGATTCAATTTTTTTCATTCTTTAAAAGAATTTTATTTTTATATACGGGTGTCACAAGTATCCTTGTTTCATTAGTTGCAGAACTTTAAATTCATACTTTTACCAGTTTAATTAATTTCCTCCATCAAACCATTGACAAAGTAAAAATTAAATGCATCCATTTTATTTAAAGTATCTACAAAACTATTACCAAAATATTGTTTATTGATGATTTATTTAATATTTTAATAATACAAAATATTATTAATATTTTAATAATACAACTCCATTTACTTTCAATATAATGTTGAGATATAAAAATATTGGCATAATATTTATCTATGTTTATAATTACACTACTTAAATGATTTCTATATGTAATATACTTACTTTTACTATATCAAATTATTTTTCTTTCTAATTGTATTTCTTCTATAATTCTACATCCATTTATTATTATTTTTAATTCTAATTTCTGTTTTATATACTATACGTATCGTAATGTCAGTTAAATCAGTTTTATAATAACTACAAAATTGTATTTAACTTATTTACATGCTTCTTTTGCAGCCTGCGCTCTATAAAACATGTAATTCATGCTCTAATATGTTGGTATTGATAATACTAGCTTTCCTGGAGGTTATTTCTGGTATATTACAAAAATCACTTAAGTACAATGTTGGATAATGATCATTTACAAAAGATAAGGTAACGCCCATACTATTCTTTTTAATATTAGATATAGCATAATCTATTAAGGTATTAGTCTTGTTGGTAAGTTAAACTTAATTATTTTATTTTAATTGCAATAGATAAAATCAAACAATTGATTTACATACACACTTTTCTCCATTAAGATATTCTAATTGAAATATCCAACCACAATAATTGAAGAATGATTCTTATTTAACATATTAAAATATTCTCAAATGTGTTAACAAATATTTTCACATCACCTACAGGTAAATTGTAGATAACTCTATTTTGTTTTTTTAATTTATATTACAATAAATTCAGTACTTGCATACATTATCAAAATGTTTTGAAAAAACATCGCAAGAAATTTCCTGTTTAATATGTACTAGAATTACACCACATATTTGTCTTTCCTGTTAAAAAAGTAAGGAAAGTAACGTTAAATATTAAACATTATATCGTCATCTTTAAAACAAATACCGAACAAGTTAAATAACAATTTATAGAGCACAATTCACAAACAATTTCAACTCTATTTCTTTTTAACCTCGTGGCATTTATATAATATACTGAAAAACCAGACAAATTACTTATTTTTTGTTCAAATTGATAAATACCAATATAGTAGCCTATTATTTCTGGATCTGTTTCTTCAAAATTAAACCTATTTAATTAGTTAATCATTACATTATATATATTAACCCTGAAGAAGCCGCAAAGGCGAAACTGCGGTTTAAATAAAACATATTCTTTTATATTTATCTGTAGTATTAAGGTCGTTTTTTTTCTTAAGTTTTATCAAAATATGTAAATCCCTCCAGTATGCACTACAAATATTGAAAGACTTACAATTATGGTTCTTGAGCATTTCTTGAACTGGTCATTTCTCTTAACTCTGTGTAATACTTCTATACCATTAGACCATTGCTATCTTCTTGACTATTATCTCTTTGTTTTCCTCAACCGTTTCAAATGCTTCCATTAGTTCAAGATTTTGGCTGTTACTATACTGTTTAACCTCATTCAACCACCTACATGTCATATTTGAAATCTCTGTACATAAAAGTACATTTTTAGTTTTAAATTTTTCAAATTAATTTTTATGCTAATTTAATTTTTAGAGGATAACTGTACTTAGCTTTATAAGTCATTATATGAGAAAAAGTTATACGTTCCGATAGTGATGCTATTTTTACATTGTCATTTTTAATGTTTTAAATTTGCAACTACTGTGAATCTAAAGTAATTTTACTCAAATCTACCTCACTGTGACTGCTACTTGGATGGTGACTATTTTCGTATCGAGATTTCTTCTATCTCCAGCTGGACTTATTTAGATGGAAAAAAAAATTACGAAAACTTCTTCTGTGAATCCAACACAATAAAAGTGATTTGCTCCAGAACATTTATTATAACATTTTGTCGTATTACTTACATTACGAACAATTTTCTTCCACAAGACATAAATTGTTGCAAACTTCAGTCGACGCCATATTAACCTTAACAACTTTGTACTTAACTTATGAAATGTTTATGTCTGATATAATAGTCTAGCATCTTATGCAGTTACCTTTTCTTAATACTGTGGTTTAATTTTAGTGACTAGGTAGGATGTATAGTTAAAGGGTTAATAAACTAGAAGGGGTCAGTTTGGTATGGAAATGAGGGCGTGGTATTCAACACCACTAAAGGAAAATCGAACTGTCAACAGTGTTAGAGTCGATGATGGTAGAGATTGACGAGGTACTGAAAGAGAGAAAGGAGAGGCTTAATTCATCTCTCTTATCTCACGTTTAGATAAGGAAGCTTACTCAACTTTGCAGCAAGCGCAATAAAGGGTCAGTGATAGCTTCTCTGACAAGTACCATTACGCCTATGTCCACCACCAGACAAGCTCGATAAATCCTTAGCCCCGAAACAGAATCATTGGTAAAGCTAGTTACCATGACAACGAAAGATATGATCATTCTTATAAGAACAACAAGAATAGAAATAGAGCAAGCCAAACCATAATATGAATGAATCCATGATTTAGTAGGATTTTCTAGAAAGCCAGATAGCGACAAGCGTGCGAAATGTTCTACTTTGTCTTTCTGTCCGTATCATGGACGCATCATAACTTCACTATAATTTTTTTGAAAATGAGGTATTGCAAGAAGAACCCTTTTTGATAAGACAATTTACTCGTCTGATTTAAGTAATTAACCTAGAAAGTTGTTTTTTAGAAACTTATTAGTTTTGTTTCGTAGAAAAACAGTTATTTTATTTTTACTTGCTTTATAAAGCTTTCAGAACATGAGGTATTTATGAATTAATTGAATTATCCAAATTACGTTTCAGAGGAGTAATAAAAAATTCCTATTAATTTGATATTCTGCCATTCACCACTATGAGTTCAGTAGCTGAAAATTCTTATACACGAAACCAAACTTTAAAGTAAGTACAAAAAAGCGATATTATTTGAATATTGGGTATTACTAGTTTGTTTCTAATAGAATGTCACACAGGCCTAGCATAGCCTGGTCGTTAGAACACTCGACATGTACTCTGTGGGTCATGGGCTAGAATCCTATTACCAAACAGGCTTGTCCTTTCAGCCGTGGAGGTACTATAAATGTGACAATCAATCCAAGTATTCATTGGTAAAGAATAGCCCAAAAGTTGGCAATGGGCGGTGTTGCCTAGCTTCATTCCAGCTACTCTATCACTTCAAGATTATGGTCCTCTAGTAGAACGGATCTCACATAGAGTTCGAATAGCTTCACGTAAAATTCAACAAAAAACAAAGCTGTGTCTTGCGCGAAAATCGAATCCATAAATTTATCGTCCTAAGCCCTTAAAGTCATCGTTGAGCCTCCAACAGACAATGAATAATAGAGTTAACTTTCAAAGCTAAGAACAAGGAAGCTAACGAATGCCCTATAATCGCTTATTCTATTCAATACGTAGGGGAGTCATACTTATAATGTAGACAATTGTGAAATGTTTATGTTTGCTAATCACATATCAGTTTTTAATACACCCTTTTATGTGTACTAAACCTACTTTTTGCTTTTAAGTACAACACTTTCGAATAAGATTCTTTCTTTTAGACGTGCTTTTAATAAACAAGCAGTTCAATAATATTTTGTTTCTGTGTTTTATATTGTTAACTATCTTTGTTTTAATAAAAAGGTATTCTATGTTAACTTATTAAATTTTCTGTGTTATCGTAGCAGTTTTAAAATTTAAATAAGGAGTTGTTTATCACTGTAGAAAGACATCGTCGTCAGCTTATGGTTCTGTTTGTGGTACGTTTCCTTAGTAACAAGTAATGCTAGAAAACGCAGTGGATAATAATATACAAATTTCTCACCAAAAGTGAGAAGCTTTTCCTCAACTTTAAATTATTTATAAAATTTACTAATTTTGCAAATGACAGGTAAGACTATTTTTAACTTCATTGCTATTGTTTTGTGTTACAAATGGCGATCTGGAAAATACACATGTGTGTTTCATTTTAAATAGGAATAGTGTAGAACGACGCGCCACTCGTTTGCACCTATGTCTGTTTCGCTGAAGTATGTTTTGCCTATAGTCATTTCTTAAAAAAATAATATTTTGGGAAATAAAAAGTAAAAAAAAAAAATATTGTTTCTGCCTTTGATTAGAATTATTGTAATTAAAAGTTAATAAATTTGTCACACCATAGCTTGTTTGTATTTATTGAGTCCTATGCTCATGTAGAGATACAATTTTCAGAATTGTACAATAAATTTAAAAGATGAAGACTTGTATTTTTGAACGATTTAATTTTTTTACAATAAGTGAAGAAATAATTTCAATAAAGTGTTTTAAGTATGCGGAAGAAACGAAAATTATCTTTTTAAATAATATTTATAAAAACACATTTTATTTTACACCATACTTTTAAAAGCTTAAAAAAGGTAGAAATACTTATTAGGAGCGGGTTCATCCATAATAAAGTAGCCAATGGCAAAAAACAACTAATACACCTCCTTCTAAATCTCTTCAATCATGACTAGGACGTAGGTCGGTTTACCTTTTACTCAGGTAGGCAGGACAAAATAGCAATTAATTATTTCAACGTCAAAAGCCGTCATAATTAATGGGTGATCTCGAAAACATTAAGGTTGTGGATGAGTCGTTAATTACCAAACACTTATCTAACTGATTATAGATAACTACACCTAATTCGTTGTCTGGGTATTCATATAATTTAAAATGAAATCACTTATCCACAATCTTTGCTGGTTTATTTACAATTAAAATATTTCTATAATGATTTCCCTTTTAATAACAGAATTAAATTTATACTTGTTACTTCTGTGTAGCATTCCTTATGAGAGTTCTCTGTATATTCATTAGGTTATGTAAAAGAAAATATACATATTGACACAGAAGCTAAATTATATAAAATCCATGTTTTTAGGAAAATTAATATATAAAAAAATACTTTAGAAAGTTCTAAGTACTCTTCTCACCTTGACATCATCTAAGAATGTTGTCAAGATGGATGATATTATTTCATATTTAATGGAAGAAAATATATACAATTTAAGCTAACCTCACAATGTATATTTCAAGGTTTTGCATAAGCTATTAATTATCAGAAGAACATTTTAAAAATATCCTCGTTTTATATTAATAATAATAAGATTATATGAACCGTATGAATTGGGAAACTATATAAAATCTGCTTTAAAAGATAATCGAATTTTAAAGTATGTTTTGTTTAATAGATATTAATGAAATATTTGTAAATTAACTAATTGGTTTAAAGCTTAACGCTTTTATTATTATTATTAAACATTATGATGAACATATGTTAGAACATTATATTGAAAATGAAGTTATGGAAGATAAAACTACAATACTTTTGCACATAAGACTTATCTATATATATTTAAACATTTTATGTTAATATTTATTTATATTTACAGTTTTGATCCTTAAATCTGATGTAATTGTCTATCTAAAACACTTTATACAAAAAAATACTTCCTTCGTCAAGGTTTTGTTTAGGTAGTAATATTTAAGTTTATTACATGAAATACCCGAATTCCGCTGCGAAGTCCAAAAGCCCCAGTTCAAGCTCTTCTATTATCTCCAGTTACCACAAGGAGGTCCGTACTCCTATATAAACCACAGTTATAACACTTGTCTATGTATGTAAAGTTTTGTACTGATGTCTTGCGAATTATAGAAGTATTGCATTATTACCATCAGTGTATAAGTTATTCACAGAAAACATCTACAAGAGTTTAAAAGTGGTGAAATCATAAGAAAACATAAAGTAGAATTCCAGGCCAACAAATAAACTACAAACCATGTTTTTGTGTTGAGATAGAAAACATTAGAGTATATGGAAAATTTTTACTTATTCATTAATTCGAAGCAGGCCAACTCTGTGAAAGATCATGAAATAGTTTAAAATATCAGATAAACTAATACAAATGGTTAAATTTGTTCTGAGGGGAGCGAGTGTTTGGTGCAGATAGTAAAGTAGTAGATCAATTTGTTCAAGGTTTACAGTGGCCTAAGGCCTTATGTCACTTTTTCTCTTCAATATTGTACTAGAGAAAGTAGCAAAAGACATTTTTATAGGCATCAGGGAGTGTGCCTGACATAGGATGATCAAAATCTAATACAAATCTTATTCCTACGCAAAATTCTGGGTAATTTATCAGACGCATTTTAGCTCAGATTTACACCAGAAATAAATAATGGTAGCGGGCTACACCATATAGATCAGGACACCCCCAGATTATCTGGAGTCAGCTTGTGAATTTGTTTGTGAAAGTTTCAAGACTTTGGAAAGACTTTGCAAACAAATAAGTTTATAGACACTCATCGCCAATTAATATAGGACACAAAGGGATATCATGGCGAACCTCACATCCACAGCAAAAATATTTACGATAGTAACTTCATTGAATGCATAAGACTTTTTTCATGTAGAGGTACTTACAAGGCCAAAAGTACAAACGAAGTCAACTAATTTGGATATTCTTCACCAATGAATCAGTTTGTCTTTTCAGAATTAACTTCAGACATAGGCAGGAAGGAGTGCATGCCAGTTGTCAATAGATATCATATATACATTGATAATGATGGTTGACATTCAGGGATCATGTAAGTTTCTTTATTCGTAAAGAATACTGGTTGAGTTATTTTTATTCTTTTCTCCTTCATGAAATCGTTCAAGGATTCTACATTGTTATTATAAGGAATATATAGTATATACAGAAACTACAAAAACATTATTAATAATAAACGTCGTTAATTAATAACATTTTGTTATTTTTTCTCGTAAGAAATTAAAGGAATACACTTTCTTAAAAATGCCGTTTAAACAGCATTGTGATATAGAGAAACTAAATTTCACAAAATCTAACAGTTGGCACGACTTCAAGAGCCACATGATATAACTTCTGCATCACGTGTTTTCCCGTGGTAAAAAATATTGTTTAGCTGACGATATATACAAACTTCAATAGGATATAATTTATCATCTTTAAGGACCCTATTCATAGTACTTTCATTTTAGTCTATATTTGTTCCTGGAAAACTGATGTAAGCTGTAAATTATTTACCACCTGCCGCTTTATTATTTTTCTCAAAGAACTAAGAAAAACAGTTGTTCTAAATGGCAAGTCTTTCATTTTTTGTTCGTCAATTCAGTCGAATTGTGATGAGTTACCTTTGTTTTCGTTTGTTTTTCTTCTTGTTGAACTTTCTATCTGACTCTCAAGTATTGAATCTTCAGCATTTTATCAAACTCTTTCTTATCCGTTTGTTGTGATTGTTCGTATTCAGACTTCCATCTCACAATATTTTAAAGAAAATAACTGAATGTTAAACCTTAGGTTTATCTAACCTAACCTGACTGACTATTTTATTTCCTTTGCTATTTCTTTCCTCTTTTTTTATGGTTCCTATTATCTGCGTGTTCCAAATTATATATCCAGATAGAAAAGCCATTACCCTCTCTTGAAAACACTTTAAGGTGGAAAATATGAATTTGAAATTTGTGGTTTTCCAAACATTAGTTATTCATCAGATTACGTTTGTTTTTTTTTTTTTTTTCCAAACATTCCGCTTCTTCACCTGTTGTAAAATTACCACTATTTGACTTTGAGCCTACAGAGACTTTTACTACTCAGCTCAGCTTGGTTGAGCTCCTTTACTATTCTTGCAGATACTGAAAATCTTACCTAAATACTAATTTTAAATCAATTGGGGTATTGTTTGTTTGTTTGTTTTTTGAATTTCGCACAAAGCTACTCGAGGGCTATCTGTGCTAGCCGTCCCTAATTTAGCAGTGTAAGACTAGAGGGAAGGCAGCTAGTCATCACCACCCACCGCCAACTCTTGGGTTACTCTTTTACCAACATATAGTGGGATTGATCGTCACATTATAACGCCCCCCCCGAATGAAAGGGCATGCATGTTTGGCGCGACGGGGATGCGACCCTGCGACTCTCAGATTACGAGTCGCACGACTTAACACGTCATTGGGGTATTATTGAATGACATACCTATTTTCTTGTACCATACATTTTGTGAATTTTATCATATTTTTAGCATTTGATGTCAGTGTTGTTTTAATTTGGATTATTTCTGTTTATGTGTTCTAGCCATGTCTATTATACCCGCTTGCATCTGGATAACTTTATTGCTACAATACTCAAACTTTATGTAATATTTCCAGATTTTTTTTTTTCGTAACAAAGTTCAGTTTTTCAATACTGTGAATCCAAGGCTTGAGATGGTAATATTTCTCTAAAGGATACGAAACCTTCATCATCTCCTTGTTCTTACGGTATTGTTGGATTTGAAATTAGTGTAAAGTGGCATTCACCAGTTGCTAGTTTAACTTTCTAATGAGAAAGGAGTGGCCATTTTACAACCTTGTGTTTCATTGAATAAAATTATAAAATCTTTATTCTTTTGTTCTCTGACTGGTTACGTGTGTATTAGCAGTTGAAAGAGTTTTGTCATTGGTGTCAGAACATTTTTGATCAGTCAATTACTATGTAACTATATTGATATATGAAACATGTATTGCGCCACTTAATCTGCTTTTTGGTCACATTAATCTCTAACACTAGTGAATTACTACATTAAAATAATGCAGATTCCATTCCTTAAACATCAGTGACTCACAACCAGCTATATTTTATATGTATGCAACTTTTAATAAAGAATAATATCGATACTGTTTTGTACAGGTAATATTTTGTGTCTCCTGCCTTGTATTATCATATTGCATTGTACACCTTATATGTTTCATTTTTGTGTCGTTATTTTCTACTTCATGTATTTGATTAATACATTTGTTTTTCACGTGATTTCTCTGGAATAAAATTGATTGATTTACTTTCAAACCTGTGATTCTTTGTCCGCTATTGTTTAATTAGAACCTTACTGACATGCCTATACAATAAAAAGTATCCCAATAGTGAAACTTCTAAATGGCTCATTGAGCTGACCACTGTCCAAACATATTTAGGAAATCCGATATTTTGTTGTTTGCTTAAAACTATCTATGTCCACTTGTTGGGCGGCCTATCATGATCGTACATATATACTGATGTGTAGATTGCTTGTGCCAAGGTGTTTAACTTAATTGTCTCTAAATTTTCATTAGGCAGCATTGAGACATTTGACAAAGTAACGCATCGCAAACAAATCTGGTATATTAATTAATTCACAATGAGCGAGAAATAAAGTTTTCATTATTACCTGAGGCAAATTTTCTTTTTACCAAATCATTTTCTTGGAACTATTGGACCAAGACAATCATTTCAATTAAACATTAACTAGTTCGAGTTATCGTGCTTATTTTCACTTGCTTTATTGTCACATTATTGTACAATAAAATGCTCAAAATAAAGTTTTTAACCTTTCTAACTAAAAAAATTTCACAACATCACTCAACGACTTAAACCTGATCAGAGTTCTAAAGAAGAAAGTGTTCTGTGGCCATAGATACGAGTGCTATCCAACGAATGTAGATGAAGCACATTGTATAACTTTCCTCATCAGATTTATAGTTTACACGCAATTTAAACCGTTAATAGCACTTCCAATTTCACAATTCTATCTAAATTATAGTTTACCATGAGAAGATATTAAGATATGCATGAATACTTCACCCCAGTGGATCTAGTGTTAGCTTCTGGTTAGTGTACTTCCTCTGAGAACATAATAGTTTCTGGCTCGCAAACCAATGCCTTGAAAACATGATTCCGAAACTGGGGACGTAAGTGTGCTAAAATGAAGGTAAAATTTTATCGATTTATCAAAGAGAGAAGTCTAACAGTTGGCGTTGGATATTATTGTGTAGATGTGATATGTATCGTCTAGCAGTTCAAATTGAGCGACGACTATGCAAAAAAAAGTCTTATGTGTAGTTTTGTGCTTATTTCCAAAAAATAAAACAAACCTTACATAAAAACTGCTCATCTATTATATTGTTTCTTCATCTATTATACTGTTTGTTCATCTATTATGCTGTTTCTTTATTTATTATGCTGTTTCTTTATTTATTATGCTGTTTCTTCATATATTATACTGTTTCTTCGTCAATTCTCTAAGATGTTAAGTTAATTGAAATTATTCTTGACCATAATACGATATAAAGTTAATGTCTGGCATTTCAACTGATATTTTTGTTTACTTTTTACCTCAGTATAGGCTTAGCAAGGCTAATTGGTTGGTGTGTCCGGACTTTGAATTTCAGAATTTTTGTTTTACTACTCTTTGCGTCAAAAGCACCCTCCACACTGTGAGTATACTATAGGAGTGATAGTCTAATCCTAAGCGTTGATGATATGTGCTATTAACTAGATTCTCTTCTCTTCTATCTATCAGTTCCAAATTAGGATCAGCTATGTGCATTTTCCCTTCCGTAAGCTTTGCGCGAAATTCTGAAACCAGCAAACAGTGATATCCCTATTTCTTTTTCCATGCGTGTTATTTCTGATTATTAACAGGTTGGATGCCACACGACCCACCAGTGGGTCGTGATAGCCTTCCAATAAGGCCCACACGGTCCACCAGTGAGTCGTGCTCAATTTTCTTTATAAAGGGTCACTTATTGGCTGGGACGCAACGACTACATAAACACTTTTCCCAAAAGAAAAGTAATTGTAAAATGACTAGTGGGACCTGGAAAGCATCGGTAAAATAGACTTGGAGCCAATGTGTTAAGAATGTTTTGTTTTCGGTATTATTTACCCAGTCTAGATGTATAAACTCCTATTTCTAATATGTGCATGCAATCGAGATAATATGCAGTGTGTCTTTCGGTTAAAACAATCCCCCGCGTGATTCATTGGTTATTGTTGACAAGAGCGATGGTAACGAAACTTTATTTGATAGACAAACCTATTTAACTTTTACGATTTTTTTCAGCTTTTTTACACTGATACAGCTTTTCAACCTACAATCAGCACTATCATTTGGTGTAAATTAGCCCAAACGTGCAAAGTTATTCAACGAAAACTGCTCAAGTTTGACGAAAAGTTTTAGGCACATCTACGCAAACAGTCACGTTAGCTATAGATCTAAAATTTTTACTGTAGTTTTATCTAAAAGACGGTTGATGCAGAGTAGCAAAAATATAAGAAAAACGGTGCAGATACATAAGTAGCGGTTAGACCAAGCAAAATAAATTAGCCGTTTCAGCTGACATTTTTCAAAAGAATCACACGCGTGGACTGTTACTATTGATTATTCATTACCAACTATTCACCAGAAATTTACAAACGCTTATGAAATTATCCCAATTAAAAACTATTTAGCATCACATAATATTAACCTCGGCACCTAATATATATAATGATGGTTAACACGGCTGTAATCGTTGCATGGGGTGAATGGTGATGACGAGAAACTGTTAAACTAGATTCCATGGCCTTACTACAAAGGAAGCTATTAACACTGGTTCAAGGAAGAAAAATGACCACCATATATTTTAAATAATATAGTCGATCCTATAAAGTAAAGTTCTGTTCCAAATATTAGGGTTGCGACCCTAAAGCTAATGTTGGTTATTATCGAATGCCATATTCTTACTTGTAGTTTGTTGGTCAACGACATGTAATCAAAAACACCTTAGGTGCGAAAAAAAAATTGTGGTCGAAAAAAGGTTCGAGTGTTTGATTTAAAGAAGTGAAACAAAAACTGGCGGCCAAACCGGTAGCTACGATTGTAGCATTGATAAAAATCTTACAGTAAATATTCATTCACTAGTTAGATGGGCCGCACATTTCATTTTACCCACCATTATGTTGAACAAATAGTATAATAGTTTAACTCACGTGTCTATAAACTGCCGGTCAGACGAAAATTGAAACTACTATAAAATCTAAAGTATTTCAAATAATATCTCATAATTCAATGAACAACGTCTTAGATTCATAAGCCAGTGTTTTTAATAAACACAATTTAAAAGTTTAGTTACATAAGCTGACGAGTTTGATAAAAATGGTGTGACATGAAGTTACGTGAATAAATTCTTCCACTAGAGTAATCTAAATACAGTTTAACAAGAGCAAATACTTTTGGTTAAAATAAAGTAAACATAGCGTTATGCTTACAAGTTTTTTCAGTAGAGTCATCTAAACACAATTCAACAAGACTCAACACTTTCGGTTCAAGTAGTTTACATGTAGGCTTATGTGAGTTAAGTAAAAATGACGTTAACACGCTGTTGACTCAACACTTTCAACAAATTTTATTCAAACGTGTATTATCACTAACTGTAAAATTAATCTAACGGTTTTTTTTTTTACCAAAAGCTTAACTTACATTATCAAAGGTTTTACTTTTAGAGATTAACTTGTAGGCTTTAATAAAAATAATATTAAAATTTTAATGTTTCATTGACGATGTGTGAATTTCTTCTTGACTAATTTTGAATAACTTGTATAATGATTTAGAAAATCTCTATGTTTTAAAGTGAATGATGTTGTCTGTTTAATTTTAAAGGTTTTCGTAAAATGCAAGGGTTTTTATAATTGTGGAATTCTATCTGTGAACACCATTATTAGTGTAATAATAATATTATAATCTTTACTTTGCTTTAACGGTCACAACATTTGATCATGCCGAGCTGATAAAAAGGAACTGATAACTTATTTTAAAAAGATATTAATTAAGAAGAAAAACAATAAGTGAACTGCTTATTTACGACTGCAAATGAATTTTAAGAAACTTGTTTTTTTTTTTTTACATGGTTGATGTAATTATATGTACTTGAAGACGTTTCATTGACCCAAGCCTACCTGTTATGATTTACAGACTCCGGTGAATAAATTTCAATAGATATATGCGTATCTTACGTTGCCTATAATATTGAGTTCGATTTGTTCATTATTCTGAGTAGTGTTTTAAACACATACTTTAATATGAAAGATAAATTTGTAGGTGTATTGGTTTAAATAGTGTTATGAGGTATATGTACTGATGAACAATTGTCTTAAAACGTTTCATTATAGCTTGTACACAGATTTCCAATATTGTTTAAACGAAGTGATACAACAAACCTATTACTAGATTTACCTATACTGTTTATATATCTATTAATGATCCATCTGTGTTAACACTCAGTAAATAGACTTACCTGTTTCGGTTGAATAATATCATTCGACAAATGTTCTAACAAATTACTTTACTGAATTTTCATTGTTTGTTTCAAGAAGTCAGAGGTTTTTTGTGATGGAAGTTTTGAACACACTACAAACTTCACGAATCATTTATATGCGTGCTATAAATTTGACAACAAAAAAGTGCCACTTTCTCTGTTCTGACTGCACAATTTTTTTGTTTTTGAATTTCCCACAAAGCTACTCGAGGGCTATCTGTGCTAGCCGTCCCTAATTTAGCAGTGTAAGACTAGAGGGAAGACATCTAGTCATCACCACCCATCGCCAACTCTTGGGCTACTCTTTTACCAACGAATAGTGGGATGGACCGTCACATTATAACGCCCCCACGGCTGAAAGGCCGAGCATGTTTGGCGCGACGGGGATGCGAACTCGCGACCCTCAGATTACGAGTCGCACTCCTTAACACGCTTGGCCATGTCGGGCCTGTCTGCAAAAACCAAAGAATTTATGTAAGCTATGTGTAAGTTTCACAAGTTTTGTACACGAATAAACAAATTTAAAGAGTTTTTTTCGTCGACAACGACCTACCATTACATGATGTACACACACTATACAAGATAAAAGCACCTATCAAGACCTACTAAAAAGTGTAAAGAGGTTAAAGTTACGAGAGTTATACGAAATTTTTTTTGAAATCTTTTAATTACTAGTCAATCTTTAAATAACCTTTCTTAATTGGTCTTTAGCTATTTATTTTGCATCAACTATTAAAAACAGCGTGTGTTTAGCAGAAAAACACATACTAAGTTGCTACCCAATGGAAACGTTTTATAAAGATAAGACTATGAACAAAATCCTGTAAAATATTACTGTATTTTGTCTCTTAATGACCTTTAGACTTGAACAATGATAGTTTGTCATGTGGATCTGTTTGTTGGGCGAAAAAATAATCTCGCTCATTTTACTTTTTTTCAGTTGTTCATATCACTGTGGGACACGTTCAGTGATGTAAGTAGCTTTAGTTCAGAATGTATAAATCCACCTAATTGTACGAATTTTAACATTTACACTGAGCTCCCAGTGTTATTCTATGTTTGATCATTGTGAACTCTAAGCTATGCGATCGTATTTATTACATATGGCTACTAGTAACATGGTGGTTCTAACGTTGTTTGTTCGTCTTGAATTTCACGCAAAGCTACAAGAAGGCTATCTACGTTAGCCGTCCTTAATTTAAAATCGTAAGACTAAAAGGGAGGCAGCTACTCATCATCACCCACCGCCAACTCTTTAACCAACGAATAGTGGGATTGACCGTCTCCACAACTGAAAGGACGAGCAGGTTTGAAGCTGTGTTCCTCAGATTGCGAGTCGAACGTCCTAACCACCTGGCCATGCCGGGCCAGAATAAGTAATGAAATTACTGTTCGTTGTTCTTTCTTGAAATATCGATGGAAATATTTAACTGAAAATTTCGCTACCCTAATCAGCAATGGGAAAACTAACTAAGATTACTTATAATGATCTGATTTCTTTCGAAACTACTGATTACATTTTTACAATAACATTATATAGTGGGTTTATTTAAGGAAATATGTTTGTTTAAGTTAATTTCATAACAATAAGTTTGCTTTAACAAGGATTAAATATTTTATATTTGGGCGTTTCGTAACTTGAATCTGTAATGTAGTCTTTCAAATTTGTGTCGCATACTGGAGAGATTTAAACATTTTGATTTAAAGGTTAGAAAAAAACAATCTTTATGCTCTAAGTAATTATAAAAGTATTTTTTATATTTTTAACCAACGTTGCACTTCTATGGCTTCATCAGGCTTAGTAGGTACAACCTTGATAAAGCAGTAAAGGTGAAATGCTCGTTAAAATAAAAACTTCTTTCATAAGATGTTGCAATGTAGTCTTTGAATAATTTGGTTCGTTCAGATGTTGCTAAGTAGGTGAATTGACAAAGAATGTACAAATTATTTATATCATTTTTAATTGTCCAAGACAGCAAAATTCTAAGAATAAAACATATTGATAGAAAACTCGTTAGAAACATTTTTTGCATTAGATGTAAAAGAATTACTTCTAATCTTTTAAATTTATATCTCTGCCTTTGCATTATATATTTTGGTAGCTATACTGGTTTATTTTTTGGTTATCATCTTCCAAGAATACAAGCTTAAATTTAATTATAGTAATTATATTGTGTCTTGACTTCCTTTTTCTCTTCTAGCGAAAGAAACCGACTTCGCAAGTGATTATTAGTTTAATACATTTTAACAATTCCATACAATTTATCATGAAAGCAAAATATCGATCTAATTTTAAACTTAAACCGTTTATGAATTAAATTATTTTCTGTTATATCACCAATGTTCTAAAAGAAACCTATTTAATAAACGGAGACTAAATTATGAAATAAACAAATATCATTCAATTTTTTTGTTTGTACATTTCATTTAATAAGTTCAGTACATATAGTAACAACAATATTAGGTTATACCTTTGTTGCTAAGCATAAAGCCATTTTTGGAATACTTTGTCACCTAAATAACTGGTTCGCTCAGGATTTTTTAGGTTGATGTATTCTGGATGTCTTGAATGTATTGTTAAGTAATATAGAAATATAAACTACATATTTTCGTTTCTAGGCAATATGACATAAAGTCATTCTCGGAATGCATTGTTACCAATACTGACCTTACTATATATTAGAAGTTGCTATATAAGAAAACATTTCTTTTCTGTGTGGGTTTTCGCTAATACTTGCCTAATTTGGAAGATGCACATGCGCGCACACACATGTTAAATATATGTAATACATAGATGAACACTTTTAGGGTCCACTTACTTTGGGTGCAAAATTTTAGGTTTCTAGGTTCTTAGTATGAGTGCAAAATTTGAAACATTTAAGCTTTCTTTCTTGAAGTTATGGGGGTCACACAAAGAACCACAGGTAGCCCTTTTGTTATTATATATTGTCTCAAACATTTTCTTTATTTTTATCACTTTCATATTTTTCTCATGTTCATTCCAATTCTTGCCTTAAGACTGCGGCCCGTTTTTGAAATTACCTGAACTGTTTAACGTTGTTTATTTGAAGTCCTTTAACTAGGTGAGGTGCAACAAAAAGTTTGAAAATCTCACAAGCAAAGAGATCTTTCAGTACCTGATTGGATCTGGCATGATCAGGTGGTTAAGACATTCAACTCGTAATCCGAGGTTTCCGCTTCGAATCCACGTCACACCAAACATGCTCGCACTTTCAGCCGTAAGGACGTTATAATGTGACAGTTAATCCCAATATTCATTGAAGAAAAGTAGCCTAAGAGTTGGTGGTGAGTGGTTATGACTAGCTGACTTCCCTCTACGAGGGCTGTTAAAAAAATACGCGGACTGTTTGAATTGCACGGCTCCAGTTGGCTCCAGGGGAATCCGCTTGGTGTCGCTAGGTTCGCACAGATCAGTTGATTACGACACCATTTCCCGATTGCAGGTATCTTCATTTATGTATTAGCTACGCGGTTTTAAGTGAAGTGCGATTTTTTTGTTTGGCGGATTTCAGAATGAATGACCTGAAGGAGCAACGACTTGCTGTGAAATTTTGTGTTAAACTTGGAAAATCTGCAACTGAAACTTTTGCTATGCTTAACACGGTTTACGGTGATGTTGCTATGAAGCGTACGACATGTTTCAACTGGCATGAACGTTTTAAGGATGGTCGACAGTCCATTGAAGATGATGAGCGTCCTGGACGTCCTTCCACGTCAACTGACGACCCACACGTCGACAAAATCAACATCCTGGTGCGGGCAAATCGACGTCTGACTGTCAGGGAGCTTGCTGAAGAGTGTGGGATATCAGTTGGATCTTGTTACGAGATTTTGACCGAAAAAGTGAAGATGCACCGCGTTGCTGCGAAATTTAGCCCTCAGAACTCGTGAGTCTTTGGCCAAACACTCGATCACTGTTCTTCCCCACCCCCCTACTCACCTGACCTTGCTCCTTGCGATTTTTTCTTGTTCCCCAATCTCAAAAGACCCTTGAAAGGAAGAAGATTTGAGACGATTCCTGAGATTAAGGCAAATGCGACGAAGGAGCTGGAGGACATTACAAAAGAAGCGTACCAGGACTGTTTCAACAAGTGGAAACACCATTGGGATAAGTGTGTGCGTTGGGGAGGAGAGTATTTTGAAGGGGTCCCAGACCTGTAACTTCTAAATAAAGTACATTTTGTTTTATGACGTCAGTCCGCGTATTTTTTGAACAGATCTCGTAGTCATACACTAGAGCAAATAGTCCTTGTGTAGTTTTGCGCGAAATTCAAAAGTAGATAATATCAGAATGATGACTCACAAAAAGTCCAGCTCAGAATGCACTAATAACTTTGTCAAAGATTGCATCTGTATGAGAAGTAAAGAATTACTTACCTCAAATTCATTCTGAAGAAGACAAACCTCTCCAGCATGATATATAGAATGGCTGAAAAGTGAATTTATGAAAGAAAAATGATTCTTCAAATTTGACAAAGTGCACTTAACGTTAGCCAACATTAGTTTAGGGTGAAAAGTCATGAAAAAAATTGGTGTTCTCCTAAATGACATACAAAAGATTTTGAGAAATAAGCACTACATAAACAATAATTGCTAAAGAACAAGCACTTTTCTAACTAACGTAAATGGATTTTGATGATATAAAGTTTGTGAAATTATAGCGAATGTTTGTTTGTTTTCTGAATTTCGCGCAAAGCAACGCAAAAGCTATCTGCCCTAGCGGTCCCTAATTTAACAATGTAGCACTAGAGGGAAGACAGCTAGTCATGGCCACCCACCGCCAACTCTTGTGCTACTCTTTTGCCAAAGAATACTGGGATTGACCGTCACACTTAACGCCCCAACGACTGAAAGGGCGAGCATGTTTGGCGCAACAGGGATTCGAACCCGCGACCCTCAGATTACGAGTCGAACGTCTTAATCCACCTGCCCATGCTGGGCCGAAATTATAGTGAACAAAGATGTATACATTATGCAAATCAAGCTAAGTAAGAGAGTTTGTAGTTTTCATCTCACAAAATATTGTTGAGTCTTTCATATTTCAGTCTTTATGTAGTTGTGAAGGGCCTGGCATGGCCTAACGCGTTAAGGCGTGCGCTTCGTAATCTAAGGATCTTTGGTTCGCGCCCGAATCGCGCCAAACATGCTCGCCCTCCCAGCCGTGGGGGCGTTATAAAGTGACGGTCAATCCCACTTTTCGTTGGTAAAAGAGTAGCCCAAGAGTTGGCGGTGGGTGGTGACGACTAGCTGCCTTCCCTCTAGTCTTACACTGCTAAATTAGGGACGGCTAGCACAGATAGCCCTCGAGTAGCTTTGTGCGAAATTCCAAAACAAACAAAACAAACAAACAATGTAGTTGTGAACCTGAGTGATGTAAAAATGTCATTGTTCATTAGTGTTTTGGTGGTTGCATATGTATGTAAGTTTTTGTTCAACTGAAACTGAGAACATACAGTTTTTACAGATTATTAACAAGTTTCATCTGTTATATTAAACTAACATTTATGCCATGTTTAAGTCTTGTCTCAGCCAATATACTTCAGCCACGATGCAAATCATAAGGTAACAAAACAAGATTCATCCTAATGTGAAAACGATCTTAGTAGCAGCATCTGAATGTGCTATAGAAACTGATGTAAGCGATAAGTAATTCTTCTTTCAACTTTCCCATTCTAGTGTTTTATCGCAACTTTTTTCCTGATAGCTCTAGTTATTGGCTTCAGTTTAGGATCTTGAATTGATTTGTATGTTTTGTTATAATTTCTTTAAAAAGTTTATAATTAGAATAATGTAAGTTAGGTTAACATCTTTAATATTTTTTTGAAAATGTTAACACTTATAGTTATCAGACTATAATGGAACTCTTGGTTATATGATAATGGATAATCTTTTTTATTACGTGAATAAGCAACACCCAACCTCGCGAAATTTTTATCCTGTTAACATGTAGATTTGCAACACGATTTTTCCCATTTCGTCTCCGATTTCCTTCAGAGAAAACTTTATTTTTCTCCAATCTAAGGGTGTGGATATCACGTTGTAAATACGTCACATGCAGATTTAATGCGCTGACGCCACTCATAATTAATAATAATTTTTATACTTACGAAATAATAGAACTGATCTTAAAAAAATGAATTTTAGGCTAAATAGTTAAGTCTAAAAACACCATTTTATTATATAAAACTCGCCGTGACAAAGAAGTTGAAGGTTTTGAACCCGAAACAAACCTTATTTTTTTTATTACATAAGTAAGAACACGTGAAAGTTCTTATATATGATTAGGTTTGATTTGAGTTTTTCAAACTTCAGTTGTCCAGTTATTTTAACAGTGCTAGTACTGATGAAAGAAAATGTGCATGAATTTTTAGTCAGAAACCAAGGAACTACTGAAAATTAACAAATACTTTTGTAATAGAATTAAAAAAAAAAATTCTAGAGGAGAACTCTGCTATATTTCATGATATTATTTCTACCTAATCTTATCTACATGTAGTTATTTCCTTTGTATGCTTCTTTACATTGTGGTTTTTTAGATCCTGAAAGCAGTTTATATTGAAAAAGGTAAAATCAAGTTTAGTACTGTAATTATTTCTGTTGCCTGCTACATCAGTTATTGCTTTTACAGATTGAAATAATATAAAGTAAACAATTAACTCAGTTTCAATATTAAATGGTGTAGCTAATTTTGTAACATGCTTAAGAAGCAGTAAATTTTAAGCTAAGTAACAGGTTTAATGAACTCAAACAGCAAATGGTGTAAATATAAATACAACTGCAGAAATTTACTTAGGAAATAAAGGATATTACATAGAGAAACTAACCCAAGAGGTAGCATGAAAGGAGGACATCACACGCTGTTTGTTATAGTTTTGTATTATGACTTCTCTGCATCAAGACATGATTCAAGAAATAGTGTGAAAAAAGGACATAAGATACTGTCTGCTATAGCTTGTATTCCGACTTCCCTTCCTAAAGATATATAATCCTCTTCTGGGTGACAATCATTATCACCGATCTAGTTGGATAGATTAGATTTGAAAGTGTATAAAACCGTTGCTTTTAATATTATGGATTATTGGTATTGATCTTGAGTTTTTTATACCGTTTAATAGTTAGGGCTTAAAGTATATTTTACTGCTGAATAAGTGTGGATCTATTGTTTTTTTTAGAGAATATGAGGGATCAATATTTCTTGCTTTCTGTAAAATGCTTCGATGTCAATTTGAATTTTTATCCAAGCAAATTATTCCATTTTTTAGACATCTATGAATATTGATGAAACACTGGGCCGAATACTTTGAATCGTGATAAATGACCTACCATTTACTGGATTAAAACAGTTGCGGGAGGTTACTTGACCATGAATATCTCGTAACGATGTGAAAGCCATGCTAAGTGATACGTCGTTATCATTATATTAAGCAGTTGACTCAGACGTCACATGAGTCATTTGTATCTCGCCGATTCCTCCTTTGTCCCAAGTCTTCCCTCCTGGAGTTGCCCCAATGATGGGACATCCCGTTAACGGATCCTACCGGAAAGCTAAGCTGATATGCTCTTCACACAAACTATATACCCCAGATTACAGTGTCATTTTTCCACAACTTGGTTAGTAGGCCCCCGATACAGACGAGTCAGTGATGTCATTCTTCCATTTATCATCGTAAAAAGCTTGGTGAACTAAACTTTAAACTTTGATTATGTACAGAGAAGTCAGCTGTGTTCATAAATGTCCAGTGTTCATCGAACGACTGACTCATAGTCACCGTGACTAAATTATAGGAGTAGTATCTTCATCTACTTTATTTTGTGTTTTTTTTCTACTGTCGGGATGACTTATCATTATTGCCCAGTAGCAGTACATGATTAATTGATGTCTTTGTTTCCTGTCTCAAATCACGACGAGTGTTTATTTTTTATATTTCACTAACTGATTTAGTTACTCGATGCTCATTAATCAAGATGACAATCAAGAGCAAGAATAAAACAATTCGTCAAAACATTCATTCAATCAAGAGGACTAAATCACGCTTCAACCATCAGCTACTCTATCTCACACATTGGTGAATCACGCAGTAGAAATTTGAAAGCCTAAAATATAAACCATTGATAATAAAAACGAGGGTTTATTCAAATGCTTCATGAAATTATGATTAGTAAATATTGTATAGAAAAATAGTTAACACCTATTACTACTAGCCCCACTTTATTCAGTTTATCATGTAGTATCACTGCATAAGGGCGTTTGACTTGAAATCTGAGGGTCACGGGTTCGAATTCCTATCGTATCAAACACGCTCGCCCTTTTATTCTTGGGCTACTCTTTTACCAATGAATAGTGGGATTGTCCGTCACATTATAACGCCCCCATGGCTGAAAGGGCGAGCATGTTTGGCGCGACGAGGATTCGAACATGTGACCCTTAGAATACAACTCGAGTGCCACAACCACTTGGCCATGCCAGGCCATAAAAATGGCATTCCGAAATATTCGAACCTTGTAAATAAAACGTTGTATGTTTTCTCACTGTCTTCATCTCCATTATTAGACTTCGGTTTCCCTATCACGAATCCATTGCTTTTGTGTTGTTATTTTGAAACTGTGTAATAGAATTTAACACTAGTGGTAGCATGGTAACAATTTACTAGCCGGAAATTCAATGCGTGCGACTTCATTAATATTTTTGGAGTTCAAGAAATTTTCAGTGTATACTGATAGTGTAAAATCATTATTTTGGGGTACTTTCTGATTATTTCGATCCTGGGCCACTTCAAAACTCCCCGACCATTTTTATGTTATTGATATTTTATAAAAGTGTTTGCTGTAGCACTTTGATAGTGCACTTTTCTTATATAAACAGTATCAATAGCATATTTTAAGTGTGATGATAAGATAAGAACAATGCTTCTAACACTTTACATCCGCTCTTCATGTGCGATAAATTCTTAAGTGCTTTTCAGTCGTGGGTTAGAGAAATGATAATACTAAATTATTTAAGTCAAAAATATTTATTTTATATTGTTCTTTTATTCTGCCTAATGAAACAAATACTTATTTTCCGCCTCCATAGTTTTATTTTTCGACTTTGATACCTCCTGTAAGCGTCGTTGATGTCCTGAAGACATTATTATTGAGAATTTCTTTACATGTCTCCACTTCCGTTTTTAATCAGGATGAGAATGTTTGCCTTGGGAACAACGATACAAAGATGATAGAAAACAGAAACTTTAACTTATATATGTTTCAGACACATTTAGTTCTACTCCGCGATGTAAGCAATACGTGAACTTAAATATGTCATCTCCACAGTGGACACAGCGTAAGTTGCTCATTGTATGGCTTTGCGCTGAAAACAAACAAAAAATGTGGATCCGACGTTCTTTGATTTGTTTTTCTTGTCGACACCAAAAACTATTACTAGCTGCCTTTCCTCTAGTCTGTTACTTCAAAATCATGGATAGCTCATGGAAATAGCTCTCGAAATGCTTTGCAAAACATTAAACAAAAAGCAACAATAAGTAAACATATACTGTATGTTTTTATTGTTGAGTTCAGTTTGCAATGTGACGGACACATTATTTTAAGAAAACCTTACGCGCTAGATTCTATGCATAATATATTTGTAAGACTTTGTGGAAATATAATAGAAACATTATTTATTTAATATGAGCACGATTATCTGACAAAAATAATATCGTATTTGATTTAATATTACATAATTTTACAAATGATAGTTTTGCAAATAGAATATTAATACAAAACAAGATACTTTGATTCACTAATAGATAACGGAACGTTTATGAACAATAATGTTACGGATAATCCTAAATTGTTGCAACCTTATCACAAAACACATATTTTTATTAAATAAAACATAATATGGAACACATTAAGAAATTGGGGTGTGAGGGGGTTTTTCTTATAGCAAAGGTACATCAGACTACCTGCTGAGTCCACCGAGGGGAAATGAACCCCTGATTTTAGCTTTGTAAATCCGGAAAACTTACCTCTGTACTAGCATGGGACGTTAAGAAGTCGTCTTATAAAATTAATTAATTAATATTATAAAACATTAATTTCAATTATTAGATTCTAATTCCTATTCTTGAACGTTTTTCAGCAAAGAACTATTACCAAATTGAATATGTTTTGTTTTTGTGTGTATTTTTATGGCATAGCCAAAACGGGATATCTGTTGTGTCCACCGAGGTGAATCGAATCTCTGATTTTAGCGTTGTAAAGCTGTAATGATCTATAGAATCCAATAGCGGTAACCTAGATTATAACCCGATAAACAGCTAACTTGTATGAAGCAATTGATCACTTATAACTTGTACTGAGGTTAATCACACTTAATAAGGACGAAGTTCTCAATTCCGGGCTTCTCTTGGGAACTTTATCACTAATCGCCATGGTTACTCACTATTGCTTTCCACCGCAATTTCTTTAATAACAATTTTCTGGTAAGGATCACAGGAACCGTGACAATGCAGTTGCAGAAACTTTCTACAGATTATCCACTGTATGTGATCGTAGGATTTGAAGACTACGTTTAAGCAGATAAGCGTGATGTACAAAAGTCCATTGTAGTTGCATCGGTAAACTTGCAGTGCCGTATTTAAAGTGGGTGCAACCAATGCAATTGCATGATGGGGGCCTCGACTATCAATGGGCTTCCAGCATAGGAGTATTTGCAAGGGGGTTTTAAATAGTATTTCCATTTTGTAAATTTGCTAATTGTTTGGTTAGGCTGAATTCTTTTAATTTCAATTTTTCAACTATCTTTCTTATAAAAATAATGAATGTTTTGGAGATGCTACTGGAACTTTACATTATTTTTATATTACTAGAAAGTATGTGCAGCTTTATTGTTTTGGTTTGTTAGGTCAGACATCTTTCTTTTTTCAACTGCATCTTTTCCTTTCTGGATGAGACTTTTCTCCGAATTCGATTGAGCATCGTCTCTTATCTGTTGTTATCCAGCGTGCGAGTTTTTGTTTTCTTCCATGAGGAATAGCAAGGATTCACTTCCTCGAAGCGTTGTATTATTTTACCTCACATCACTTAAGAATACCTACATATGAACATTTTTCTTTGAAAAGGCTTTTTGTTATACTCCAACAAAAATTTCCACGAGAACAATGCACAATTATTGTGTTATAAAATTAATTTGAACCAAATACGTAAGAGCTAAACATGCTACCAGTGGTGCTTGTGCTCTCACCTGTAATGATACATCTGTACAATAATGTATATAAATGGTTCCAATAAGGTACTTTTAAACGTCTTTATAAATCGATAACCTCAAACAAAAATACATAGCTTGTATAAACTTATAAGCCAAATATGAAACAATAAACCCGAACAAAAGTACTCATGCCGTCTATAGGTTTTAAATTTGTACTTCTTTCGAGTAAATAGGTTCTAACAAGTTTCAACACTATTCCATTTTTAGGAAATAACCTGGGACTTATAAGAAACTGCTTATGATATATCTATTATATTCCTAAGAACCAACAAATCCTTTCAAAAACTACCCACTACAGGAAATTAAATTTAAGAAAATATTAATATTTGTGAACTTGTAGGGACGTTATGAGTTGTATTATGAAAGGGATATTCCCCAAGTTAAATAGTGTTTCTTGTTTAATCGTGTGACCTTTAGCATTTAAAATATTTTATGTGTGTTTTAACAGGAATTTTCACTGAGTAATAATTATCTGCATCTCCTATTATAGAGAAAACTGAATGAAATGAACACCGTGTGTGTCTGCTTTTGTTTCTCAAAACAATATAGTGCTACATGTGTAAAAACGGCTCGTTTGTGTTGAGAAAATTTTTTACGTAGAGGAGCGAACAACGTTTCGACCTTCTTCGGTCATCACTTGATAATATGGTATTAAATCGACATCACTAATTAATATAGTGCTACAAAAAAAAAGTTTTACGGAATAATAACACGTTGTTGTTTTGTATTAAATGTTGTATTATACTCTTCAAAAAAAGAAACGCAAAAGGGATGTTTTTGTTATTTTAAAGAGAAATATATATAAGGCTATGGAATTGTCATGAACAACATGGATCAACTCGTGAGCGTCCACGATCTGGCAGATCTCGTGTGACCACGCCCGCACGAGATCGCAACATCCGGTTACGTCACCTTCGGGATAAGACCACCACTGCGACGTCTACTGCCTCAACCATACCAGGGCTGCGTAGGATTTCCGATCAGACCGTACGCAACCGTCGACAAGATTCTTAGGCCCATGTGCAACTCATCATGGTGAACGTGAACGACGTTTTTCAACATGACAACGCCCGTCCTCAAACAGCCTGACTCACCACTGTCTTCTTGAGACACCACAACATCAACGTTCTTCTCTGGCCCTCCAGATCACCAGATTTAAACCCCATCGAACATCTTTGGGACGAGTTGGACCGACGTCTGTGACGGCGACAACCTCAACCGCAGACTCTACCTCAGCTTGCAGCAGCTTTGAAGGCTGAGTGGACAGCCATTCCACAGGATGTGATTCGTCATGTCATCGCTTCCATGGGCAGGAGATGCCAAGCAGTTATTGATGCTCACGGGAGGCATACTCGTTATTGACGTTGAGTGACGTTAAACTTCACCTAGTGAGCGCGGACTTCGCCTTTGCAGACTTTGGATGTTCAGCAGTGAATGTGCAAAGTTTCACATATGTCATACAGAACTACCTGGAATAAACTTGTAAACAATTTGTCTCATATTTTGCCTTTTGCGTTTCTTTTTTTGAAGAGTATATTATGTGTAAAAGAATAACCTTAAGCTATTTCTTTTCTAAACCATAATACGAATAAATATTATTTAAATAACAACATTCACCAGAAACATAAGGGATCATTTTGGTTGCTAGGTTACAACCTTACAAATTCTTGAAAACACTGTCGCTATGTTACAGTAAAGTTTTACGTTAATTAAACTTTAAAATAAGTTCCGAAGAGTAACAATGATATGAGTATCAAAGGATAATGTTAAATTATTTGTATAACGTATTCTTTTTAACACTGTTGTTCCAACTTGTTAGTTTTTTTGCATAATTAATATATTCTTGATGACATTTGAGTACCTTTAAGCCCATTATCCAATTTTAACGTCTGTAATTCCCATTTTCAGAAACACTTTTAAATTAATAGACAATACGTTTCCGTCCAGTTAATTTACAAAACATTTAATTTCATATTTTCTTGCATCAAACAAGAAAATCAGCTGCAAATAATTTTATATATTACAAAAAAAATCTTAAATACGTTTACCAAATATAATCTTTAAGTAAACTAAGAAGAGAAGTTCAATTAAAAGTTTCATTTGTTACCTTAAAATTCTCAACCGAGTTAGCCCGGTATGGTCAGGAGATTGAGGCACTCGACTCCTAATCTGAGGGTTGCGGGTTTGATTCCCCGTCACACCAAACATGCTCGCCTTTTTAGTCGTAGGGGAGTTGTAATGTTACTGTCAATCTCGCTATTCGCTTTGTAAAAGAATTTCTCAAGAGTTGGCGGTGGGTGGTGATGACTAGCTGTTTTTCCTCTAGTCTTACACTGTTATATTCGGGACGGCTAGCGCAGATAGCCCTCGTGTGGCTTTGTGCGAAATTCCAAAGAAACCACATTGGAGAAATTATCGCAGATAGCCCTCGTGTAGCTTTGCGCAAAATTCTAAACAAATCAAACTTAGCCAAGTTATCTCTTCACTGTATAGTGTTCTGCTGTGAACAATTCGTTAAAATGCTAGAAAACTTTAAATTCTTCAAACATTCCTTGCTAACAAAAAGAGAGAAGAGTTATTTTGGTGAAACAGATTACCTGAGAGCTTACAGAATATTTCATATAATTCACTCACAGATGTAGAAAAATGTCGTTCAGGTCCTTGAAAGATTTTTATATTTGTTTTGTTATTCTTGTAAAATTGAATTTTCATGAATAAGTTACAAAAGTATATAAATAAACACAAACATTCTGTGTACAGAAAAATGAAGCTTTCTTTAAATACACTTGCAATTAAGATATTTATGAGATAGTGATACAAGTGAGCCTATGTTTTTAAAGGTAAAATACAAATGACATCTACAGAGAAAGGAACATATTCTATCAGAGTGTTCTTTTATTTTACGTCTAAATCGCTCAACGAGTATTACATTCTCAAGAAATTAAGTTAACAGCCCATATTTACATATTTATGACACTCTATTTTAATGATTTGTTATGTATGCAAATCTACCAAGTATGCAGGTCCTCTCTTTCGTATCGGACTGCGTGCACAGAAAACCTCACACAGTGTTATAATTTTGTTATTTACGACCTCCACATAAGGTCGTTATGCACATTTAATGGCACACAAAGTTATTATTGGATAAAATAAATCCCTTCATACAAAGATCTCAAATTTAAGGCGTTCAAGAACATGATTGTTTTAACATTTTATATAAACCTGGTGTATCAGAAATGAAGTATGTCTGGCCTTCCGTATCTGGGAAAGCTAGGCATACCATTAAATATGGCATTGGATTTAATAAACATTACTCGATGTAGATAACGATTGTTTCGAATAATGATGCACTATAAAATATAATCGTAACATTAAATGAAGCTATACGTTAAAAGTTAGTTTTATTTTTAATTTAGCTTATCTGTAAACTAATGTTCTTCCGTACACGTTTTGAAATAATTTCTTGAGCTAGTGTTAATACGTACACATTGCAATACAACTTGTGTGAACTAATGTTAATATGTACAAGTAACATAGTTTCTATAAATTAGCATTGATATGTACAAGTAACATAGTTTCTATAAATTAGCATTGATATGTACACTTTTGACATAACTTCTAAAATCTAAAATTAATACATACACGTTGTGATATGACTTCCGTGATTATTATTAATACGTACAAGTTCTGATTTAATTTTAATGAACTAATGTTAATATGAGCATATTCTTGTGTTAATAATTACACGATATGATATTTTTCCCTAAACCATTGTTAATACGTACACGTTCTAACATAACTTCAATAAACAATTTTAGTACATACACGTTCTGATAAACCTTCCATAAACAACGTCAATACATAAATATTCCGATATAGCTTCTATAAACTTGTGTTAATAAGAGCGTGTATTATATATATTTATAAGATCGTTTTATTTAAAATGTACTCAGTCTTCTTAGTATTATAATATAATATTTTGTTCATGAAGTGCTATAAATGTTATAAGGATTTTGTGTAAAGGACTTTGTAAATGCATGTCGTTTAACTCTCTCAAAAACTTTCATCAAATGTTATTTCTGGATAGCAGTTTGTCGTGTTTTATAGGCAACACAATGAATCCTTCACGTATTTTAGACGAAGAAGCATTAAAATGTGCTTAAATTGTTTTTACACGAGCTTACACTAGAAGGTATGGTTGAAAAGTGGGTGAAGTTTAGCCTGCTTTAAAAGCCCATTAAGCTGATTCAAGAGCCATGAACGCAACGGTTCTTGAAAACACGGACCCTTTTGTTCGCCTAGAGGTACAAAAAAATATCGTCTTTTAAGGGTGTAGAACATTTTAAAAATCATACTTTTTATGTTTAGGACTGATGAGTGAATAAAATGTTTTGTTTCCTAATTATGCATTAGTTTAATTTCTTTTTTCCAAAATTGAAAAACAAACTGTTTTCTAAGTTACGTAGTAAGATTCGATGGACCATTTCTCTTCAAGATTAAAATATTTGAAAATTAATTATGTAATGGCAGTTCTAAATTTCTCTTCCACTTTTTAAAGATTGTTTAAGTCATTTTATAACATTATTGATAAATAATTTTATAAAAATATTCACTTCATTAAAATCACTTCATTAGGACCTCATCCGAATACTGGATGATGAACCATTTCATTGAAACCTCACCCTAATATCGGATAATAAAATCACTTCATTTGGACCTTATCTTAATACTGGATGATGAACCATTTAATTAGCACTTCATCTTAATGTCGGGTGATGAACACTTCAATAAGACCTCATCCTAATAACAAGGTAAACCACTTTTCGCTAGTATAGCAATATTAGATTCAACATAGAAAAGGCTGTACAAAATATTTATTGATGATGACACCGTCGTCTAGTGACAAATTTTTAAAAAATAACTATTTTTTAAATATTGTAACAAATTAAGATGTTTTTTTATGTTAATACTGGTTTAAAATATGATTGAATTTGCTGTTATGATGTTTGAAAGAATTCGACTTCTGTGAACTGTTTCAATATGATGTAGGAGGAGTCTTTGTTAATTACTGATGAGATTCAACATAATGAAAGAGACTTGATCATTAGCAAAGTTCACGTACACTCTCGGTCTATTTTTCATCCTTACGAAGGAAACTAAAAGCTCATTTCAAGTCACAAACCTTTCCTTGTTATTATATCATAACTAGAACAATACAAGTACGATCAAATGTCTCATTCGGTTTACTAATTATTTCTTTTATCCTTCCGTCAGGATTAGTTAGAATATTAAATGGCCCCTTACAATTTTACACAATTTATTATCAATGTTTATGCTGTAAACTACAACAAAGGCACACTTCCCTATTTGCATTTGAGATGAGTAGTTTCTAGACGCTGGTTTTTGATTGCCACATGATATTAGTTATAGTATGCTTTACATAATAAAAATGAAGTTGGGCTAATCCATACTACTTTCAATCAAGTTAACTAGTTTGGTCACAGCCTATTTTCTTGAAATGTGACGATTTTGTACAATTCTAGTTTCCCTTAGATCAGCAGTTGTGAAACACATCCTTCTCAGCATGTTTATTGTCGGTCTTCATAGACTCGGGTAAATGAATAGTCGGTCTAATAGCAATTGTCATGCTTCCATGATAAGTCTTAAGAGATCTGCGATTTTGCGATTTACCTGATATACTAACTATAATGTGATTGTATTTATGCATTAGTAAGATTTGAGCTTTCACTTGACGCATCACTAGATCAGAATCTTCCATATATTATCCAAGTATTTAGCATTGAAAAGTCCTGACGAAGTCTTCAGCTGGCGTTTGTCGGAATACTAAATTAGTTTTAAAAAGTTGAGTTAATATACTACATCATTACCACAAAAGATTGTGAAACCTCATAAACGCTATTTTGAAATATTGCGACACACAGCACTGCATAACAATTATGACATAGTAAATATTGTACTAAACTTATTTCATGTAGGTTGTGTATGAAATAATACTATATTAAGTTGTATTCAGTAATTTCGTATTTGATCCATTTAGTCAAAAGGTGTCGTGATAGTAACGAGATTTCAATAATAATATTCTTAAAAAAAAGAGAAAGAAATATGAGTGGCTGGAAGCATTTGGTATAAAGAATCTTTACAACAAAATGTAGAAGTACATGTCAATGGCTTTGATAAAATTATTTTTTCAACACGACCTACTTACAAAAACTAAAGATTTTGTTAGTCCGATATGTCATTCCACTCGCTCCAGTTATACGTTTACCGGAACTACTTCATTTTTAACCAAAAATTAATTACTGAGCCAGACTTGTTTTATGATCTTTAAATATTATATAGCTTATAGGTAAAGAAGCAAAGTTGATGACAGCAGAATGGTGAACACTGTAAGAGAAGAGAGATGAAGTAAATGTCTCTACTATCATTAGCTGAAGCCAGTGTTTAAACTGTAGGCTATGTAGAGACTAATATAACCCATGTGACATTATTTAAAGAGTGTAAAACTTTGGTTATAGTTTACGTAACATCATGAAATAACCCAGGGCTTCAATAATTGTTCTGTTTCAGTTTCGACCACTTAAGCAATTGCTAAAACTAGCTGTTACAGTAAAAGTGAATATTGCGCCGTGAAGTTTTAGTGGAAATGACTAAACTATTTTACACAATACTTTTAAAGATCATTCATATTGAATAATAAATGGACATTTCAAGCTTAATAACTTTAATTACTGTAATTTAATGAAAATTCATAATTAATTACATGAACGAGAACAATTTCGCATCGATACCTGAAACGAATAGAAAGTAATATGTGGTAATGTGTTTTTACGTTTCAAACTGGGTCCTAAGCGAAGCTGTTCTACATAGCTAGAGTAGTAAATCCTACAAATGAGACTGTAGTTAGAGTATACATTACCTGTCTTTCCTCGCTAAAAATATTCACATGCACGCTTCTAATTGTGTTAATGTGGGTGCTTCAGTAAATGACTTACGAAATTAGCTTATTAAAATAACCGTTTTCAATACATTTGTTTATTTTATATGATATATATGTGTATGTGTGTGTGTGTTTTCAATTGTAAATTTTTTTATTTAAGCTCAAATTTACTTAAAGGTGTATCGTTCAATTTATTCAATATACTTTTCTAAAATGTTTAAGTTGAAATGCGTAACTTTCTTAAATAGTGATGTTTTATTCCGAAGTGTTATTGTTTGGAAATATAAGTCAGTATAAAATCTGTAGATGTGTCTTAGTGGATTGATATGTTTTCATGAAAGTGTTAGAACAATATAAAAATTACCTTGAATTAATAAGATTAGGAAACTTTATTAATGACTACATTTCTTTTATGATAAGTTTAGAATATTTGCTGCTAAAATATTAGTACTGCTTAGACATTTAGAATCCTGCAGATCTCAACCAAATTCTTGAACAATTACAAACTAACTTAAGGGAGTTTCTAGAATAAAACGAAACGTAAAGAAGACGTAAAATGTACCACTTTCTGTATTATTGTGCCTTGAGTCCACTACTTAACTTGTTATTCGTAACTAGATTAACTATATTTGCTTTAGTGCATCAATAGTTTACTGTATATAATTTTATTTGAAATTTTCATTCTAGGATTGAGTCAAAGTTTAATTCTGGTTCAGTTAAATCCCAGTGTATTAAATATTATTTTCAAACTTATAACTTCTTAAATACACAAATGTCACAATATATAGAGTACTACATACATTTTTAGATTCTGTTTCTTAAGTACATTGATTTTGGATTAACAGCATAAGACATTATAATACTATTACGTACCACTATGAATGTTCATTTACTGTTTTTACAAGCAATTTATATAAAGTAATTCGAGCTATAGTTTTGAGAAGTCTTTTTATTAATTTCGTTTTTTTTCTCTATATACTTAACATATTTCTATTATTGAAAATAAAATTTTCTCAGGTGTTATTAAGAGAACTATACTGAAATATGAAAAGTGTTTGATTTTTATCTGATTTCAAATGGAGAATAATCTGATGATTATTGTTACATAACTTCTTGAATGTTTCATTTTAAGTTCAATGTATGTTTGACTTTGTATATTTTATGCAAAAGGTTAATTTTCTTCTACTTAGTATTAATTTTGGTTTCGAGTTATTAAGTAAGCAAATTCTAAAACAAAGAAGTAAATAATCTACGGACTTTTTCATCAGCACAGACAGACTCAATAGTAACATCTGTAGATAATAACAGAACAATTTACACCTTTTTTATTCTATAATCTTATCTATGGTGCCATAAGCCATATATTTTTTTCAGAAATATTATGTTCGCAATTAATTCACAATTAATCAACAGTATAATGGTTTCAAGATAAATTTATTCCAAGAAACGGTATTTGTTCAATGAGATTGCTAAACAATGTGGAATCAAAGAGCATAAGTAAATCTTTAATGTTTCCCTTGGAAATAGATATTCCGCATAGTATAATATTTAGAAGAGCAACAGGCTTTGAACCCACGCCTCTCACCCACAGCATGAAGCTCAGAATTTTTAAAAAAACAACACTTCAGTAAAAAAGTCCTTTGTGATAAAACCGGACATTTTGAAACTGATGAAGACAGGTAAGTCAAATTTTCGTCCACAACTTTAAATAAACTGCTGGTTGAATAAAAAAAAAAGATCGAATAAACTGAAATCACAGCAATTCTAAATGATCACTTATAAACTTCTCAAGTTCCCTTAGGCAGATCCAATGGGCTTATATGTATTGGTCTGCCTTAACTTTGTCTTGGAGAGCGAATTTCATTTACAGAGGGTAGATGGAAATTTTGTCAAGATTTGTGGATTAAGGTGGATTTTTTTTTGTTTCGTAGAATATTGTTTAAATGGGAATTGCGCATAATATTGGACTTTGAACTAAAAAACTACGACCAAGGAAATATATGATTTGGAAGATCGATCTGATAAAGCTTGATTAATTATCAGCATTCAAAGTAGTTCAACTTTTAAAAAAATCACAATATAAAGGTAAGAAGAACGTTTTTGAACAATATAAGATGAGAGTATGAATAATACGCAAGTAGGGAAAGTACTAAAGTTTTATAAAAACAAAACCCAATAATTACAAAAGCTTAGGTATCTAAAAACGAGGTAGGTCACAAAAACGTTTTTTTTTTTTTTTTCTAATTGGAAGTGTATTAGAATAGGTTTCTCTCTAGTTTGTATTTAGTTGTAGGTGGTGTTCTTTTTCGTAAGCAAACATCACTTAATAGATAAATCATGAAATGATGTTACTGCTAAGTACAATAAAAACAAGGTTAACACATACAGAATTAAAAGTAATGTTTTTAACCTGAACAGACAATGAAGAAGTTTGAAAATTTATCATTTTCTGATGAACCATATTATTTTCTGTATTCCAACATAATAACGCTGACTCAGATTATAGCAGTCTTGATCAATCGATAGTCAGAGCTCAAACAAAGTGTTCCAAGGCAGAGCGTGCTTGCCGGATGGTGTGAGTCGCATGTGTTCATGTCATCAATCACCCACGTGATAGGCATTGTAAACCTGCAGCTGAGCCAGGAATATGAAACTCTAAAGACTTTCTAGATTTGAGTTTTTGGTATTACAACAGGAAATTCAAACATTATTTAAACGAAAGTTTAATTATATGATCAAATGGGAAACCACTTTTGAAAGTTCCAAAAACATTTTGGCCGAAGGCTAATAAAAAAAAGCAAAGTATTCCTACAAAGATATTAAAAATGAATTTCATAAAGACATTAAATAAGTCAATTCAAAAACATTAATTCATTTTTGTAGTTAGTGTATTGTGTGGCAATACATAGTTAACAAATTGACTTTTAGCTACTACAAAATAATGTTTTTTTAAATATATTAAAAATTCTCAATTCCCAAATAAAAATAGATAGAAACAGAGAAGAAAAATTGTAAATACAAACTATTAACTAAGGTTATAACGTCTGCAAAACAAAGAAATGACATTTACAACAGTATTCTACTGTTTTAACATTATTTTATTTCCAATGACGATAAGGCCCAGCAAAGCCAAGTGGTGAAGGCACTCGAGTCGTAATCTGAGGGGCACGGGTTCCAATCCCCGTCACACCAAACATGCTCGCTCTTTCAGCCGTGGGGGGCGTTATAATGTTATGGTCAATCCCACTATTAGTGGGTAAAAGAGTAGCCCAAGAACTGACAGGGGATGGTAATGACTAGCTGCCTTCCCTCTAGTCTCACACTGCTAAATTAGGGACGGTTAGCGTGAATAGCCCTCGAGTAGCTTTGCGCGAAATCCAAAACAAACTAAACCTAATAACGATAAATATTTAATGCATTGCTGGTAAGTACATAAGTAGATAACTTGTTTTAAGTATTTGATAACTAAATAGTGTTTACGACTTTCGATACTGTTTTATAGTTTCATAAGCGTCTTGTTTATAACTATTAACTTTACATACGCTTTCTGTATAGTTTTTTTTTAATTTTTGAAACAGAAAACTGGCAAAGACATTTCGGAGAGAGTACAAAAATGCATTTAGAGTTACTGACTTTTTTTTTTTCAGTAACCCCACATAATTATGCATTAGAATAAAAAAATCTCAGAAATTTCCAGCAGGATGTACTATGAAAAGATCTATACTATAACACAACAAAACAAAACAAACAAAACAGGCAAAACAACCGCTTTATACAAATTTGTCAATCTCTTTATTAATATATTAAATATTATGTGTAAATACATAGACGACCGCTAACATATGAGTTTTACAAGTTATTATGAAATAATGTTTATGGAGTAACTCATTTACCTATTTTACCCGGTGATCAAAAAGCGAATGGAAGAATGGTAACCATGGTAACATAGTTTGTCTTATAATTACGATAGGAGGCTCTGATCACACAGGGAATTTTGAAGTAAGTAGTGCACCCGGGTAACGAGTGCAGAAAGTTGGCTCATACTTTAACAAATCGATTCGCTGATTAACTTCACGATCTCTGTTTAGGCATTAAATTTTTACTTACTTCCTGAGCGAGGCATGTTCATGTGCTGTTGTCCGTTCTATATCTGAAGTAAAAACTGTACAACGTTCTGTTAATCAAAAAATGCCGATTCATGGTAGCATTATATCGAATCTCATAGATTGCTTTACGAAAGAAAAACAAACAAAGGGAAAGTGTTGGAGCACCAGAAGAAATCCAATAAGAAAACTTTATCAAGTATTAAATGTTAATATGGTGTTTAATAATGAATGGGTAATTTATATATGCTAATACACTACTCTTTTGCTACGTCTTTTTCCGTAAAAAAAACAAAACAGGTAGTGACTTGGATTTTTAGGACTTAAAACTGTAATTACGCAACACGACTTAAATTTAGCAACCATTTCGAGTTCGTGTCTAACGAAATTCTGGTTTTGATGCTTGTTTCTGAATCTTCACAATTTTGTTTTTGTTGTTTACAGAAATTTCGTATTTTCAGCTTTAACACGAAGAATATTCTACAGTTCTAATTATATATGTTTGTTAGTCTGTTTCAACTTTACTTAAAATATTTCATTAATAATAAGTTAGTCAACAACTATTTATAATCATAATAAAATGGTTAATTTTGGAGGGAACATACTACACTTCTCTTGTATTTCATATAATATAAGCGTGATTTTAATTGAAATGTTTGACTTTTATTTCTTATTTCCTACTTTTATCATAGGGGAATGAGTTATATTTGACAAAAATAAAATTGAGACATGGTTTCGATAAAGTGACTTTGTGCTCAAGCAAATTATAAATACACGTTGTAGAAAGCACAAAAATATGTTGCTAATCGTGAGATAACGTATCACGCCAGTTACAATATATCGCTTTTTATTTGCTTGTGTTTTATCTTTTCCAAGATGCATCTCTGAATATTTCATGCAAATTATATGTATATCAGTTTGTAATTCTTGTCATATAAACCAAAAACAAAACAGTTTTTAAATATACATGCTTTCTTAATGACATGCACAAATGAGAGTCTAATTATTCATGGTCAATGGCATGTCGTGTACAGTCAGGTCTAGTCTAGGTATAAGTGAGGGATCATTAACTTTTTCATACATATATTCCAGTTATTTCATGTAATATTTGGTATCTTTATCTTAACTTCCACAAGGTTTGACTTACACGCACATTTTTAATCAACACTAATCAACTACCAAACCGAGTTTGAAACAGCAGGCAATTCCTCGGTAGACAGAGCATGCACGCGCATTGACGACAGTTGTTTCCCATGAAAATGAATGGTTGGTGAAACTTTATACTTATAATTGTAATCCACTAAAGCAGTTATAGCGGCTAAGCTCAATTAGTAACCTGATGTTGTTGAGTGACGAGATTTTAGTTAATAATGATATATAGCTAATCAGAGAAAGAGATTATTTACTTAATGTATCAGCTCATAAAGATGCATAGGATAATTTGGGTGTATGGCATTTCAAATAATAATCTACAAGTTAAAGTGAAAGTGACCAACCTTATTATAAGCAAGTAGAATTACTTCAGTACTTATACAGCAATAGTTACAAGGTTATATAAGTTTAGAATTTAATCAACAGCACCTAAGTATCTATATATTCATCGTTATTCTATAGTACCTAATCAAAAGTTTAGCACTCCCTCAGTAATATTTATAAAGCAAGTGATTTAGTTAGCCAGCAGTTAATATCAGTAAGTTTTTCATTTAGTTAACAGTAATTTAACTATGAATCAACATCAGCTTTACGAACAGTTTTTTCATCGATAATTTACTAGTTAGTCAGGAAAACATCATCTTTTAAACAAAAAACTAGAAGTTAAGCAGAGTAGAAGTTATTGAAAATAAATGTCAACGTTAACACGACATCTAGTCATCATGACATCAGATAAAGAACCAGTCACTCTAAATCGACAAAATGGACCTTACACGTAGATAGTAAATAATAAGTCCATAAAGCCAAAATCGTCGTTTAGGACAACTAATGAAAAAAAAATCCTAACACTTAACCAAAGCCCTTTTCTTTTCTTTCAGATGGTGGTGAAGAAATATAACAATAGTTTCTGTAGTTCATTCTAATCTTATTATTTATTTCGGAATGTGAACAATCTAAGTAACTCAAACATATAGCTCAAATAATCGTTAAGGTTTTGTCAGAATCAGCTCACTCTGTGATTCTGTCTACCATATCAGATTTCGTCTTCTTTGCCTGTCAGAATAGTCGAGGTCTTTCAGCTAGTCTATTGGATGAAATCTATCGACGACATTCAACAGTGATCAGAAACTTGGTGGCCCTGTAGAGAAAACTACCCAAGATTTCTTTTTCGATAACAAGCGCATGTCAAGAAAGTTCTGACTTGACTCTCAACGTCTGTACTTTTATTGAGCTTGTGATCGTGAGAAAAGCAATGGAACCCAGCAAATAATACTCTGTTGTTTTTGTCTAGTTAGGCCTAACAAAGATTTTTGTCCTTGTGTATTAGCCTGTTTTATTGCCTACTTAATGTTAATAAATATTCTTTTTAATATGTTTCGCACATTGTGTCCAATCTATTTACTGTTGCTAGACTGTAGTAATTCGACATTGTTCTACAATAATCATATCTCAGTTCAGCTATGTTATTACCAGAATGGAAGTGAAGATCTTTAGTAGAATCAGTTTAACCTTAAAATACCTGTCCACACTTTTAAAGCTCCACTTTTGGATAAATAACCGAATTTCTCTTCATATAATCAAAGTATCAATTTTTGATAGATTATCATAAATCAGTTTATACAATAGTCGGTCGTGGCCTAGTGGTTAATGTATCGCACTACGTCACAGGGTCAAAAGTTTGAGACGTGATGCGCTGAATACATTACGACTTTCAGCTATACGCGTAATATAAAAGTAACAGCCAATTCTATTATTGGGTTCAAAGAGCCACAAAATCCCTTGTGCTGGGAGAAGTGGTGGATGGCTGTCTATTTTTGTTCAGTAATTAAAAATTAGCAATGGTTATATATGAATCCTAGGGGTATCCAACCTGTTCACTTGCTCTTTAGATAACATCCAGGTTGAAAATTTCAAATCGCTTTTCACAATCCAGTGTTAAATATTTGTTACCGGTTCTTCTGACCACCTGATTGTTTTCCATTACATCAATTTAAACTTGCCATTATAGCCTGTAAATGAGGTGCAGTCATCACAGCTTGCAGGTTATGTATAGTCATCATAACCTGCATATAATGTATAGTCATCATAATTATAATTTGTCATCATAGTCATCATAGCATGCAGATATTTAATATGTAGTCATTGTAGCCGGCAGATAATATATTACTTTAATAATCTTGCAGCTATTATAGACTACTGACGATCTACATTCCTAATGACTAATAAATAATACACAATCACCATAGGCTACACGTACAGTCACTATAACCTGCATATAACGTACAGTGCTCCTAGCCTAGATGTACTCTTTGGATCAATGCTGTATTCTCGTAATTTATTTAACAGGCATTCGATTTAGTACCGAGAAACGCTTATTCATAATGTTATCTTGCTTTTAAACTTTTCAAAAAAATATTTAGCTAATTCTAGTACTGAACTTTAATCATTAACACTGCCCTTCCATTTCAGCTGTATACTATACATAATTTGGTTTTCCTGATACACGCCATACTAAAACCTAAAATGTCATTCTTACATGTAGATACTGTTGAAATCTGCACATACACACGTAACTCGAAACATGTATTTTAGTTTTCCGTTTAAAAATATTAAAATAGATAAGAGAAGCAAGTCATTATTTTAAATAACCAAGTTTAGGCACCTAGCTCAAAAATCATATTTACATACAAAACTGTAAGTATGTATTTCACAAATGTAATTTCCCAAAAATCCTTTACTTACAGTTACTTTAATTTTTAAAGCATTTTTTCCAGAAATGTTGCCACTCAAGACAGAAAGATTTTTAACGTTACTTTAAATGACTTCTTTTTTTAATATTCTTTGTTGCTGACATAAAGAAAACAACCTATTTGAAGATGAAATAACTGTTTATACTTTCACAAACATGTGTAAGCTTTAAATTCCAGATAGAGTTATTTTGGTTTGAGGAAAAATTACTAGATCGTTTAAGATGCCACCATATTCACATTAATACACCAGACTATCCATTATTTCTTTCTTAAGAGATAAACTAAGAAAAGGTTGTGTTACTAAATTTGCAAAGTTATTTCAATAAAGTTTCTTTTCACTAATCTTATAATCTCCATGTTTTAAATATAAGGGATAAAAAAGTTCATAAGTCATTTGAAATGGAAGGACCATTGGATAACATTTAAGTATTAAATTCAAATAAAAACTGCTTTAACAGAAGTAACTTTTCTTGCAGCTTAATATACTTCAATAGCAATTATTTTTCTTAATGTTGTCTCTGCCTTAATATTAAAAGAAAATTTGGCCAATAACAATTATTATATTACATCATACAATAACACTTCTTAATACTAGAAATAAACGACCTTATGACACCATGCTGTTGTTTTAACTCAATTAGACCCTCAAAATTTTCCTTCGTAGCTTCTCCAGTAACTATTATAAGGTAGTTTATTTCTAGAACTAAAATGTACTGTACATAACACCATGCACTATAGAAAATAAATAATCACAATAATGCTGATAATAATTTTAATAAAACCTTTCTCTACTGGTTCTAATGGGTTTATAGTAAAATAAAATATGTGATTAAAACTAGATGTACTTCCGTAGGGTCCCTGAAAGTTTCCTGTGTCAAGAGTAGATAAAACCGTAATTAAAATATTTTAATTTATGTCTGTCATGTTGTGTTGCAGTCTACAGGGTGCGTCACTCTTCTCGTGATTCATGGCACGAGCACGTTTTAAGGACTCACGACAGTACAACTTACAACAGTAAGCGTCCCTTATATGACTTTATTTTAGTATTTATTGAATGTCTGAAGGCTCGGCATGGCTAGGTAGTTAAGGCACTCGACACGTAATCCGAAGGTCGAGGGTTCGAATTCTCGTCACACAAAATTTGACGTTCAATCCTACTATTCGTTGGTAAAAGAGTAGCCCAAGCGTTGGCGGTGGGTGGTGATGACTAGCTGCCTCCCCTATAGTCGTACACTGCTAAATTAGGAACGACTAGCGCAGATAGCTCTTGTGTTTCTTTACGCAAAATTCAAAACAAACCAAAACAAACAGGTTGCTCAAGAGGCAACACACTATTGCGCTACTAGTTAAAAAAGGTGACCCTCCAGGTGATCTTCAACGTAATGATCAACAGTATTGTTACTATGTTATATGCCACTTCCGTTTGATCAAAACATCATGCTTCGGTACTTTGTACACTATAATATTAAATGATTGTTGGTATTATTGGAATGTCATGTCACATTTACTATTGACCAAAAGATCACGTTTTGGGACATTATAATCCATATTAAATGGAAAGGTTATTGTACTGAAAAGCTAGTTTTAAATGTAACAAATTTGTTATAATGTCATAGAAATTTTACCTTCAAGTAAAAACCACTATACAACTACTAGTTTTATAACAGCTCAATTTTAACTACAAATGCGTGTATGACTGTAACAGATACTAGCTTTTTCAATAGCGTGTCAGTCCTATGATAACTGGGTGTGATTATCTCCATGTTGTTTCTGTTACATGTGGTAGGAAATTTGATTATAAATTATTGTCTTTAAAGTAGATCGACTAAAACATCTTTACTCGATGTTAAGGGTGTGTTAGATACCATAAATATATTCATCTGTAGTTTAGATTCAGGTTTTAACACTATTTTCAAAATATCCATGCAGTCACTCTAATTCACCTCAGGTCTAATTTGAAAAAGTATGCCAAATTTTGGGTTTTTCAAATATGGCTTCAGGGCTTGTCAGCTGTAAAGCTGGCGCCAATGTAAGCTCTTTGTGTCTTTATCCGTGACAAGTTGTTAAATTGAGTAGCCCTATAAGCTGCTTTTGGTGAATTTCTAGCCTGACGATCATATACAGAGAAAGGGAACCACATAACGTGTTTGTTTGTTTGTGAGTCATAGTTACGTGAAGAGGGCAAAGCCTGTTTTGATAAACTAGAAGAGTTCAGATTTACATGTTAGCGAAGACAGCTCAACGATTAAGAGCTCTTGAAGTTGCTTTCGTCGTCTTTGTTCCTTCAACTTCAAACAGACATATGACCGTTGTGAAGAAGAGCAGTCTGTACTGACGATTTTGTGGTGTTTAATTTCATTGGAATGTCCAGTCTTCATTGTTTTGGCTGAACCTTTGTTTTGTATTTAATAAATAAAGTATTTGTTCTATGTGGACATTATGCATCATTCCCTTGATCGCGGTCGAGTTCATTTTAATTACTTTCACATATCAAGTCCTCTAGACTCAACTGTTGTTCAGTAAAGAGACATTTTTACCTGTGCACATATATTATTAGTTAGAATATTACATGGGAACCTGATCGTGAAAGTCATAATGAAAATAATAAAGTATGATATAGAGAGATGGTGACCAATTTCATTACTCTTCTGCGAGTGAGTTGCTCTTAAATTATTTAGGGGAAAATCTTATATATGTATATAGGGATAATTTGTTTTGAATATTGTGCGATTAATTTAGCTAAGTTATTTTTATTTTATTACTTTAAGTAAGCAATTTATGACATTAGTTTTGTTAGGTGATTAATTACAGTGAATGTTTATTACATATAATATCATCATATCAACAAATATTTTCGATTTTTTCTCAAAGTTGTTGAACATATATCGAAAGTATTGTTAAACTTGATATTTTTTTTTGTAGTTTCGAATAACTTCTCACTGTGTACTGTAATATTTGACGATTTATCTTTTACGTGTCTTACACTTTTAAACATACAACTAAAGTTCCTACTGCACTTATAATAAAACATTCTAACCACAGTACAATCAACATTTGGAGTGTTTGTTTTGATGAAATGTGTATCTGAACTATTTTACTTTGTTTTGCCCTTATTTAACGCAGACAGAAGTGAAAGCATCTGTTACTTAGTACGAGTATGAAATTACTAGTATTATTACAAATGTAATGTGGAATCTACTGACTTTAATATATTTGTACATAGTTGTAAGAAAATGCTAAATTTTTGCATGGCTTTAAGCATACTATTTGTTTACATGTCTTTACTGTGGCTGTACTGTTTGCTTGTTTATTTTAACTATGGTTGCACTGTTTTTTGTCTACCTTTACTATGGTTGTAATGTTTGCTCGGTCATCTTTACTATGGTTGTAGTTATTGTTACCTTTACTGTAGGTGTAATGATTATTCGACTTGCTTTAATTTAGGTGAACTGAATATTTAAATCTATTTGTACAATTTTCACTTTATTTTATAAATAAATATATTAAGTTTTGATGGCTTTACTACAAATACACTGATGTTTCGGACACATTTACAAGGTTTTTCATTCTTTCATTACATTTATTTTAGTGATTTTTATTCCAGAGATAATTACCCATATTATAATTATAATAATAATTATATCATTTATTTTTCCAATTTTTGCATTTTTTTTATAAACAGGTATATTTTCTCATTTCTGGCTAACACCTCTTTAGCTCCATATAAACCTTCATATTTCCAATAAAGAAAGTTCAGTTAATTAATGTCTAAGAGTATCGTGGCATAATAATATCATATAGTACAGATAACTTCAAAGCAAGATGTGTGAATTATTTAAGTCTAGTTCCTTACTATAAACAAAGTTAGTCTCTTCATGCTTCTAGTGTAGGACAACTACCTTATAAGTTGCAGATATTCACGTGTACATGTCCTAAGTCGAACTAATCAGCAGTTAGTCACTCACAAACCAGCGCACGTTATCGAGGACGTTATGTACAGAGATCACAGTCTGCTAATAAGTATCCACTCAGGACAATGTCATGTGTTATTAATAGCGTAGGGCTTCGGGTCTATTAGTTTCCGACTGCTGAATGGCTACCTAAAGTATGAGCGCATGACATGGAATCTCAGCAATGCAACAAAAATACCTGAATTTTTATTTATAACAAAAGTTTTATGAATATAAGTTTGCATGATAAGTGTACTTAAAATGAGGAATCTATAAAAAAGTTCGGGTTCCGAAACTGCATTGTTCCTAAGTTATCTGTTATTATTTGTTCAGAATTTTAGCGAAAACCTACATAGAGGTTACCTGCTTATCGTCGTTACCTAATGTTGAGTTTATACGTTTGAAAGAAGACATCTAGTCAACATAACTCACCGTCGGTTTTCAGGCTACTCTTATCTAACCGAAAAAGTGGTAATTAATCAAAACCCTCATATTGTACCAGTGATTCCAAAGTACTGTAGACATTTTAGCATGCACCTTTAGACGAACTAAGCACACCAATCACTGAGCTACACATGACCCTTAAGCAATTTAACACCTTTGAAAATAATTCTGAGTTATCCTTGTTTGTATATAACAATTGTTGATGCAACAAAATTATATTTCTCAGATGTATATAGGGCCTGGCATGGCCTAGCGCGTTAAGGCGTGCGCTTCGTAATCTGAGGGTCGCGGGTTCGCGCCCGAGTCGCGCCAAACATGCTCGCCCTCCCAGCCGTGGGGGCGTTATAATGTTACCGGTCAATCTCACTATTCGTTGGTAAAAGAGTAGCCCAAGAGTTGGCGGTGTGTGGTGATGACTAGCTGCCTTCCCTCTAGTCTTACACTGCTAAATTAGGGATGGCTAGCACAGATAACCCTCGAGTAGCTTTGTGCGAAATTCCAAAAAAACCAAACCAGATGTATATATGCAGGAAAGTTAAAACCATTGTTAATAGCTAAGAAAGTTGTACTATGATACATCCGTGTAAAGAGTGTGTCATACACTTAAAGATGTAGAGCTGTGTAAGGAGTGTGTCATACATTTAAAGACGTATAAAGGAGTTGAACTTCACTACAATTATGTATGGAACGTTTCAAACATTTAAGGATATAGAAGGGAGTTGTCTTACACTAGAGGTGTGTAAAAACAAACAACAACTAAACTATAGCCGTGTAATATACTTTCGTACAAAAAAAGTGTTTAAGAGGGTTGTGTTTCGCAAGAGCTGCGTGAAAAACTTTTCATACATGAAACCTGTATAAGGGAGTTGTTCTGCGCTTCAGGTACGTACGTAACTTTTACATGAAATCCATATGAGGGAATTTTGCTTTACAACATCCATGTAAGGAACTTGTCTTACTTTTAACCAGTATAAAGGAATTGTATTATGCAAGAACCATGTGAATAATTTGTCATAAATTAGATTCGTGTAAGTAATTTCTTATAGGTTAGACCCACTTAAGGAACTTTCGTGTATCCGGAATGTGTAAAGCTGTTATTGTAAATTTGAATCACGTAAATGGTACAAATATCTTTGTTCAGAAACAATAATATCGGCAACCTGTGTTTATAAAGATCTACCCATTTAAATGTTCTTTTTCAATACCTGATAGTCCACATGAGATCAGTAGGCCTTTCTATATTTTGCAAAAAGACAAATTATTTGTAACACTGTGCATTATATTATAATATTTCCTTTTGAAATCCATCATTCGACGGCTTGCTCGAAAATTTTGTCATGATTTTTTGTAACTCATTAATTAAGAAAGAAGTGATAATAGAGAAAACACGTGATTGAATTCAACTGTTGTTCTAGTTTACTGCCTGTATTATGGATCGTACAATACGTAACTTTTGATATTTAACTTACTGGTTGACTAATATGAACCACACCTCCTTAGTTTCACTAACGCAGCGTAGTTAATGCACATAGAAAACTTGCAGAATATGTCACTTTGCAGAAAAACGAAATTTAATGGGCCACACCAGTAACCATTAGGAAGTTCACGATAATTAATATATAATACATGACTGTTCTAAACCTGAAACGTACAGTTCATGCGTCTGAACAAACCTACTACAAGTTGCCAGAAGAATGGTTTCTATAAATTATCTATCTTGCAAGTATAAAGAGTACAGAACGGAGTATTGGAAGTAAATGTGATATTGAAGGTAGTACATCGTATGGTAAACGTCATTTTAAATGACCCATACCGGAAAACCGATTAAAGTGTTCAACCGAGTAACTGCCTAACATTTATGTTGAAGCAAATTAGATGACTTAATTTTCAGGACCACGTTTATGCTCTGAAAATGTACAGAATTTAACGATGCCATTAGTTTTGATTATAAAATCGGGATAAAATGTTGAACTTTTAACTATCCTATTTTTCCTGCGAAATTTTATATAATGTTATGGTTTGATAAAAGAAACGTTATAATGCTCATTTGCTAAACGATCAAAGACACTTTATTCTGCCATCACCTTTTTCATACAGCATAATAAAGTTGTCTTATACCAGAATAACATTCATGATTTACATTTGTTGAACCACGAATAAATTATTTACAGAACACACCAAGACTAAACCTTTTTAAAATTAGTTTGTCAAAACTTGAGTAATATATATTTTGTTATGTATGGAAACACAATGAAGTGAGTAAAAATTATTTTTAAGGTTGTTCTTAGAATGCAAACAAATGGCTAGCACATCATACTGTGGATTTATGGCTTGCGTTCCGTCACTACCAAATATTTTAAAAAAATCGCGATCAGCAACTTAAAGTGATGGTCAGATTTCATTAAGCGATTACAGTAGCCAACCAGTTGGTGACGGATGACGTTAACTAGCTGCCTTCCCTCTAGTTTATCACCTCAACATTAGGAACAGCTAGCTCATATTGGCCTGAAGGAGCTTTAAGTAAAATTTAACTGACAAACAACAATCGTCTTCGGTTTTTTCCCTGTAGGTGAGCGATAACTTTATGAACTCACAACGTTAACAGCTTCAAGGTTCGATTGTTCGCAGTCGGTAGAATGCAGATATCTCGTTGTGTAGCTGTGCGTTAACAACATCTTCTTAGTAAAAACACAAAACGCGAATAAATCATTGACAAATGTACGTGAGAGGAAAATAAGTAAAACATGCCTTACAAAGAAGAATAACATGTATCGCATAAAATCCCAAAATTGCAAAAGTGAAAAGTTCGGTTAGATATTTTGACAGTTTTGAAGGTGTCAAAGATGAATGACAACTTACGAAAACATGGTTAGAATATACGAGTATTCTAATTTTTTTTAAGTTACAACTGTGATTTATAATCCTAGAGAGTAAAACCTTCCTCTTCACATTCTCTCAAGATCGATGACTATGATAACCCTACAGAGAAAGGGGTTGCTTGTCAATTGCAAATATATATCAAAACGGAATTCTGACCTTTCCCGCCCAAAGGTTTCACAACTCCAAACTGCAAAGAAGACTTTGACAACAAAGTGCCGAAATTATTAAAATCTGTTGATCAAGCTTGCCGATATACATTTTAAGCTAAGTTCGTTTAGTAGCCCATTGTTAGTTTTGGCAACAGTACAACATAAATTATTTTTCTTTACTCGTTCTTCCGGCTAAGACAAAAACAAAGACAATATTTGCGTTTTAGCATAAAAATTCTGAAACTTGAAGTATGTGTATATTTGCTATCTATTAAAGTAATATTTAATAGTTTTGTGTGAAATATTAATCCAAAAATTTTATTCATTAGAAAATTGAACGTTTGTAAAATTTTTGTTCTCTCTTGATTTACAGTGATTATTACAATTCTCCAGACAGTTTGTGTAAGTATTATAGGCTTTTATATAGATATAAAAAATATCCATCATAAGTTCTGTTGCAGGTCTACCTTCTTTCGTATTATAAACACAATGTAGACATTTATGAACACAATTATACATAATAATGTAGAAATAAGATGTTTTTATACCATTCCAAAGAACGTTTAATTTAACGGAACATTTATGTATGTTTTCATGCATACCTGTCAGTCTTCTAGTTATTGACACAAATGTAAATATATTTGTAACTTTGTCTCATATCAGCTTAGGTACAAAGTTAACCCATTTCTTGCCACATCTATAGATAAAAACTCTCCCAGTTCCAGGCTAATTTTGAGAAAAATTGAACGTTGAAACAGGTAATCAATAGGAATTTTGAAGACGAAGACCCTTGGAGTTCGACTGGTGTGGTACTCACCCTTCTCTGGTAGCTTAGGTGTAAGTCTAAAGCTTATAACGCTAAAACAATTGCTTAATGTTAATATAAACCTTATGTATCTTTGTTAATATAAATCTTATGTGTCTTTGTTAATATAAACCTTATGTGTCTTTGTTAATATAAACCTTATGTGTCTTTATAATGTTCAAACGAAAAAGAAATGCGAATTTCTAACTAACCTGTCGAATGAGTCACAAGATGAAAGCGCCCCAGTGGTTCAGCGGTATGTCTGAGGACTTTCCGGGTTTCGATATCCGTTGTGGGCAGTGCACAGATAGCCCATTATGTAGCTTTGTGCTTAGTTCAACAAAACAAGATGAAACTTTAGACTTTATAAAACCAAATAAAGACAAAATAGAAACTCCATCTGATCAATTATTGTATTTTTAAAAAGACCTAGGTAATCTTATTTGTCATTCCTAGCTGGCCCGGCATGGCCAAGTGGGTTAAGGCGTTCGACTCGTAATCCGAGAATCACGGGTTTGAATCCCGCTCGCACCAAACATTCTCGCCCTTTCAGCCGTGGGGGCGTTATAATATAACAATCAATCCCACTATTCGTTGGTAAAAGAGTAGTCTAAGAATTGGCGGTGGGTGGTGATGACTGGCTGCCTTCCCTCTAGTCTTACACTGCTAAATTAGGGACGGTTAGCACAGATAGCCCTCAAGTAGCTTTGTGCGAAATTCAAAAACAAATATTCCTAGCTAAATTTTAACATTTATTAAATATGAGATGAATACAATAAAGTTTGCATATCGTATAATTAAAAGACAAATATAGTTAAAACTTCACAGACGGCGAAGATATTAAAATTGAGTAATAAGTTTTATATATTTTTATTTAAAGAATGACGACGTTTCGGGATAGCGCGCTTCGTCAGACCGTACTATCTAAAAGAAAGGCGCATGCTCAAATTCATAAATCTTGAGAATGTTGTGTGAAAATTCTAATCAAAATTACATCTATTACACAAGAATTACAAGTTATGAAAAGACAAGTAGATGGCAATTGAATTTTAAATAAAATATAGAAATAGCAAACTATAGAAAAGAACAGCATTCACTGAAACCAGTTTGTTGTACCAGATTGTTGATTAATCTCCTTGCGAGTCGTTCTATTTTGTGTACGTCTGTTGTATCACTGATAACTTCTAGAATTGAAAAGTCCCCACCTGTATGGTTGTTGACGGTAAAATGTTTTGCCTATAAGTGTATCTTGATTCTGTAGTTTAATTTGGTTTATATCTTCTCGTGCTCGATCATCGAGTCGGCGGCCTGTTTGTCCAAAGTATAAATTATTGCATCTTTTGCAAGTTATACAGTAAATGATGCATTCAGTTGTACATGTAAAAGACTATCTTATGTTGAAAGTTGTATTCTTTTCTCGTTCATGTGTAGCGCTGTTTATATATGGCCAGGTAACACCTGTTTCCTTTACATGTTTGAATGCTTGTAGTATCATTTTGTTTTTCTTTAAGGTTACTGTGTACCAGTATTTTGTTTAGGTTGTTGTTATGCCTGTGCAACATAATGGTGGGTCTTTTAAAAGAGGTTTAATGGTAGGGTCTTAAGTAAGTATTGTGTTATTGTTTAACGTAATACCTTTGATCTTTCTGTCGAGCCAGTAGTATGTTAGCACAAATGTAATACGATCGGTGTGTTACTTCACTTTTTGATGGAGTTAAATGTTTGTTTCTAGTTATATGAGCTAGCTTTGTTGGCCGTATCATGGATGAAAGAATAAGGGTGGTGTCTTTCAAATGTCTTCGTGACTTTGGATTTAAATTTTAATCGTTATCATCACAACATATTTTGTGTAGTTGTAGAAATTGTGAATAAGATATTAACGTTTTTTATTATACGGGTGGAAAGATTCGAAATGTAGACACGTGTATGAATTTGTTTCTTTATAATGTATAATAATAGTGATCAGATTTTTTCTTGTATGCATATGTTAATGTGGGTACTGTGCGAATGTGTTTCTCTGTAATGTATAATAGTGGTCAAATGGTCGTCTTGTACGTTTATGTTAATGTAAGTACGTGTGTGAATGTGTTTCTCTGTAATGTATATTAGTGGCCAGATAGTCGTCTTGTACGTTTATGTTAATGTAGGTACGTGTGTGAATGTGTTTCTCTGTAATGTATATTAATGGCCAGATGGTCGTCTTGTATGTGTATATTAATGTCGAGAAAAGAGAGGATTGTATCTGATATTTCTCAAGTAACTTTTAAAGAATGGAAAGAAGAAAAATTGTATAAAGTTTTTAAATCTGATTTAGGTATGGACGCAATCCCTAGTATGTCTTTAGTATACTGACAATGCATCACAGGTATCGATCGATTGTGTTAATTAAATAAAATATTTTAGGGTGTATTCAACAAAGAGGTTGACAAAGGTGGGATCCAATTTAGTCTCCATGGCAACTTCGCAGATTTTTTTGTAGTAAAGGCATTAGATGTAACAAGTTCGGATAAACGTAGAAGTATGTGTGTTGAAGGGTTCAGTATGGATCTTTGGTCTAAGAATTTCATTTACCCAACTACAACACTTTGATCTTAAGAAAGTTTTAGCTAGTTCACTATATTGTTATGATGGTTGGGTCTTAAATGTTAATCATTATGTTATTATGGCTAAGTTATAAAAATATTTTGGTATGTTGACTATCTGACTATGACGGCTGGACCTTATATTAAAATTGCCGACTTATCCTCACGTGAGGTATCTATATATTACGTCATACTGACTAAGTTTAATATCTTTCCTCTTGTAATACAAAGTGTAAACAATGTTCAATAAAAAATAGATAAATTTGTATATACGTAAAATAAATATGTGACCTGAGCAATAACTAGTGGAATTAATATCAACAAAGACAGCCGTTGATTTAATTTTTTGAGTAACTGATATGATATTTGGGACCAACTAACCATCACATTCATGAAACAATAAAAATATGTTGCATAGATATTTCACCAAACTGTGTTTAAAAAGACAATGAGTTGAGATCATATTGGTACTTTAAGGGCTAATAAAGTGTTGATATGTACACTCGGTAATGACAGATTTTGTGACATTGACATCAGCTGTGGTGTTCCATTCACTTTGAGGTTTCTCCTTATTAATGGATTCATTAATGGACAATACGCATTAATTAACGCCGCTGATATTTATTGATACTTGTTAGCGGATAGAAATGAAACAACCGTCTTATGATAAAGATTGTTTTCTTTGTTTGTTTTGGAATTTCGCACAAAGCTACTCGAGGGCTATCTGTGCTAGCCGTCCCTAATTTAGCAGTGTAAGACTAGAGGGAAGGCAGCTAGTCGTCACCACCCACCGCCAACTCTTGGGCTACTCTTTTACCAACGAATAGTGGGATTGACCATCACATTATAACGCCCCCACGGCTGGGAGGGCGAGCATGTTTGGTGCGACGCGGATGCGAACCTGCGACCCTCAGATTACGAGTTATGATAGAGAGAGAGACAGACATTCTTGTTCAACTTATGTGATCATGTACTGCTCAGATGTAAAATCTTACAAAACACTATAATCATTATATTGTTTAAAAGATTTAGAATATGAACATAAAAGTCGACTACAATAATAATACGCTTACTTGTTTTTTCCCACAAAAAGAAAATCATGGTACGTATGGACATTACGTTTAAATTGCAGTAACAGTGACATGAGTGGAACTTTTACTTCATACGTCATAATTATGTATATTTTGTTTATAGGCTAAAGATTTTGTAAAATTACTCTTTTGAACTTTACGATAGGCAAAAGAGCTGCCACGTGTAATCTACCACTATCCCACGCATTAATGTTAAAAGGCTCAATGAAGCGTGACGGCCCATGATCCTTTTCCATTTAATCAAGGGGTGGGAAAACCGGTAGAAGTGGGAGGACCATTTATTCCTCACTCATGTGGCCTACCGTGCTCGGACTACTTTATTTAAACGATATCGTCTTATGCTCTTTTTTTTTTTTTTTTCGGCATGTGTCGTTGCATGATGGCACGTGTGTAAGTTTTATTCTAGCTTTCCCTCCAGCCATTAATCTTTTTGTCGTTGACTGTTTCCAGCTAAAACAAGAGGAATTGGCAGTCGATTTTTGAATGACTTCTTTGGTTCGTTAGGTGAACTGGATATATCAGGATTCTGGAAACTGAATCGTTCACTGTAAGGCAACAGCCAACACGAGAAAAACTCGAAAAATTGTATTACTAGTTTTTCCGTGATTTGGATATTTTTTCGTTAAGTTGAACTAATCACTGAGACTTAGCAAATATTTAATATTTTATTAAAATGAAAGCTTTATAAAAGTGTAAGACAATTAGCGTTATTAAGTGTATATAAACCGACTGTTTACACAACCGTATTAATTAAAGTGTAAAATACATGCAGAAGTATTGATGAGAGTTAAAACAAAAACTACTTGTATATACAACACTCTTGACAAAAGAATAGAAAAAAATCTTCATGTTCAAATATTAGTGTTCAAAAGTATGTAAAAAGCTACGTGTATACACATATTGATGAGAGTGTAAAAACATTGTTTGTATATATTAACTATATTTGTTTTGTTACCTTTACATACACATATAAAAAAAAATAGACTCTTTAGAGAAACATCACAGCCTGTAGTTGTCATTAGTCGACAGGTTTGTTTCTGGCTTGAGAAAGAACGCTTGCTCAAAACGTTGCTAAGTAAATAAAATAGTACCACAGTTTTTATAAGTGATTTATCTTTAAAAGCCTAATTTTTTATTTTATCACCTTAGTATTTTTTTTCTATTTGGATAGTTAAACAGACGAGTAGATCTACAAATATAATCATGCAAATAAATGAGGATTATAACAATTTAATAAGAGCGTTTATATGGTGCGTAGAAAAACTAGTCTAAGTTAATTAATATTAACTTTCAAATTACAATAATACGACGGTAATTGGAACTCGGCCAGTTCTTTGTTAGTAGAATATCCTTGAAAGCAGATTCCGTTATTAGAAGATCTGTCGAAAGAGACTTCGATGTATTTTCTGAGAATTCTAAAGGTTCACATTCTCTCGGAATGCCTTCGGCATAAAACTCAGTAAAGACAGTAAAAGCTGAGTTTTATGAAACATTTCACTCGCTGTCTCCTCTTCATTTACTGTTATTCCGTTTCAGAACCCAAAGAAAGTTAATCGGCTTGAAGAAACGCTGAAAAGACAGAATGAAAACTTCTTGAATACTCTGAGATCAACGAGAGCTGTGTACCTCGAGAAAAGTGTGTTTTACAGTGTATCAGACTTTAGGAACTTAGTGTATTTCATGGAACGTGAATAATATTTTTTTATTTGAAACCAATATATAAAAAAGAAATGAGGTTTTCAGGTTATTTTTAAAGTAAATGCTTTGGTTTCGTTGTTTGAAACTTTTTTATAAGTATTTAATGTTTTCTAAGCTGTTGTAAGTAATATTTGTCCTTAGTTTGTCTCAAACATCTTCTATATCTACACAACAACAAAAAATATGGCTTTAAGGTTCTCTCAATTCTCTTAGTACAAAATTCTAGCATTAACTCCAAAGTCTTATATAAAGATAGTATCAAAAGTTTGATATTAAAAATACTATTTTTAAAACTTGGACCCACGCTCAATAACAAGTAATATTTTACTCAACAGCAAATAGTGTGAGCATTTCGTTAGATGGTAGTGTATTCGATCAAACCCGAAATCCAGAAGCCTAGGAGTGACGTACATGGTTGTGTAGAAAATAATCAAAGGATCCTTTTTTTTTATCCAAGTAGTTGTTAAGGTGTTTCTATCCTTCCAGCGTGAATCACTAGCATGCTATGGTTAATCTATTTCACCAGTACTTTAGTAATCCTTGTAACACTGTCGATCTTTATTCACAAAGAATCTTCGTATTTTCCATCCCTTACCAGATCTTCAACCGTTTTCCTTTTTTTGTTCTAATCCTAATTTTACGACAAAACGCAGATACATCGGCAAATGTACCGCTCCTTTACGCCAATATACTTCTTAACAACACTTCCTCCACCAAAGTTTCTTTGACGTCCCTTACTGCCAACTTTTTGAGCAACTGTGTGTTATTGTGATCACATCCACACCTCCTAAACCTGATCTCGTTTTATCAGATAAAATACTGAGATATTATGGTTTATTGTCTCATCAGTTTATTACAGATTTCACAAAGATTGGGAAATGGTAAATGTTCCATAGAAAATGTACCATAACAATGCCATCAATATTATCTGAATTAGGATAAAAAAAAGTTACCCAACCCTACTGACAGAAAACAATCGCAACCTCTTCAGACGTTTTCCAATTTACAGTCTCAGGATTTATCATAAAATAACGTATATTCCCCCATATTCTCAGAAAAATCTCGGCGTAGTTAGGGCAATATTCAGCCATCAGTACAGTGATTGACTGCTTTTGGGTAAGAGGTAGTGATGATTACATCGTAATACTACGCACCAGAGGGCGCTACTGTCTTACGAAGGCTTATTTGCTATTATGTATAAAGCTACACAAAGGGCTATCTGTGCTCTGCCCGCCACAGTTATCATAACCCAGTTTCTAGCAGTATAAGTCTGAAGACATATCACTGCGCCACTGGGGAGTATGTTATAAAGGAATAACACCATAGTTACACAAAATGGCACCAGAAAGCACGTGAAGGTTACATAATTGTTATGTTATTATTGGAAACAAAGGGCGAAACTGTCTCATGGGGGAAGACATCATAGTTCGATACTAGAGGGTCTGTTATTATAAGGAGATACTGTTATTAAGATTCTATAGGGCGGCGTTATTATCAAGGTTTTGTAGGTGGATTGTGTTAGTAATCATAGACGTATGGTCTTCCTAGGGATAGTTTTTCAAAAGGAGGATGGTCTAATTAAGCATATTACACGTGTTTTAAAAAGGAGGATGGTGTTACTTAGGTTCCACACGATGTTACTATATTTTATACGCCTACGGTGTTACTAAAATCATCTACGTCTAGATTTAATTACGTGTCTTAAAAGGTTACAAATAAAACTATTATTTTAACGATACAACTGTTATAGCATAGTGTATTAAGTATGTCAGTTCATATCGCACATACTATCTTAATTTATCAATTTCTTTGAAGGAGGCAAATATTATAGCATAGTCAATAATCTATTTTACATAATTTTACAATCATCTCTCCTGAAAGGATTTCATTGTATTTAATTTGTTTTTCATATAAATATTGAACGAGATAGTTAATACAGTCGACTACTTTTTATTATTTATTACACGTTCAAAGTAGAGTATTACAGTTTTCGCTTCTATATTTAATTTGCATAACATATAATACCCAATAAGGGATGGGTCTAATGTCGAAATTTTCTGTACAATTGGGACGATCCAATTAGTTCTAGATTTGACGTTCATTACATGTTTGATAGGCTTTCTAAAATGAAGAAATCACATTTGATTATATTAGCTCGAATAACTACAGGGAATGTCTCTTATATATCATTTATGAAGACTTGTTCTATTTGATTAATAACATGCTAGAAAAAGTATATAACGCTGTTATTATTTCATTGAACTGTTATTAGTGTTTTATAAATTAGGATATTTTCATAAATAGTATAGTGGTGTATTTTGAAGTTTTATCACACTGTTTTAGTTTGCGAGATACTTAACTCTGTATTCAGCGTATACATATTAATGTTATGTACATAAATATATTGGACTATGAAGAAAAGTGAGTTTTATACAAGAAAATCAAAGAATACAGATGCGTAACTGATGATTAATATATTTGATGATATTTATATAAATTATAAGTGAATAATAATGCATCACATGTTACTGTATATTGTTTCAAAAAAAATGTTTTTCTGAGCCTACTAACTGAGATCTTTCATGCTTAGTTTGTATTGGTCACTTGTTTAGTTTATTTAAGTTTATTTATTTATTACGATGTTTCAAAATGTTTCTTGATAAATTCCGTTTGTTTTGCATATTGCTACAAAAAAAGAAGATTCTAACGGAAATAGTAATATTAACCTAATTTAAAAAAATGTATAAACATTAATCCTGTATTTTATAAGTTAAGATGTTTAGAGGATTTTAGTATATTTTAATATTTTGTTAATAAATATTTCAGTATATTTGTCAAGTCTGTGATTTTACATTTTTGTCGTGACGGTGAACAGTAAATATGTTGGATTTATAAATGTGAAAGAATTGGACTTATAATTGAAGGTGTTTTTAAGATTATTACTGTCAATACTTTGTGTTCTAAACTATGTCCATTTGTGAAAAAAATATATATTTCATTATTTGATGAGCTGAGAAGATTAAATATTTTAATACAATAGAATATCTGATTTGTCAACAAGTATTTAGTATATATGATTAAATCATTATAAAGTGATACGACATTATACCTATTATTACAAACTAGAAAAAACGTATTTTTTTCAAAAACGTGTATCTATGCTACAAAAGGTGTCTAGTTCCAGAACTTTCAATGCTGTGTGTTTTCGTATAACAAAGATATATGGAGCTGTCTGTCGAGTCCACCGAGGGGAATCGAACCTCTGATTTTTGCATTGGAAAGCGGTAGACTTACCGCTGTACCAGCGGGAAACTCTTTCAGTCTTACCGATCATTTATTTTGCCAGTTTTAAGAAGGGACTGGCCATGCGACAACTTGTCCTTTTATCAAAGTTTATCAACGACATTTTAGTTTGGTCTTAAGATAGTATTAGTGTGAGTTAGAAATCTGTGAAAGATAATTGTTGCTGACGTTTCAATTTACGTGCAAAAAAGTTCGTTTATAAACTGTACTCTAATATCCCAAAGTTATATTATTGTATATTATGTTTTGTACTTTAAGTAACTCCTCTATAGAAAAATCATGGAATGGTAAGTGTTGCTATCTTAAATATTTTCTACAATAGCAGAATAACTGACTAAAGAGTAAGTGATTTATTTATCACGTTTAGTTCCAGCAAGATTATTTACTACCGACTTTATATATTATAAACAGAATAACAAACATAGATGATTAGAATAAAAATGTTTTACTTTTGTAAATACGTGTGTGTATTTATAATGTGAAATAATATACGTGTATGATAAGTTATTGCATATTATTTACAAATTTCAATAATTATGTTATTTTGAAAATATTTCCTTTTCATGGCAATAATTGTGAAAATTATATTATGTGAAAAATATACTACAGTATGTGAAATCTGTACTAAAGCATACAAAGTACAACTGTCTCGTTCAATATTTTGATAAAAACGATACATTACGCATGATAATATCTTTTCAGAATAGATAATTGCAAAAGTATGTGAAGTAAATTATTGGCTATGCTATAATATGTGACTTCTTCAAATAATGAACAAATTAAAATAGTATATGTGATAAAATTGATATACATAATGCACTATACTATAATAGCTGTCTCACTAAAATCATTTGTTTTGTTTGTAATTTCAAGGACATATAATTAAATCTAGATATTATAGACATGATCGTATGTTGAAACACGCTACAACGAGGTCATCATCTCTTTGAACTATCTATTTATAGAAACACCATTGACTCTAGGAACCTTATCTTTAGTAACACAACTTGCCAAGCATTGCTATCCGCACGCAGAACCTTAATAACATAATCCACCTAGTAACACCACTCGCTTTTGTAAAACACGTGTGATGTAGTTAAACATATAAATCAAATTATAAATTTCAGTTGAGACAAGTTGATATCCATTTCCAATCCTATGGAAGTATGGTGTTGCTGTTTGCCTATAGAAACAATCGGCCTAGCAACACCATTTGCCCACACAAGCACTACTCTTAGTAATAAAATCTTCCTTTAGAAATCTAGTAACAACTATGTTAAGTTAAATAAAATATAGTTAATTATGTCCTAATTCATAAATTTGTGCATTAAATCTATTTGTTATCTGAAGAAAAAATTAATATCGCCAAATTTAATTAGTTAGTTTGGTTGTTTTGAATTTCACGAGAACTCTATGACAATGACTACGAGGGATGTCAGTGTTCTGTAAGTGATAGATTAAGAGAAGGCGGCTAATCACCATCCTCTTTTCAGCTGTTGGGCTACTTTTCATCAAAGAATTCTGAGATTGACTGTTACATTATAACTTCCCTACGGTTGAAAGGGCAAGCATGTTCGATAATAGGATTCGAATCGTCGACCCACAAATTTCAATTTAAACGTCCTAACCACAAAGCCACGCTTCGTAAAGATTAGCATAACAACTATTAGTATTAACATCATAAAATAGACATAATACTTATAAGGTAAAATAAACCTGGTCATATGGGTTATATAGTGAATCATAACTAATGTCAAATAGAGCGCAACGAAACATGTATTATGAAATATAAAGCATTTCTTAAACTTCTTCGATTCGTAATCTGAGGGTCGCGGGTTCGCGCCAAACATGCTCGCCCTCCCAGCCGTGGGGGCGTTATAATGTGACGGTCAATCCCACTATTCGTTGGTAAAAGAGGAGCCCAAGAGTTGGCGGTGGGTGGTGATGACTAGCCGCCTTCCCTCTAGTCTTACATTGCTAAATTAGGGACGGCTAGCGCAGATAGCCCTCGAGTAGCTCTGCGCAAAATTCAAAACAAACACACAAACCTTAAACTTCAAAGGTTTCGTTTTTTTTTTGTGAAGTTACAAACAACAGTTAATTTTAACACTATATTACTATGCAGACTACAAGTTCTTACGCGAAAGTGAATATTCATGGCATATTAATATTCCTTGACCACTCAGTTGCACAGCGGTATGTCTGCGAACTCACACCGCTATAAACTTGGTTTCGATACCCATGGTGGGCAGAGTACAGATAGCCCATTGTGTAGCTTTGTGCTTAATTAAAAAAATATATTTTTCGTTGTATGACTGTAATTATTAAGGGTGTATCAATATTCGTTGTTGGCCTTTTATCTTATAATTCTTAGTTAAATCTGTAATTCAGTAAATCAATGTTAGGACATTTTCCATACTGACTGCAACTTGCAACTGTCAACCCAATTTACTTTTATATCCATTATTATTGTGTTAAGCTGCGCATCTTAATCTGCCCATTAGTTTAATAACCACTGTAATCTTCATAAACTGCATAATTTCTATTATCCTATTGTTGTAGTGCTAAATATTGATAGGATATGATAACAAGACTCAATACGTAATATTGTCAACAGTATTTAGAAATATGAATTTCAATATGATGTAAAAGATAAGCTGGACATTTCACAAAGGTATTGCCGACATCTCACGAACGCATATGCGCGCATGTATAATACAATAACGTTAGACTTTCTATTATTTCAATTCTATGTTTTTAAGCAAAAACTAATTTAAAAATTATGTTAACTTCCCAAATAACAGTGTGATATCGTCATTTCTTTTCGCTGACTAGCGATGTCCAATCTATTATACCGTTGTATTTGATGTCTTGAATCGCTGGTAAGCATAAATTGTCAACATGTATAATTATTACAATTTTATAATAATTATCGTTTTATATTATATACCACTCGACAAGGAAGACCTGTTAAAACAAAAGACCTTTAGTTATACAAAGCTAATTTGGAATTCATATCCGCATACAAAATCTTTTCTTTGAAGTTTCCTTTCAACAAATACTTGAGTTATACAGGAAATCAACACCGTGTAACGGTTAATTAAGTTTGCATAATTACAACATATACAGCCGGCATTTTACTGAAAAATTTACTGAAAAAGTACATAGGCCACTACACTATGCATTGAACTATTGAATCGAAATCTTAAAGAACTTTTGCTTTAGCAATCGAATATTCAGTGCTATATATATATTTATAAACGTTAACATTATTACCCAGTTTTTCTCAATATATTTAATTACCAATCTGTCTGTAAGTGCATTCATTCTATTTAGCTTCTTTACAAAATAATGTATCATTCTAATTCACTGGTATGTGAACCAATTGACTTAGTCAGGCTATTGCAACAAAAACATTGTGTCTTGTTATGCAGATTTGCACCTTGTGTTTATTAAATACTGTTTTTTGTTTTTGAATTTCGCGCAAAGTTACTCGAGGGCTATCTGCGCTAGCCGTCCCTAATTTAGCAGTGTAAGGCTAGAGAGAAGGCAGCTAGTCATCATCACGCACCGCCAACTCTTGGGATACTCTTTTACCGACGAATAGTGGGATTGGTCGTCACATTATAACGCCCCCACGGATGAAAGGACAAGCATGTTTGGTGCGACATTCAGATTACGAGTCGAGCGTCTTAACCACCTAACCATGCTGGGCCCTCCTATTAAATACTTTTGGAGAATGGAGGTTGTTTATAGTCTGTCAGAAAAATGAACGTTTCTGATCCCTCCAACAAGAAGGGGTTGTTTCTTCCTCACAGTTTAGTAATGTTAGTCTTGTTTTTAAAGCATAGAAAGAATGTTATAATAGTTATTTACCTTAAATGTTAGAAAATAATTTGATTTTAATATCTTGAAATATATTATAAACTTAAATTAGAGTACAAAAATAATAATGCACCAGAAGGTGCGAGGTGACTTCTTTTATAAATACGTTTTGCTTAAAGAAGCTTTACTGTCACTACGTTACCCACTCGGGCAGTGGTAAGTATACGGATTTACAACGCTAAAATTAGGGTTTCGATTCCTATCGATGGACACTGCAAGCAACTCAACGTGGTTTTGATATAATAATAATTTACATATTATCATCATAAAACTTTCTTCACCCGCCCTCAGTGGCACAGCGGAATATCTATGGACTTAAAACACTAGAAACCGGGTTTTTATACCCGTGATAGGTAGATTATATTATATTTGTTTAGAATTAAGCACAAAGCTACACAATGGGCTATCTGTGCTATTCCCACCACAGGTATCAAAACCCGGTTTTTAGCGATATGAGTCCGCAGACAAGCCGCTGTGCCACTGGGGAGAGACATCACATTATGTAGCTTCAAACACACAAAGAGACTATTTCACACGCACTTGTGATTGCATCCCTACTAATATTTGAATGTTCCTTCGCCTATGTTATAATTAATTTATATTACTTCAACAAACCCATTACTTAAAATAATTCGTAAACTTCTTCTGGTGACCACTTCGAGCTACTTTAATATCAATAGTATGGCCGTGATCTGTGCCATAGGAGATGAAAATGATTGAGACAGCTGTTATCAACAGTGGTGTTATTTCATGTTGTGATTGATTTACTATTATATATTTATTTCAATGTTGATATCTTTGTCAGATAAATACGTATATATTTATAAATGCATGTAAATTATACCGTTAAATGTATATTGCAAAATTCCCGCATATTCACAAAATTTGTTGAAAATCCTCGAGTGTAAGAATCAACAGTACATGTTTTACGAAAGTATTAACGTAGTGTCAATATTGTTGGGCCAGCTGAAACTTCTAGAAATTCACCTAACGTTTATAAAACGTAACCAATGAGAGGTACCAAGAGATAGTATATATTGTTGGTTTGCTACTGTTGTTATACTATAAACCTCGAAAGCTATAACTGTGATTAACATTTATTAATCGGAAAACTACAGATATTAACCAGAAACGTATATAGATTTCGAACATTAGGAATCATTTAATTTTTGCGGATTAACATCAGACTTTAATTTGTTAACGAAGATATTATATAACTTCAGCGGTGAAAATCTGATGTGTGATCAGCGAAGAGCTAGCTAGCTCCCTTTTAAACCGCAAATTGATTCGCTCATTATGAACCCTCGATAGGATATCAAGGAAATTCAGAATCAAATAGAAGACTCAATGTTGTTTGTAAATTTGTAAAACTCTATGAACTTTTGTAATAAGTTATTGTAGTAACAGTTACTGTAAATTGTGTTATTATTTGTATACTATATATATATATATATATGTCTTGAAAAAGAAACTTGTGTGAATTAATCTTGTTAGCAAATATCATAGACTTGATACATCTCGACATTTAACTAACTTTTAATTTTAAATTACAATTTAACTTAGTTTTGGGCTATTTCAAATTGTAAGTAATATCTGATATAATAAATTGAAGGTTCGTCCAAGATAAATCGTAGTACGTAACAATGTCATACTGGAATGAACGACAAACTTTTGATATGCAGCTTATTTAAAATTAAAATAACATATAAAATATATTCTAACTTTATTCTATCTGATTATATCGTGTCCACTGATTTAGAAAATAACGCATTCATATAGAGTGCTAATGATGTTTAATTGCATTTAAGTAATGTTCCTTACTAAGATTAGTGCATAATGGAAATCAAAGTTCGCTCTCTGGTATTGAAATGTACAATTTCTAGTAATCAGTAACAATCAACGAATAATACTGTGTTTTACATCTAGTTATTACACATGATACTTACGTTCAAAGGATGTATGACGTGTTTGTTTATAAATTATTTAATTTAACCCATAATACTTGTTTTGAAAATAACTTTTAGTATGTGGTAATGATATACTTCTAATGCAAACAAACCAGGTTTTGCTCATCACATCATGGAACGCACTGGTAAGGCTGATTTAAATAGCAGATTCATTTAAATCATCTGATGTCTAACCAACTTCTAGATACTTGATATAATATACTATTGACAAGAAGCTTGACATGTCTGGGAACTCTTTATTTTATGTCTGATGAAATGGTTAACTGATAAAATGTTATTGTTAATTTTTTGGGTTCTGCTAACTATGAGTAAGGTAAGAATGTGAGAGATATCTTTGGTCATGTCATTAACACAATGTTTAACGTTTGTGTAAATAAGCATTCTGAATCAATATGAATAATCAAGTTTTGAGCTATAATGTATAAAGTGAGAAGAAATAGCGAGTAGAAACAATGAATAAGTTATGTGACGATAATATCGATAAACAGGTTGAAGTTTGACTTTATAATGCGTGAATAGTTTATAAAATAAAAACGTCTTGATGGAAGTTTATATATTATTGCAACAGTGACCGGTATTTCCTTTCATTGCATTCTTCCATAGAGAGTGCAAGTGCATTTTCTGAGGTATATAAGACATCTGTATGCACTCCCTAAACACTTTATTTATGTTGTATTATAGAAAACTTAATAATAGTTTGTATAAGTACGTAGTACCTTCTATGAATACAGTTAACTTACGTAAAAGATAATAAATGGTCAATAAAATCTGTAATAATAGATGTAGAGTGATGTTAACGCCTGCTATCATGTCTCATGTTTCATCTTATCATTTTACAAAGTTTGGTTTAGATTGATCAAGCGATATAGGAATAGTTAGAGAATGGATAAACAGACAGACACATATACTTTTATTGCTTGTTATATAGAAATGCGGTTATTTTTTACTTTGTATCTAAATTAGTCACTAAGTGAAGAAAACAGAGCAGAGAGTATCAGTAACTGAAAATTGCTACGAATGATAATCTTGCTAACTTAGTGTTTAGATAGATCTGAGAAACATTTTATTTGTTTGAAGTTTTTCAAAATATCCAGTTATAATATTAAAATTATTATAAAAATTAACGAAGTAAACACAAACTTGACACAAGGTTTTGATTTATTCATACTCTTATCTTAATTTAGTTGTTCCTTTCATTTGATTACAACGTTGAAATTACCAAAATTTATAACTTTGACAAATTATCATAGTCTTACTCGATTTCTTTTTTTAATCTCACATATAGTCAGTGTAAAATTCAAAATTGGTAAATTTTTACACTTTGCAAAGATATTTTGGTGGTAGATAGTTCGTTTTTAATTTTAGTAAAAAATGGGAGTGCACCTAATGGCTTATACTGAAACTGGATGACTTATACATTATCATTATTAGATAACAACGAATTTAGAAATACAATTATTATGTTTATCCTGGCTGTGATGTAATATAAGAGCTGAAAAATATCATCTTAACGCATCGAAAGTCGATATAATATCACCCATTTCGTTATCACGGAGTCTGATAAGTTTCACTCGGAAATAAACATTTCTAAGTGAAGTTATAGCGCTCCATGTCAGACAACGGATGTCTTGGCTCAATTCTTTACATACTAGTGTCATATTAGAAAGGCTGATGACAATAAGCCTAACAAAAAATCCTAGCTTGGTCATTGTGGTAGCATTTTATTTTACCGTCATGAATAATGTATACCCTTGAATACTGCATTCTAAATGAATAGCTTGATTGTACCCTGTTCACCCATGAGATTGGTTTAACCAAGGCAGATCTTCACCACGTTAACTTTACAAAGGTCCCTAAAAACCATTGATTTCATTTTTACTAAGATCAGGCAGCTAAAAGCCTCTAAAACATTGACGGCTCTAGAGTGTATATATTGTTGAAGAATCGATTTTTCTTTAAGTAAAGCTTAGAACTCTTGCAGAATGACGATGAAGGCTAAAGTTAGAGAAAGTTTAATGAAAATATATATTATCGCTTCATAAGCAACCAAAGAAGCTGCAAGTAGTTTAATCTCATTTCTTTGGAAGAGAACAAAGCTTGCATTAAAAATATTGAAGTTCACTGTAATCGTGGTCTTCAATATCTAACTAGTTAGATTTAATTTCCTATTTCTTTACTTGATTAACAATAAATGAAAAAAAAGGGATTATACAAAATGCGAGGCTACCTTTTATTCAGGGCCATTCAGTTTTTACCTTTATTTGCATTAAAGGAATGGTGTGCAACTTTAAGACATATTAATGACATTTAGGACATTCTTTGTAATTACTTGGATTTCATTTGTTCAATCATATCAAATTCTCTCAATCAATCAACGATATACGACAGTAAAAGTGGTTACAATGAGAAAACAAAAATATCTTATTATTTTCGTTTTGAAGGTTTTATCCTTTTTTGATTTGATTCTAATGTTTCCAGACGACTTCTCTCTCTAATCCCTTTATTTAACAGGAACCTCACAGCGACTGCATCACCATTTGCTTTCTTTTCATGCAGAAATTAAATTCTATACTTACAACGTAGACTGTAGTAAATATTTTCTTCGTGTAAATTGAATAGTATAGTATTGTAAACGTTCCTTCTGTAGATGCATTCGACTCCCGATTTCAGGGTTAATAAACATATGTGTTCTTCAACCATAGCCACTTGAATGTTACTGTTGAGAACAGTTGGATAAAAATCATGTTTAATTCAGTAACAAAACCTTAATTTAAAAGTCGTTGACAATGTTTCATAACCAAGATATGTTTGAAATTTGCACATTTTAAATGTCTTATTTTAAACATCGTACACAATACTGAAGGGTGATATGTTATAAATGCCTCGCGCTTAAAGAAAGATTTGAAAACAGTGAAGTTTAAAATGCTAATATACGAAATAATTGTTATTTAGAACTAAAATAACATTGAAAACAAACTGTTTTACAAAAACGATATAAGACGGAACAGCTCGATTCTTATCTAGCAATGTGCACGAGTAAGTTTTTTTAACCTATGACCGTAAACCTTCTGACACAGTATTGCCATAAATATCGGAAAAGTAATCATATATATAGGTCTTAAAATAAACAAATCTTGTTAATAAATAGGCGCAGTTTCTTCGCTCTGCCTTACCAAAATAGCTCTTCTGGTCATTGAGACATGTTATTTTCATTGTGGTAAACACATAAAGTCGTCTATTTAGTAAGGTTTATTAGTGTTCTAAATGCTCACGTCAGTGCTTTGGAATGTATTTTTATAGCTTTTAGAAATTTACGATGTAAACATTAGATTAATAAAGGTTGCTATATCAATAATTGATGTGTGTATATAAAGTGGAACATTTCTGAAATCATCATTAAATATGCTGTCTTTGTCAGCTCAAACCAAACATAAATCCAGTAAGAAAGCATACATCAAATCACCCGTAGCCCTAAGTTATCAGAGTCACTTTCGATTTCTTCACCAGAAGAATACCGATACAGTGATAGTAAGATTTACATTAACGACCCAACTAATCCAAATGTCAATAAAAAAAAAGAGATAGATGGGAGGTAAAGCTCTAGATAGTATGCGAGTCACGAAAGATGAAACCTCTAAGCATACAGTACATATCACATATCAGTAAAAGTGCTCGCATTAGATCGCATTATATTTCTAATACTTTTGAAGATACCTATTGAAACAATTGCTAATTTTTCTTTCTTTCATTTCGTCATATTGTTCAAGCGTTGTATTTTTCAATATTACGAAACACAAGGTTATTCGTATATTTCGTATTTTCCACCAGAGTGCCTTCTTGCGTAGTTTTCTTATTTTATCAAGCCGGCTGTATTTGTGTTCAAATTATGCTTCCACCAGTACGATCGATCTGTAAATCAATTAAGATGTTCAGTATAAGGTATAGGACTTGCCTACGGATGAAATAACACTGTTCAAGTCCAGTCTAAGCACGCTTCAATGTTTACTAAAGGTTAAGTTTGTTGAGAAAGTTAATAGTAAGAAAAAATATTATTAATTTGGCGGATGTACAATGAGTACCTAATTAACCGTGATCGTTGATGCTATTAATAATAGTATAGCTATTTGTAACATATCCTCTTAATTACATACTGGCACTTATTAAACTAATATTGTTGACGATCTCTCGAAGTGACACTTTGGTAATATTGTCAAACATACCCTGCCATCTTGTTGTCAAACCGTTATCTTTATTGTGTATCTTTAAGCTGTCTTCATTATTGTTCTGTAAAAGGATGACTTAAATCTATTTACAAACTGATGCTGACACTTTGAGTATCATGTTATCATTACTATCACCATATCATCAATCTGTCATTACAGTGTCACTCAATCCAATGTAACCGTCACCGTTATAATAAGTTCTACCTCTATCAGATGGTAGTTACTATCATTTGACTAAACTGCATATTTATATCATCTAAACAATGCTATTTTTGTTTTCAGTTTTGAAACTCTTAATATTTGGTTAAAATGATATCTACTGCTGAATAGATTGTTTGCTGAAATAAACTCGAATGTGCCTCGTAATTCTACCATTGTTATCTTCGTAGATTCTTACACTTAAGTGGCCTGGCATGGCCAGGTGGTTAGGGCGCTCGACTCCTAATCTGATGGAAGCGAGTTCGAATCCCCGTCGAATCAAGCTTGGTCGCTCTTTCAGCCATGAGGGCGTTATAATATAACGGATTATCTTACTATTCGTTGGTAAAAGAGTAGCACAAAAGTTGGCGGTGGGTGGTGATGACTAGCTGTCTTTCCTCTAGTCTTACACTACTAAATTCAGGACAGCTAGTGCAGATCGCCCTTGTATAGAATTACGCGAAATTCAAATGCGAACACTTAAGTTTCGATCATTCGTAAAGCACAATGTGATATTTCTCCTCAAATTACTTTTAAAAATTGACCTTTTTCTAACTATATATTAAGTTTAGCGTTAAATTGTCATTCATTACAAAAAATTACTACATATTCTCATTAAAATATTAATATATTTGGGTTTTCAAAATTAAAGGAAAAGGACCAAGTCAGAAATATTATAGTTTTGGAAGTGTAGATGTATTCTGAACTCTCAAAAGGATCTCGAAATATTAGAAACAAATATCAAATTTCTCTAGTCACAATACTGCATTTATTAACTCTGCCACCAGAGGTGGACGGAGGTAATATTTTCACTCCTGTGTGTGTGTTTGTCAGTAAGTTTTCTCCAAACACTTGAATGGATTTGTAAGAAAATTGGTACTATGACTTATTTTATAAGTGATTAGACTTTGGAGGTTAAGGTAATAAAAATCCAAAATTTTCTATATGTTAACATGAGACCAATTATACACACTATTCTTATACTATAAGTAGGTTACAAAATAATTAGGTTTTGATGAAATTTGGTTGGCATATGTGGGATATTATTCCACATTGTTCTGTTAAAAATAATTTGTGTCTGTTTATAACTATGAACATATGGATGCATTATGATATCTTTTGAGAGCCAAATATTATCAGTGTTATGGGGGAGGTGTGGGCTGCACTGAGCTTCACTGGTTCAACAATTGAATAACTGCCAATAATTTTGTTTAAACCAATTAAATTAATATATTTGTTACATTAACTTTGCTCTCTCTTTATTGAATCTTTATCAAAGGATTTGTTATTCTTTTTATTCTTAAAATGAAAAGTATTTCGAAACCAAAACTAAAAAGACAAAATATTTTCGTTATGAATATATATTCATAATAATGTAAAGTAAATAGTTTTTGTACTGCATATTTACCATACTAAGTATAAAATGGACAAGTAATTAAAATTTGCACGTGTCTGCAGTTGTTTTTTTTTTAATTCACCTGCAGTTAGTCTACGCCTTCTATACTTTAAAAGTGTAAGACTAAAGGGAAAACAACTACTGGAAAATGGCTACCCAACACCAACCATTGAAAAATAGCTATTCAGCACCAACCACTGGGAAACAGCTACTCAACACCAATTACTGCCAACTTTTGGGTTGATTTTTACCAGCCGTCACATTATAACGCAAGACATTCAACTTCACTCTGGATTAGGGGTAGAGTGCCATAATCACTAGGCCATCCTTTACTTTGTTTCTTTAGTTCATGTCTAACGTATTCGGATTGGTGCCAACATAAGGTATAAGTAGTGAGCGACTTAATTTATTAATCTAAATATCCAATGGCCTTAACATGGAAGTTACATCTAAAGTCAAGAGCACGCACCACTTTATATATTTCATACTAATCTCAGAGTATCATGATAAAGTTACGTCTTCAAATTAATAGAGTTATCTAACCATTAAATGTACGAAGCCAATCAAGCTACAAAATAAACAATATAATAGAATAAAATTGGTGTCATGAATTGTAGCATAATTTCATTGTGTTTGAATATCGACCGTTAGGCCTATTATTCAACAGCTACGAAAGATCTCAGCCTAATCCCTCTTATCGTGATGACGCGAGATGTAAAATTCAGTAGGGAGCCATCTCAGCGTTCTCATAATCTTCCTAACTCGTTATTTTAGTACAGAAGAGGCTTTGTAAATACAATAAGTATGCATCATTCGTGGAAAGAGCTGGTAGGCTGTGATGAATCCTGTTTTATACCAATACTTAGTTACATACAGTCATCTAATAAAGAAAATAACACTTAATACTTTTTCTATAATTAGCATTATTTCATATATTTAATTTTATTCTGCAGCTAACTTTAATTAAAAATTCCGTTAATGAAATGCAATTTATAAAAGTTTGAATATCGTAATAATAATTTTAATTAGTAAATTCATGATCCAGTAAAATTTTATTTTAATGAAACCTATGTAACGGTAATTCTTAGGTGAAGGGGGCCCGGCATGGCCTAGCGCGTTACGGCGTGCACTTTGTAATCTGAGGGTCGAAGGTTCGCGCCTGAGTCGCGCCAAAACATGCTTGCCCTCCCAGCCGTGGGGGCGTTATAATGTGACGATCAATCCCACTATTCGTTGGTAAAAGAGTAGCCCAAGAGTTGGCGGTGGGTGGTGATGACTAGCTGCCTTCCCTCTAGTCTTACACTGCTAAATTAGGGACGGCTAGCACAGATAGCCCTCGAGTAGCTTTGTGCGAAATTCAAAAACAAACAACCAAACAAATCTTAGGGAAGCTTTCCTCTAACGATCTGTTTACACCTAGTGGTTTCAATGACGTACTCACTCTCTGATTTGGCCCAGCAAGTCCAGGCAGTTAAAGCACTCGACTCGTAATCCGAAATTCGCGGGTTCGAATCCCTGTTGCACCAAACATACTTGTCCTTTCAGCCGATAGGGCGTTATAATGTGACGGTCAATCCAACTACTCGTTGGTAAAAAGTAGCTCCAGAGTTGGCGGTGAGTGATGATGACTAGCTGCCTTTCCTCTTGTCTTACATTGCTAAATTAAGGACGAATAGCGCAGATAGCCCTCTAGTAGCTTTGCGCGAAATTCAAAACAAACAAACAAACTTTGTGATTTTTAACTTCTTGCAAGACTGATTCTGTGCTTATACAGGATTTGTAGATATTAGTCCTAAAGTCATGTTACACTACTAACAATTGACGATTTAGCACTGAACAGTGTTATTTTGCAAACAACTGCTATGCGAGACCTTTTATGGAATATAAACACAACAGTTACATTACTTTTAACGTCTAAAAAGTAACTTAACATCACTTTTTCATCTTGAATATTTTTATTATATGAAAATCTTCGATTGTTAGAGATAACAATACATTTTTCATAAACTGCTTTCAATAGACTACTTAGAGATTAATTTATCACTTGATTTATTTGTTTCAATAGAATTTCTTAAATTTATAACTTTTGACAATTAAAAACGTAAAATACATTATTCGTTTTGGCATTTATGAGATATTTATGTTTTATTAATCATGATACATATAAACAAGTCGTTTGTATCCGTCCTATGAGTTTTAACTATTATTTTAATTCTGTTGACCTATACCTATATTTTTATTAAGTTCGCTAAAAAACACAAATTGAAATTCATATTTACTTATTTCAAGAAATGTATTCATTGATAGTTCATTGAAAGTATCAGTAGGCATATTTTATCAGGACACAACTTGCTGAATACGATGTGGAAAACTGCAGTATGTATCTTATAGTGAAACTCGTTATTTTAATATAGGCATAAAAGTAAACAACGATTTTGCTAAGGTAGATATTTTTATATAAACTTTAAAACCTAACAGTAACATTCTTCCATCTTTATTCAAAACATTTTCTTTTTTATAGTTTCTTAGATACTTTGGATTTTTTAGTTATAATACTTAAATAAAACATTTTAAAGAATATCTTTTTATTTTTTTGTAATAATTAACTGCAAAACTCATAAAATGTTACTGTAGTGTTGTTGCCAAAATTGTTTACAACAAATATAATGTTTCTTTTCGTAGATTACTTCAAATACATCGTCCCTATTTTAACATTCTTACGTTCTTAGGACAGATAGCCACTTTGTTTCGAACTAATAAATCCCCAAATCCAACGCACGTGTCAAGGTAGTTAGCACAATAGTGTTAGGTGGTACATGTGGTTATTTAAGGTCATTTTATATAACTAAAGGTCTTGGTTGTAACAACATGTTGTCCAAGGAGGTTTTCAATTTTCGTGACGTCGTTATGGTAGTAAGAAATGACACCCATGACGGAGATAAAGGAGGTAATTATTTTGTGTTTGAAGACTTGGTTCTGCACTCTTCTTTTATGTTTCATATTTTTAACTATGAGTAGTGTAGATCGTAAAATGAGACTAGAAATCGAGGGAAAAGTTCATTTCTTGTGACTCTTAAATTCTTATAACCATCCAATATTCTTACTTATATCAGTTTTTTTTAAATATGCTGTAGCCCGTTAAAACATCATTGTTGAGTGGATTTGTGGATTTAATAAAAGTGTATATATATCTACTCGTACGTGTTAAAATATGGCTACTGTAGTCCACAGGTGTCATTACTTTCAGCCATAAACAATATAACTAAGACTATGCAATATAACCTAACTTTTCAATTAAGATCCTTAATAAACAGTAATAGTGGTCAATACTAGAATGTATACCAAATATAATATAACCAATCTATATTCTGTATTAAAATTCAAGATGACTTTAAAACGAATTGCGATTTAAAACCTGTTCCAATTGCTCTAAACTAGTGTTTATACAAACAACTTAAGCTTCTCCAGTCTCATATGTCATCACATTACCTGGAATTAAGCTAGTTGTTGACAAACTACATTCCAATTAACACTAAGTGATAATAAAACGGAATCATCGCAATTTTATTTATGTCTTATATCAGCTCAGAAATATTATCTCAGCCTTGAGGTATAAAATTACACCGGATATGTTTAGCACTTCCATGAATTCCACTTGGTACCTAATGCAGATATAAGATATAAATATCATGTTTTAGTGCCACAAGAAGGTTTAAGCATATGTTGTACCTAAACATCTCAGGCTTGAAACGTCACACAAGTTTGAAATTTGTAGGGCTGAAACAAACACTATCTCACGTACGTGTATTTTCACCGCACATTAATTATGTAAGATTTGTTATTCAATAGAACACTTACTTAAATGTTTTCCATACAATTAGTTATTGGCCAGATAAAATACCTTTCAGGCTATAATCATTTGCAATTTTAACGCATTTGAAAATATCTGTAGCAATCGATCACATCTTGTCATATACTTTGCTAGATGGCCCGGCATGGCCAAGCGCGTAAGGCGCGCGACTAGTAATCCGAGGGTCGCGGGTCCGCGTCGCGCCAAACATGCTCGCCCTCCCAGCCGTGGGAGCGTTATAATGTGACGATCAATCCCACTTTTCGTTGGTAAAAGAGTAGCCCAAGAGTTGGCGGTGGGTGGTGATGACTAGCTGCCTTCCCTCTAGTCTTACACTGCTAAATTAGGGACGGCTAGCACAGATAGCCCTCGAGTAGCTTTGTGCGAAATTCAAAAACAAACAAAAAACAAACTTTGCTAGATATGTGATTCCTACCGGACAAATCATAAATTACTGGTATAATGTGGATTGAAGAATTCAGGGTTAGAGACGTGATACAGCTAAATACGGTCGCATTTTCAACTATAGTTTTGTTATAGAAGTCATATTCTTTCCTTTTCTCCGGTTAAAGCCGAACAAAACACTATGGGTGGAAAGTTTGTCTACCTGGCTGGCTTTTTGCCTTTTATCAGTGGTTCAAAACCACTGACGGATATGTTTGAATCAAAGAAGCTTTTACTAGGCTCTTTACCAACGTGTAATACTATGTGGTATTTTTTAATTGTCGTACATGTATTGTTGAAAAGAAAAGCACAAAAATTACAATATAAGAAGAAATTACTAAAAACTAGCAAATTAGTTGTACTGTGTAAACCGAAATAAAAGTTGCTACTTGTAACCGAGTTTTTAATATATGATCTTACAAAAAGCTCCATGAAGAATTTTAAAGTATAACAACTCTCCATTTGCAAGGATTTTAACCTCTTCCACTTAGATAAGGAAAACCTTCTGTGAATATAAAATTAACATTTTTTTCTCTAATAATTTTGTTTTAATGTATGTCAAGACGGCTGGTTACGAGTATTCAAACTTTTATTAAAATAAAGTAGAGAACAACTTACCAGCCGTCTTGAGATACATTTTTACTTCAAGTGGATTTCTAGTCATCACGAATTACTTCACCAGGGGAAGATTAAATTTATTTTCTTTAAATAGTATTATTTGAACTATTTTCCTATAATTGTCTGTAAACACTGAATGCCAGTTTTGGATGTGATATGATGTAGATTCTTTGGTCTTTATTTCTTACTGCTTGTTTCTTCTAAGTGTATCCACACTATTGAGAAATATTTCTTTCGAGAATACGTTAATTTTACCATTTTAGTCGAATGTACATGGCCTGGTATGGTAAGGTGGTCGCAGATTTCAATCCCCGTCACACCAAACATTAGTGCCCTTTCAGCCGTGGAGGCATTATATGGTCATGGTCGATCCCATTACTTTTGGTAAAAAGTAGCCCCAGAAATGGCGGTGTATGGTGATGACTATTTACCTTCCCTTTATTTTTATATTGCTATATGGTAATGGCTAGCGCAAATAGCTCTCGTGCTGCGCGAAATAAAAACAAACAAACAAAATAAATACCAGATACAAATATATAACTTCCATAAGTTTCTTCATATGGTTAATTACATAAATTAATCTTTTTTGCAGTGCTATAAAATCATTTTAAGATTGTCACAACTCAGCTGTCTTAATACAGTCCTCTCTTTGTGTGGTATTTGGCCAGAGGGTGTGGTTACAAATGTTTTATAACATGAATGAAAAGTGACCATAAATCAATTAGTATCAAATATAACTAAAGGAGTTAGAAGCTAAATAATTATATCCTACTCATTTTATATATTTACAGCTTATACATAATCGTTTTGAGACAAAAACGTTTTCAGGCAAAACCCCATAAGGGTTATTTCTGTATCATCACCTTCCATTTTCAAGTGATACACCATAGAAAGTAGGCAGTTATAATCAGTAGCATCCAATGGTATCTTTAACAATATATCTGATCTAGTAAAGGGATATGGCCGTCACACTAACAGGGCACTAACGGCCCGAAGTAAGAGGTAAGATTTAGAAGGAAGAATGCATATATTGTAATTAAATAGTGTTATATATACGTGACAAATAGTGCTGCATCGATGTCTTTGAAGTTAGGATTTGGTATTAGAATGTAGATACGTTTGTGTGCTTTGAATATTACTTTATATTTTTGGAGCAACATTACACATTTCATACAGTGCGCTTTAGACTTTGAAAGTGATTCAGAGGAAACAGATTTAAAAATCTCTGTTTTATTGGAATTAACACTGCAAACTGCTCGCTACATCTTGGTTTCACTCAGCCGATTACATATGTATTTCTTTAATACTTTATAGGAAGTCACATGTTAAAAATGAAATCAGATTTATTTCCAATCATTGGTGAAGTACAGCATATTTTTCAAGCTAAATGAAGTTAGAAATGATTTAATATCGTTGTGAAAGTGAAACGTATCCAAATTATACTAAAATAGATAACCAGTTTAGTTGTATGTTGTATGCCTCTTTATTGTACTTTCTAACTTATTACTATCTTTAAATTTGATGTAAATTCATCAATATTCATCCTTTCATTCAAACTAAATTGTGAAAGATGATATATGAGCTGAGATTGTTAACCTGCACTGAAAGAAAAACCAACCGAATGAAAATAGTTATCCAGAGTGACTAAGGTACGAGTTAAGGTTTTGACAATTTCAGAAATAAAACAACACAGATTTGATCAGAATGAAATAGGACTTGGGTTGTCGAACAAATTACCAACAGGATCTTTATCCCGACAGAAACAATACAGTGAAAATAACTTATAACACTAAGTGACATAGGGTTTAGGGTGTCAAACAACTACCAATATAATTTTAATGTAGTGAAAAGATAACTTGATTACACTGACTGACTTAGGGTGTGGAAGAACTCCTAGTGGAGGTTTAATACACACAAAAACAACAAAGTGAAAAGGGTTGGTAATGCTGAATGACATCCGAAGCGGGGTGCGTATAAAGTTTCTACAAAATTTAAGGGCCTTCTGGGAATTTTAAATATCTGAATTGTAAGTTTTCATTATGCATTTCAGTACATTCCATATGGTGTGTCGAATTCTTAGTTATATATCTTTTGAGGCGAGGTATCAATTATAACAACCCTCCTATCATAAACTCTAATTAAAAATCATAAGACTCGTTAAAACAAATACAAACTACAAAGTAACCAAATAATCATACTTAGGGATAATATTTTATACGATATCTAGCTTCTTGCATATATATATATATAATAGGTGGTGATTTACAATGGGACTTCAGCTTCAAAATCCTGTTTTTATTCACTGTATGAAACGCATTAGCAAACATTCTATAAGTGATACTACAGGAAAACATGGACCATCCTTCACTTGAATAGAGTGGAAATTTAGCAAGTTTACAGGCATCATCATTTTAGGGTATGATCATGTTTTCCTCTGTAATAATTAAATAAAATAGTATAATTAACGTTTGTGAATAAATATTAATGTTTACATTTAGTTTCCTAATAAATTTTCTATGGATAAGTTGACTCATTTTGTTGTAAAGATGATGTTGTTGTTGCCTATTCAGTGCAAACCTATGCAGTAAACTACCTGTGCTCTGTCTACCACGGGTAAACAAACCATAGATTTTGACATTATTTAAGTCCATAAATTTACCACTGACTCACTGAGGATTATGTTTTAAAGGTCAGCAGGTTTTACAAAAAGTAAAATAATTATTTAATTTATTCAGTATTTTATTATTGCGCTAACTACCTGGAGTGACGTGAGAACAAGTGATGTTAGATTTGTATAGACTCTTCATAAAATTTGTGTGAAAAAAGTTTTTATAAAGATAAAGTCTTTTATTACTTGGCCCAGCGTGGCCAGGTGGTTAGGACGTTTGACTCGAAATCTGAAAGTCGCGGGCTCGAATGCCTATCGCATCAAACATGCTCGCATCTTCAGTCATCGGGGCGTTATAATGTTATATCAATCCCACTATTCGTACGTAGATAAAAGAGTAGCTCAAGTGTTGGCGGTGGGTAATGATGACTAGCTGCATTTCATCTAGTCTTACGCTGCTAAATTAGGGAGAGTCCCTGTGCAGCTTTGTGCGAAATTGTAAAATAAACAAACAATGAAATCCTTAAATTTCAAAAAATTATAACGCTAAATTCCAATGTTCATTTCTTCGCAGTGGATAGAGCACAAATAGCACATACTGTAGCTCTTCTCAGAAGACCAGCATCAAAACATTAATTCACATTCAAACATGTATACTAATAGGAATGTATTCCGCCTTGATGTAACCTTATGATATTGATATTTTAATCAAAATAACAAGAAGTTAAAAAATTAGAAATGAAATAAAGCAACTGTTAGTGTACTATATACACGAAATGTACAGAGCTTGTGGAATAATTAAAAACAGTAACAGAGTTTTTAGGAGGTTTTACTTAGTACAAAAATAATAGATTCACTTTTTAAGTTAAAGTATATAATAAAAAAGTACATACGTATTTTATATATGTGTCATGAGGTTTGTTTTTTCATTTACGATCTGATAAATAAAGAGGTTTCCTAACGCATTTCAGACTTTTGTTCATTTTGGATGATTAAGAAAATTTTTCATAAATGTTAGCTCTGAGAAAAGTTATGGGTTCGGGGTGAGGTAATTAACTCATTTGAATAGGGTAACCGACTTATACACAATTCCAACTGAGAAAAGATGAGAAAAAAAAGGTTACCGTACGTTCCATGTATATCTCCACCGACCAGAGAGAGTCATTAAAACTGCTATCTAATTTTTCCCTTTCTCGTAAAGATCGAATCTGGGGAAACACTGCAGAAATAGCTAAACGTCCCCAGACAGTAATAATTCTTCGTCCTTTGAGTAAAACTTGTAATCTTGTGGAAAAGATAAAGGAACTTCAACCATCTTACATCTTTGAACAGCAACTACAGTTAAAAGCCCCAAAGGAACAGAGTTTTCTCACCATGTAGTGAGAAACTGTAGTGTCAGAAATAGCAAATGAAAACTTTGGGCTATATTGTATATATTTGTTTCTCACATTATCATGATAAGTTTACCAAAACTGTAATTTTGATTTTATGAAAAGATTAGAGTAATATGATTTAACATGTTAGGTATGAAGAAAATGATCTTACATGTACTTTTACTAACCTTGATTGAGTGAATTTATTTTTATTTTATCTCCCTCTCACAAAGACCGCTATTATAATATTAACTCTTCTCTTATTATTCACAATAATAAAAAAAAAACAAGAGCTTATTATCTGTGGGGCAGTTCTAAAAACACCTCTCATCTTATACAGCAAGTAAAATCAGAACTTTCATTTCTGATATGCACACAGTGTATTTAGGTAATTACAGATCTAACTGTTTTACTCTTATTATTCTTTGACTTACCAGTATCAGTTGTTGTTCATTCGTGTAAAATGTCTCTTTCTGCGACAACGAATTTACCACGCTAAAATCAGGAGCTCGATAACACTCGATGGACACAACAGATGACCAGATGTGACTTTGGTATAAGAGAAAAAATACACACACACATGCACATTTGCATAATTGTTTTCGGTTAAAAAAAAAAGAAAGAGTATTGTGTTTTCGATTTATTGCACTGAGTGATTGTTTAAATGTAGTATAATTTCGGAAATATGGATTGTTTCGTTATTTTGCTTAAATAAAATCCATCTTTATTTAACCTGATCATGTTAAGTAGAAACTATCTAGATAAGTTGCATTCATTATAATAATCAACTAGTGGGCACATCAGCACTAGGACATTTGTAGTCATTCAAACCCCAATGTACTACTGAAAAGGTGAGACGACTATGAAAATTATTCTTTTCTAGTGTTAGTATATTTATTTCGACCCATCAGTAAACGTCGGGCTAAAAAACACCAAATACTTTCCTGTCACGAAAACGAAACAATGATTATTTAATAGCTTTGACATATTCACTATAAAGTCGCATATAATTCATTAAAGTCGCATATAATTCATATCTTTCTTGTTTTTGAAAGAAACTTTATGTAAAGTTGACAAAGTACTTCAAAAACTTACATGATTTCTTTTTCTTTAAAATAAATTCTGAATCTTTTAAATTAGAAAAGTTTGCATTAGAAATTCGTGAAATATATATTAGTTTTATGTTATACGCTAACTGCTTCTCGCTAGAAGTGATTTATTAATATCAGCCATAAAATAGTGAAAAATGTCTTACTAGAGATCGTTTGAAGTATGTCCTTACTTAAAATTGGATTCATATTGCTTCAGTTCGTGAATATTTGGTAAATATTTAAAAGTGCATAAAAACATAAACATTCTCTGCAGCATATAAATTATTAAAGTAATGACTTCTATGAAGTTATAAACATGCAAACATTAGAAAAGAAAACGGGTTCTGCTTGCAAGAAGAAAGAAAGCCAAAATAATTATAGTAATCGCAGAAAAACATTTATTTTTTCAAATTACAGTAAGCAAGAAATGTGGTAAAATGTACATATTGCAGCTTTTGGAAGGAAAGCGTATTTCTATTTTTATAACACGGCTCTAATGTTGTGTTGTAAATTGCAGAACAATAAGATTAATAATGAAATATTTTACGGATTTACAACGCTAAAATCAGGGGTTAGGTTTTCCTCGGTGACACAGCAGATAGTCCCACGTGACTTCGCTATACAAAATACGCACACACATAACAAAAACATTAGCAAAACCGTACAACGCTAATTTATACTTCATCGGCCTTACTGCTGACTATTTAAAGCATATGAAAATACATTAAAACTGTAGCTGTTTGTGTGTGTGTGTTTTTTTTCCTTTTATCAAAGCCATATCTGGCTATCTGCTAAGCCCCCCGAGGGAAATTGAACCCGTGATTTTAGCGTTGTAAATCCGGTGACTGTTTGGTAGTGGATACATGATGACACTTTCATCAAGTGAATTTTGTCAGTAAAAACCAAAAGTTGAAATACCATCTTGACGTTGTCGATTAAAAAATTTCCAAATTAATGTTCTTAGTAAAGGTTGTTAATATTATTATTCTGAAGTAGGATGGAATTCAAACGTTATAATATTCCTTATGAAGGCATACAGTGAGTTTTGTTTGTATTTGGTAGTGAATAGTGCCACTGCATATTTTTTTCAGACTTAAACAAAAGCAACGATGTTCTGTTTGACAAGGTCCAGATTAATCAAATGGTAAAGTAGGTCGTTGTTCATAGAGCACACATTATTTTAGACTTATTTATCTGTTTACGTTATGGCAGCCTTAAGATAGAAATTGTAGTATCTTCAGACCATTATTGTCAGTGTAATAGATCTAAAAATTCTTTACAATAGGTGTACGTAACTTGTTGGCAATAAATTTCAAGAATAAACGAACAGCACACAATCCACTTGTTTTAAAGTAATATATATATTAAAAACAAGTCAAAAATGTGTAAAAAAATTCGTCACATTATTGGTTATTACATTTGTATCCACAGCTTTTAATGATTGTCTCCTTTTCGTCAAAGTCCATACGGGCGGGTTAAATTGCTTTAGAACACCCTTTGACAAATTATTCCCCTCTATCTCTGTTTTCCCAAAGCAATCAGTTATAAGTTCACTTACATTACCCAGTGGGTTACCACAGTCGTGTTCAGAGCTTTAAATAATTCTATTTTACGTCGAAAGTCCACACAGGCTGGTTCATTTACATTAGAACCCATTTGACGAGACGAATTAGTCTACTTTATCTCTGTTATTACTAAACAAGCCGTGAAATTCACTTTAGAAATCATTCGTTTTGGTTAAACTGAGAATCTTGCAGTCTAATTTTACTTTCACTAATTTAACTTGCGTTGTTTTCTGTATCTGCATGTAATTACAAGTGACATAAAAATCTAGAAAAGTACCACCTGGCACTACTAACTTATTTGCTAACTTGAGCTGACCATCAGTCGTGCTTTGTTTGACCATGTATATAATGTGTCTCGCTTGTGGAGAAATTGACGAGTTGTCTTGATTTTGTTTTTACTGCTGCAGCATCCATGATGATAATTCCGATTTTCTTGTTTCTTGTTAGCACCTGCGTTGTAGGTAGCTCTAGCTATTTTATGTTTAAATACTGCTTTTTTATTGATTACAGACTTTCTCTTTCTTATAACGTGCCCAATTTCATAAAAAGCATATCAATTTATTCTCCCTTCTATCTGTTGACTTCTTGTCACATTTGATGGTATCCTGTTTCTGGTCAGCCACACTTGTTTTGGACTTTTTCTTGTTATTCTTGACTTTGCAAGTTATGTTCCCTCCATGGTCTACCACATATTGTTCTACCACCTTTATCATTTATCTCTTGTACGTCTTTTGGTGTTTTCTCCATTAACGATAGTCTCATGTCTGTTGATCACGTGATCAAAAACTGTTCACGTATTAGCAGAAATGCATTTCTTCAAAACTATTTTTACACATGGTCATATCAGTCGTCCTTGCGAAGTATCGCCGTGAGCGTGCCACAAATTGAAATACAATTTCTTCAGTGTTACGTTTGAATTCTCTGAAAACCTTACAAACACCTTTTTTTCCGTAAGTTCTTAACGTTTCTATAAGGTACCTTTTAACTTGTCATAGTCCATGGCAGCTTTTGATGACATGCCAGTTTACACTTGCAGGCCTTTTCCTGTGAAAAGTGAGGTGAAAAGACTGCCCAGTAGAATTTGTCACAGTTTTGACTTTGGGCAAATCTTTCATGTCTCTTAAAGAAACCAGCCATGCTATATTTTTATTAATCGCACATGGGTAGCTTGTTTCAACTGGATCTGATCCCATGTCATTCTTGAACCCTTCCTTTTTCTCTTGACTGAACTTGGCAATTTCAATTTGTTCTCATATTCTCTCTTTATATAGTCTCTTATTACTTCCCCTTTTTACTTTCTTAACATGTGCTCTTATTATATATATATATCTCTATTGCCAGTCTATCTTTTCTCTCTTTTTCTTCTGTTAGTCTAACTTCCTCTCTCTTCTGTTGTCACTTTTCTCTTTTATGAAAAATGGGGCGTACAGAAGTGAATTTGCCTATACTCTTAATTTCTTTTGCACGGTTTGACTGAGGAAGATGATAGTGAACTTACCGCTACATCTCTGTCATGACTACAATAATGAAGAGAGTCGTCATATATAGTTCTATAAACATAATCTAAGGATCCATATTAGCAAAATATACGATAGAGTTTATTAAGAATTCTTTACCAGTGTCTTTAACACAAGTTGCTATAATTATCTTCGTTTACAAAAATAAAGACATTTCTCCAAACTTTCTAAAATCTTCAACACGCTAGAAGTAGCTATATCCCTATAAATTAGTACCGTTGAGAAGATTACTTTAAACCAACACAATTCAATTGTTGTAACTTCTACAGCAGCTGGCTTTCTTCCCACCATAGTTCGTTATCATCGTTAATACAGTTCCTTAATTAGACCAGTAGTAATTAGGATTCCAATAAGCCGGAAACTGGGAGATTTCTATTGATCTTTCTATATAACGTATACCGTTGATAATTAACTTATTACAATAAATCAGTTGCACCAAAACTAGCAGAAAAACAATCCTAAGTTTAATAAGAGTCTGTACTATATATATGTATGTTAATAATTTTCTAAAGAAAATTAAGTTTAACCTCAAGAAATTTACTAGTCAAATACAGAAATCATATTGCATAAAAGAAACCATAATGCATAAAAACGCCTGTATACTTTTGTTGTCATTAATGGAGTTACTGAATTAAAGTATTATATTATCCTTAATGATATTTAAAGATACAAAGTTAAAGCAATATTAGTAATTACATCAGCCAACGCAGACTTTAATAAGAACTTGAAACTAGAAAAACTTATTTATTTTTGTTACCTCTATTCAGATAGCTCTATATTTCGCTATATAATTTTAACATATAAACAATAAATTATACTACAAAAATATAAGGCCCCGAAGTTGCTCACTGATAAAGTGCGGGAGAATTTAACGATAAAAATCAGGTTTTGATGCCTACGGTTTATATTGTATACTTTTGTGCTAAGCAATAAACAAACTAAAAATACTAAAATGTTTGTTTGTTTTTAAATTTCGTGCAAAGCTACTCAAGGGCTATCTGCACTAGCCGTCCCTAATTTTGCAATGTAATACTAGAGGGAAGGCAGCTAGTCATTACCAGCCACCGATAACTCTTAGGCTACTCTTTTACCAACGAATAGTGGGATAGACCGTCACATTATAACGCCCCCAAGGCTGAAAAGGCGAGCATGTTTAGTGTGATGGGAATGCAAACCCACGACCCTCAGATTACGAGTTGCACACCTTAACCCACTTGGCCAGAATTTTAATTTATTTCATACTTTATATCACATACTACCTCAGTATTTGTACTACTTAACAATATTACGATGTATGATGTATCTGCGTTGTGTCCATTTCGGAAATCAGACTCCATAAAAAGTTATCTACGTATTGATCTACATTTATAAGAGAGACGATTGTCTGTGCTAGAAGAAAGAGGTAATATAGGCTTATTAGTTATTCCAATAAGACTTAATAGTTATGACAACTTAATTTTTCACCCGATTTTGTAGGAAATATTTGTAAAGATAAATAGTGCCAAGATCAGACCTTTGATAATCACTTTTATTAGTACGCACGAGACTACGGCAAAACTTTAGAAAAATTAAAGAATGGCCTAACTTTCTGCGAAGTCATTTATCAGTAGTTTCGAGTTGAGTTTGCTTCCATTTAGTTTTGTGTTATAGAATGTTTAACCTGTTGATGTTAAAATACTTAAAGATACGGGATTTAGTTGAACTGACTGAAATGCTAAAGGAATGTGTGAATCAGCAGAACCAAAACTTAAATACTTTGTCAGTCAAACTCATAGAATAAAAAATATAACGGATCCAAAGTATCAATGCCCTGTTAAAACATTTTAGCTAACTATTCTTGTGTTTGTATTATACTGAAGTATTTAAAGAGATAAAACTAGATAAAAAAATATACCATTATATACCATTTCATACCATATCAAAACTAGTTTAATTTCGCTTTATTTAAAACATACGGCTTGGTAGTTAAAATGTTGGGATGTGAATGAAAAGAAGTTCGTGTTTTCAGTTGTGGACGTTGTAAAAATGAATCCTGCTATTGTGTTATCAATAGCCGCGTAGCGACGGATGCTGCTGAGTAGGTGCTCTAAGTTAGTAAAGGTTACGCCTAAAACTAAAGGGTATTTAACCTGACGTTTAGCTCGGATGTTACTTAAGATACTGTAAAGAGTGTAAATACTAATGCCGTTGTTTCCACAGGATCATCGGTAAATTTATGGATTTACAGTCCTAAAATTGGAGGCTCGATTTTCAAGAGATGGATAGAAAGTGAATAACCCATTGTGTAGCATTGCGTTAACAAACAATAACCAACATGTTTTATTTAGTGTCACCCAAGAAATCACAGGTTCTATAATTGTTATATACCTACCTGTGTGTTTATATTTACTTATGTTTTTTACGTTTCGTGAAAACCATCTCTTTGTGATAGAAACCCTCTAACCAGAGCGCTTTGGGAAATTGGACCTTTCGAAAGCGCTCGGTTTATAGGTTTTTTTGATTAATTTCTATCAAGACTTCTTGGACTTGCATATTTTTCTAACATCATGAATCTTTTCGTGATAAGTACTTGTATTCTAAAGCAGCCGCTATCTTCATCAAAACATTTCATCTGTTGTTAACTGTAGCACTTATAAATTTTTAATCTAGAAATTACGAACTTTATCCAACGATCCCTTAATATGTATTTTCTCAAACACCTGTCATTGCAACTGATGCGAATACGAGAAAACTTTATCTTTTTCACACCAAACCGACCGTACTAATCAATTACAAACCGACTTCATTATTGAAAGGGAAATCACAGTACTGGAGGAACTATTTCTAGTATCGTTTCTCCCTAAGTGAATTAGATGTGAGTGGAAAAAAAGTTCTACACAGCTTGGTGTCACGAAAATACATGCTTTAATATGATGGGTCTTATGATAAGACTGCTAGTACAACTCATTATATTAATGTAACATTTGGTACTTTTTAAGTAACATTTATTGCATAGGATATGGACGAAGACTCTTCAATTACGCGTATTAATACATGTTTATTTTAATAAGTTTTCAAATGTGTCAAACTGTATAGTCGGAATTTCTTAAGTTAAACTGTAATTAATGATATGTATGTTATATTAATTTAATTACACACATTTATCTTGTTCTTTCTATGATTTCTCTTCTGTAGTTATCAGATAGAATGTCGAAACACGGCACCTAATCCTGAGTCAAGTGGTTTTAATTATAGATGTGAAAGTTTCCCTTTAGTTTATTTCATGTTCCAGCAGTGTTCTGATATAAACTAGTTTGGAAGATGGGTGTAGTACACGATTCCTATTATTACAGGTGTTCAGTCATTATAAGACAGCAGTCTTGAATAGTGTTTCAGACATTCTCCATTCGATGAACAGTAACAACGGTTGTTCTGTCTGTGGGTGGTTGATATGGAAATGACAGATGTGATCTTATTAAAGTTAATGTTGTCTTGAGGCGGTAACCCTTGACTTGCTACACTTGGTTCAGATTGTAAGTGTGTGGGATAGTTAAATGTCTTAATATCTCCTGGGGACGTGTAACTGAAAGATTATTCTTTAGTCACTGAGGATGTTCTGGATATGCTCAGTGAGGAACATGGATTGTAGCTAGTTTTCATTCCAACTATCTTAGATTTGAATCATTACAGTTGCTTAAACTATTATATAAAGACTGCGTTTTACAAATTACTTGGAAAATATTGACTTTAGCGTATTGTTTCGCAATTCAAAAACGACGACTTGGTTTTAAAACATTCCATTAATTTACTCAAAGACGTTAATTAAAAGTTTCTGATGATCACTTTAAAAAGAAAGAAGACCTTTACAATCTAATCAGGTGTTTGTACGGTTTGTAAAATAAACAGCTTTCTAGTCATATGAAGTACGAATACCAGTTGAACATTTACCGTTTAATTATATGTTTGTAAAATAAAGAGCTTTCTAGTTATACAAAATATATATACTAATTAAATGTTTACCATCTAATCATGTGTTTGTAAGGTTTATAAAAAAAAATAGCTTTCTAGTCATATGAAATATATATACAAGTTAAATATTTACAATCTAATTATGTGTTTGTATAATTTGTAACTTAAATAGCTTCCTAATTATTTGAAATACGTATAATAGTTAGATATTTACAATATAATTATGTGTTTGTAAGGTTTATAAAATAAATAGCTTTCTTGTTATATCAAATATGTATACTAGTAAAACATTCACAATCTAATCATATTTTTGAAAGGTTTGATAAAATGACTCAATTTCTAGTTACAAGAAATACATATACTAGTTATAAATTTACAATCTAATCATGCTTCTTTAAAGTTTGTAAAATAAATCACTTTCCAGTTATATGAAATATGTGTACTAGTTAAACAAATACAATGTAATCATGTGTTTCTAAGGTTTTGTAAAATGAATAAATTTCGAGGTAGAAGAAATACGAATACTAGTTATATCTTTATAATCCAATTTTGTATTTGTATAAACAGCTTTCTAGTTATTTGAAGTACGTATACTACTTAAATACTTACAATCTAATTATGTATTTGTAAAGTATGTAAACTAAATACCTTTCTGGTTAAATGAAATACGTGTACTAGTTAAACATTTCCAATCTAATCATGTGTTTGTAAGGTTTTGTAAAATGAATTAATTTGTAGTTATATGAAATACGTATTCTATTTAAACATTTATAATTTAATTATATTTTTGTTAGATTTTCTAACAGGATTCAGTTTTTAGTTAAAAGAAATACTTATTCTAATTAAAAATTTACAACCTCTCTATGTGTTTGTAAGATTTTGTAAAATGAATCACTTACTAGTCATATGAAGCACATTAATAGTTAAATTTTTACCATCTAATCATGTCTTTGTAGGGTTCTGTAAAGTAATCACTTTCTAGTTATGTGAAATACGTATACTAGTTAAACATTTAAATTTAAACATCTGTTTGTAAGGTTTGATGAATGAACAACTTTCTAGTTACAAGAAATACATGTAATAATTAACCATTTATAATCTAATTACGTGTTTGCAAGGTTTGTAAAATAAATAGTTTTCTAGTTATATGAAATGCGTATACTAGTTAAATATTTAGAATCTAATCATGAGTTTCTAAGGTTTTGTAAAATGAAACACAATGTCATTGTATGAAATTCGTATACTAGTTAAACATTTACAATCTAGTTATGTCTTTGTAACGTTTTGTAAAATGAATAACTTTCTAGTTGCTGGAAACACGTATACTAGTTAAACATTTACAATTTAATTATAGGTTTGTAAGGATTGTAAAATACATAGATTTCTAGTTATACGAAATACATATATTAGTTAAACATTTAGAATCTAATTATGTGTTTGTATTGTTTTGTAAAGTTAATCACTTCCTAGTTTAATGAAATACGTGTAGTTATTAAAATTTACAATTTAATCATGTGTTTGTACGGTTCTTTAAAAAAATCACTTTCTCATTGTATGAAATACGTAAACTAGTTGAACATTTATATACTAATTATGTGTTTGAGAGGCTTTGTAAAGTGAATTATTTTCTAGTTTTATGAAATACGTATAGTAGATAAAGATTTGCAACCTAACTATGTGTTTGTATAGTTTGTAAAATAAATAGCTTTCTAGTTATATGAAGTACGTATACTAGTTAACATTTTAAAATCTAATAATGTGTTTGTAAAGGTTTTCTGAAATGAATCAGTTCCTAGTTATATGAAATATGTGTACTTGATAAAAATTTACAATATAATTACGTGTTTGTAAGGTTTTGTAAAATCAAACATTTTCTAGTTGTATGAAATACGTATACTAGTTAAACCTTTACAATCCAATTATGTGTTTTTAAGGTTTTATAAAACCAATCACTTTCTAGTTGCTTGAAATATGTATACTAGTTAAACATTTTTAATTTAATAATGCGTTTATAGGGTTTATAAAATAAGCAACTTTCTAGTTGTTTCAAATACGTATACTGGGTAAACATTTACAATCTAATTATGTGTTTGTGAAGTTTTGTAAAATGAATCAGTATTCAGATACAAGAAATACGTATAGTAGTTAAACATTTAATATAATTATGTGTTTGTAAGGTATATAAAATAAATAGCTTTCTAGTTATATGAAATAGGTATACAAGTTAAACACTAACAATCTAATAATGTGTAGATAATGTTTTGTAAAATGAATTATTTTCTAGTTTTATGAAATACGTATACTAGCTAAACATTTTCAATCGAATTATGTGTTTATAAAGTTTGTAAAATAGATTTCTAGTCATATGAAATACGTATACAAGATGAATATTTACAATATAATTATGTGTTTGTGAAGTTTTGTAGAATCAATCACTTTCTAGTTGCTTGAAATACGTATAGTAGTCAAATATTTACAATTTAATAATGTGTTAGTAAAGTGTGTAAAATAAACAGATTTCTACTTATATGAAATACGTATACCAGTTAAATATTTACAATGTAATTACGTTGTTCAAAGTTTGTAAAATAAATAGCTTTCTGGTTATATGAAATACGTATAATTCTTAATCATTTATAATATAGTTATTTGTTTGAAAGGTTTATGAAATATATAACTTTCTAGTCATATGAAATACGTATACTAGTTAAATATTCACAATCTAAACGTGTATGTGAGGTTAGGTAAAATGAAGCACTTTTTAGTTAGAAGAAATACTTATACTAAGTAAACATTTACAATCTAATTATGTGTTCGTAAGGTTTGGTAAAATGGATCATTTTCTAGTTATATGAAATAAGTATATTAGATAAACTTTTGCAATCTACTGATGTGTTTGTGACAATGGTAAAATAAAGAGCTTTCTAGTCATATGAAATTCGTATACCAGTTATACATTTCCAATTTAAAGATATGATTGTAAGGTTTTGTAAAATAAATCACTTTATAGTTAGAGAAAGAACGTATACTAGTTAAAAATTTACAATCTAATTATGTATTTGTAAGGTTTTAAAAATGAAACACTTTCTAGTTACATGAAATACATATAGTAGTTTAAAATTTACAATCTAAATATGTGTTTCCAAGGTTTTTAAAATCAATAGTTTTCTTGTTATATCAAATACATATGCTAGTTGAACGTTTATAATCTAATCATGTGTTTTTAATTTTTAAAAAAATGAATCACGGTCTGGTTATATGAAATACGTACACCAGTTAAAGATTTATTTTCTTACCATGCCTTTGTAAGGTTAGTATACATATTTCATGTAACTAGTTAAACATTTAAGTCTAATTATGTGTTTTTAAAATGAATAACTATCTAGTTACAAGAAATACGAATACTGGTTTAACATTTGAAATCTAATCATGTATTTGTAAAGTTTTGTAAAATGAATAAATTTCTAGTTATAAGAAACACGAATACTAGTTAAACATTCCAATGAAATTATGTTTTCGTAAGGTTTTAAAAATAAATAGATTTCTGCTTATATAAAATATGTATTTTAGATAAATATTTACAGTCTAATTATGTGTTTGTAAAATTTGTAAGTTAAATAACTTTCTAATTGTATGAGATACGTATACTAGTTAAAGATTTACCATCTATTTATATGTTTGTAAAATTCAGAAAATAAATAGATCTCTGATTATATGAAATAGGTATGCTGCTTAAACATTACAATGAAATTATGCGTTTGTAAGGTTTGTGAAATTAATAGATTTCTACATATATGAAGTACGAAAACTAGTTAAACATTTAGAAGCTAATCATGTGTTTATAAGGTTTGTAAAATAAATAGCTTTCTACTTATATGAAATAAGTGTACTAGTTAAACATTGAACATCTAATCATGTATTTGTAACGTTTATAAAAGGAATAGCTTTTTAGTTACATGAAATACGTGTAGTAGTTAAAATTTTTAATCTAATTATATGTTTTTAAAGTTTGTAAAATAAATAGATTTATTGTTATATGAAATTCATATAATACTTTAAGATCTACAATATAATTAAATCATTGTAAGGCCTCTTAATTAAATAGCTTGTTAGATGTTTGAAATACACATTTTAGCTAAACATTTACAATTTAATTATGTGTTTGTACGGTTTATAAAAAAACGACTTTCTAGTTATATGAGATACGTATACTAGTTAGAGATTTACCATATCATATGCTTGTGAGGTTTAGAAAATTAATAGCTCTCTAGCAATCTGATATATGTATACTATTTAAACATTTAATCTAATTATGTGTTTGTAAGGTTTTGTAAAATCAATCACTTTTTAGCTTCTTGAAATATGTTTAGTACTTAAACATTTAGAATTTAATAATATGTTTGCAAGGTTTATAAAATAAATAGCTTTCTAGATATATGAAATACGAAAACTAGTTGAACATTTACAATCTAAAAACAACATCTTAAACGATTTTTTCAAAGAATTTTCTCACACAATCAAATATCATTTCTTAACCTCAAAATTACAAGAACTGATACACAATTTCAAACAGAAATCCACCGAAAAATCACCCATACTGGACTATACATTCCTTGGGACTCAGCACATGAAACAAAACAAAAACTCAACATACTAAGAAACCAAATAAACACAGCCATAAAACTATGCTCACCAGATAAAATTAACGATGAATTAGACAAAATAAAACAATACTTCACCAACATCAATAAGTTTCCTCCACAAACCGTAGAAAACATTATACGCACACACCTAGACAGAAAGCAAAATCAACCAACTAAAGTAAATACAGCTCACGAATCAAAAAACCACGAAACCATATACTGCTGTATACCATATATTCCCGACATCAGCAAACAAATAACCAACATTTGGCAAAAATTAGTAACAAAATATGACATTCCAATTAATACCAAATTTATTCAAAACCCGGCACAAAACTGAGGTCCATACTATGTAAAAAACTACACTGACAAACACCACACCAACATTATTTATAAAATACAATGTGAAAACTGCCACGACTTCTATATTGGAGAAACAAGTAGAAAAATGGAAACCAGATTCAAAGAACATAAAAAGTCACCTTCACACGTTTTCGAACACTGCAAGTCAAATAAACACAACATAACCATAGAAAACACTCAAATACTAAATAAAGAAACAAACATAAACAAACGTAAAATTAAAGAAGCCTTACTTATACAACAACTTAAACCCAAAATAAACCAATATAAAGGAACGCCTTTATACCTATATTAATATAATAAATAAAATTATATATTCAAACATCTAATACCGCCCTCTACATTTCGACACACAGTTACACAACCCCTTTCAAACATGTGGTCAGCTTCCGGTCAGTTACCTCTTTCTTTGTGAACCTGACGATGACCGAAGAAGGTCGAAACGTTGTTCGCTCTTCTATGTAAAGTGTTTTCTCAGCCCAAACGAGCCGTTTTGCATATAAATTTCTGAACAAGTGGGTTTCTCGTCATCACTGATTATTGTTTCATCGCGGCGACTGTACGAGAAGTGTAAGTTTTGTGTTTTCTCAGTGTATTTGTACTTACCTGTTACCTGTTACCATTATGTCTGAACTAGCATACCGTACACCACTATTAACAGTACACGCTCACACGATCGTTAAGAAACTAAGGAATTTAAACCAACGAATTATTAATAGAAGAAATGACATTTATTTTATTCAACAATGTAGAAAAGAACAACTAACCCTAATTTTGTAAAGGTAAAACTTTCAAAAAATTTTAATACATACACAAACATTATCCAAAATTTACAGAAAAAACTACTGAAAGCCATGTTGAACACAAAATACAAAGAACTACATGACTTACAAAAACAAAAAATGAATCTAGACCATCAACTGGCATGCTGCATTAAACCAGAGATTTACGGACTTATACAACGAAACATAAACCAAATCAATACTAAAAACGACAGAGACAAAAAGATCTGCCACAACAAAAAACTAGAAAACTAAGATGCAAACAACAGAAAAGACACCAAAACGACAAACCGTTGACTAACCTCATAATTAACAGATCCGACCGTCAATTAAACACAGACGAGATACATCTACTTAACAAAGGACTCAACTTCGCTATAGCACCTAGGTACATTCCAACCATAGAAATCAAAACATGTTTAGAAGACCTAGCCAGGAGACTTGTGATACTTTCTACAGAGAACAAAAACAAGGAAACAACCAAAACAACCAACAGAAAGAAGACAACTTAGATAATTTTATTGACATCCAACAGCCAACCTTCCCAGGTAAAATTACAAATTTATATTTTCCAGAAACACCTAAAACAACATCTTAAACGATTTTTTCAAAGAATTTTCTCACAAAACCATCAACATAATTTCACAAAACAGAAAACTGAAAACAACCTTACAAAATAGACATTAATTGCATAAAAAACCTAAAACAAGACAAAAAACATAAAAATTCTAAAAGCAGATAAAGGTAACGCTATAGTCATAATGAACACGAATGAATACATCCAAAAAATGAATAACATCCTATCAGACACGAACAAATTTAAACCAATACACACAAATCCAACAAAGACACACGAGACGCAACTGAACAAATTACTACTACAAATGAAAAAAAGCCAACACAATTTCACAAACACTTTATTCCTACCTACGTAAAACCGATTCACGCACACCACAAATATACGGCATCCCCAAACCTCATAAACCAGATTGTCCATTACGACCAATAATGTCCACATATGAATCGTTTAATTACAACCTTGGTAAATACATAGCATGGGCATTCTCCAAATATGTAACATCAGCCAGCTCATTTATCAAAGACTCTTTTAATTTCAAGTCTAATCTAAATCAACTTAATCATAAAGCCTTAATGGCCAGTTTCGATGTTATATCCCTCTTTACAGAAGTTCCAACCACTGAAGCCTGCAAGATAGCCTTAGAACTCTATATCCGAGACCCTAACCCAACTACAGAAATTCCCAGTAACCAGTTAGCAACCCTCATAGAATTCACCACGATAAAGACAAACTTCATGTTCAACAACCAAAACTATATACAAACAAACGGCCTAAGCATGGGCAACCCAGTATCACCAGTTCTAGCCAATATTTTATGACACAAGTTGAAACACAAGCAATTAACACAGCATTACATCCACCACTATACTGGTATAGATATGTAGATGACACGGTTGCGGGATTCAAATCTACAGAACACATACTTAATTTTTTCAATCACATTAACTCTATACATCCCAACATCAACTTCACATGTGAACAGGAAGAAAACAATCAAATATCATTTCTTAACCTCAAAATTACAAGAACTGATACACAATTTCAAACAGAAATCCACCGAAAAATCACCCATACTGGACTATACATTCCTTGGGACTCAGCACATGAAACAAAACAAAAACTCAACATACTAAGAAACCAAATAAACACAGCCATAAAACTATGCTCACCAGATAAAATTAACGATGAATTAGACAAAATAAAACAATACTTCACCAACATCAATAAGTTTCCTCCACAAACCGTAGAAAACATTATACGCACACACCTAGACAGAAAGCAAAATCAACCAACTAAAGTAAATACAGCTCACGAATCAAAAAAACCACGAAACCATATACTGCTGTATACCATATATTCCCGACATCAGCAAACAAATAACCAACATTTGGCAAAATTAGTAACAAAATATGACATTCCAATTAATACCAAATTTATTCAAAAACCCGGCACAAAACTGAGGTCCATACTATGTAAAAACTACACTGACAAACACCACACCAACATTATTTATAAAATACAATGTGAAAACTGCCACGACTTCTATATTGGAGAAACAAGTAGAAAAATGGAAACCAGATTCAAAGAACATAAAAGTCACCTTCACACGTTTTCGAACACTGCAAGTCAAATAAACACAACATAACCATAGAAAACACTCAAATACTAAATAAAGAAACAAACATAAACAAACGTAAAATTAAAGAAGCCTTACTTATACAACAACTTAAACCCAAAATAAACCAATATAAAGGAACGCCTTTATACCTATATTAATATAATAAATAAAATTATATATTCAAACATCTAATACCGCCCTCTACATTTCGACACACAGTTACACAACCCCTTTCAAACATGTGGTCAGCTTCCGGTCAGTTACCTCTTTCTTTGTGAACCTGACGATGACCGAAGAAGGTCGAAACGTTGTTCGCTCTTCTATGTAAAGTGTTTTCTCAGCCCAAACGAGCCGTTTTTGCATATAAATTAAAAATCTAGTTATGTGTTTGTAGGGACTGTAAAATAAATAGATTTCTAGTTATATGAAATACATATAATAGTTAAACATTTACAATCTAATCACGTATTTGTAAGGTTTTATAAAATGAATCACTTTCTAGTTTTTTGGAAATATGTATACTAGTTAAACATTTACAATTTTATTATGTGCTTGTAATATTTATAAAAAAGTAGCTTTCTAGTTATATAAATACGTACACTAGTTAAACATTTACAGTATAATTACGTGTTTGTAATATTTAGAAAATAAATAGCTTTCTACATATGTGAAGTACGAAAACCAATTAAACGTAGACAATCTAATAATGTGTTTATAAGGTACGTAAATTAAATAGCCTTCTACTTATATGAAATACGTACATTAGTTAAAGAATTACTATCTAATCATGTGTTTGTAAGGTTTATAAAATAAATAGCTGTCTAGTTATATGAAATACGTATAACAGTTAAACATTTACCATCTAATTATGTGTTTGTAATGATTTGTAAAGTCAATCACTTTGTAATTGCTTGAAATAAACATACTAGTTAAACATTTACATTTTAATAATGTGTTTGTATGGTTTTCAAAAATTAATCACTTTCAAGTTATATGATATACGTACTCTAGTTAATCATTTTAAAATCTAATAAAGTGTTTGCATTATTTTGTAAAATGAATAACTTTCTATTTATATGAAATACATATACCAGTTAAAATTTTAGAATCTAATTATGCGTTTGTAAGTTGTAGTTTACCATTTACAATTTAATAATGTGTTTGTAAGGATTATTAAATAAATAACTTTCTGTTTATGTGAAATTGGTATGCCAGTTAAACACTTACAGTCTTTTAACGTGTCTGTAGTGTTTTGTAAAATGAATCACTTTCTAGTTTTAGAAAATACGTATACCAGTTAAATAGTGTTTGTACGGTTTTCTGAAATGAATCACGTTTTAGTTATATAAAATACGTATGGTAGCTAAACTTGTACAATCTAATCATGTGTTTGTATGTTTTGGAAAAATGAATCACTTTATAGTTAGAAGAAATACGTATACAATCCTATTATGCGTTTGTGAGGTTTATGAAATAAATAGTTTTCTAGTTATATTAGTTACGTATAGTAGTTAAATGTTTCAGTATAATTGTGTGATTGTAAACTTTGTACATTAATTAGGTGTAGAGTTGTATGAAATACGAATAATGTTTAAACATTTACAATCTAATTATGTGTTTGTAAGGTTTGTAAAAAAATAGATTTCTAGTTATACGAAATATGTATAATAGTTTAACATTTATAATATGATCATGCGTTTATAAGGTTTCTAAAATAAATAACTTTCTTGTTATATGAAATACGTATACCAGTTAACAACTTACAATCTAATAATGTGTGTGTAATATTTTTGTAAAATGAATAACTTTTTTAGTTGTATGAAAGAGATAAATTAGTTAAATATTTACAATGTAATCATGGATTTGCAAGGTTTTCTAAAATTAAACTCTTTTAGTTAAATGAAATACCAATAGTAGTTAAAAATTTACAAAAAAATATTTACAATGTAATCATGTATTTGCAAGGTTTTATAAAATGAATCACACTTTAGTTGCTCGAAATACATATACTAGATAAACATTTACAATTTAATAATGTGTTTGTAAGGTATATACAATTAATAACTTTTAGTTATACGGAATGCGTATACTAGTTAATTATTTACAATCTGTTTATGTGTTTTTAGGGTCTTGTAAGATGAATCACTTTATAGTTACAAGTAATATGAATGTTAGCTTAACATTTGGAATATAATTATGTGATTTTATTGTTTTGTAAAATGGTTTTCTTTCTAGTTGTATGAAATACGTGTACTACTTAAACACGTACTTAAAAACTTCTTAAATCCAAAACCCTAAAAGTCATATTTGTATCTTTTATGGACTGTTACCAAATTTAGTCCTGAAGTGTTTCAGATAGTGGCATTTTTTTACGGATCTTTTATTCTTTAAAATCAATTTGTCACTCCAACCCAGATGAGGGATTACACCTGTTACTATTACCCTATCTATTCGTTTCGAAAGATTGTGCTCCTAAAAATCTTTGAAGCCTATTTCTTACTGAAAAAAACAATCTTTTTGTCTAACACTAATTCTTAGCTTATCCACCACTTCGAAGTAGAGTTAAAGTTGTCTGCGCTAAGAGATTGTTTGCACACTCTCCAAGTAGAATCAGTTACATGGGAATAGAAAATCAGTTATTGGAATGTAGACAAACAAAAAGTTTATTCCCAAGTGTTGTTCCAGATATTCGATTTTAGCATCTACCGCTGGAAAGCCACTATAGAAATGGATATTTTGGAATAAAAGTTGGAAACAGAATTTTTTGTATAATGTTTTCCTTCTGAAGCTGAAACTGCCTGTTACCAGATCAGTTTTCAATTATTAGGCTTTCATTTTGAAAAAATAAAATGGTCGACACTTAGAAAATTTATATTAATATTTTAATGCATTTGATGTTGTTGTTTCGAATTAAGCACAAAGCTACACAATGGGCTGTCTGTGCTCTGCCCATTACGGGAATCGAAACCCGGATTTTAGCGTTGTAAGTCCGCAGACATATCGCTGAGCCACTTGGGGACATTAATGCATTTGAGTGACACGTAATAACAAAAATCTTTTGAATGTGTGTGGGAGGGAAAATGGTTGTAGTAATAATGTTACATTACAAGATAGCCTACAAATAGATATCAAATCATTGACATTATTTCATTTTATAACCTTTACAGGGTATATAACCTTTGCAGAGGTACTAATCATGAAATAGTACGTGCGTTTTATAAGACAAGTATCAAAAAATGTTTATGTGTTTATCAAGTGCATCTTATCTTCACAATTGATGTACCAAAATTGTGCAGGAGATATGAAATAACACATCTAAGGGATAAAAAGTTTTTCATTGTTTAAACGAGTTTTTAAATTAAGCTTTAACATGTAATTTGAATAGTGTGTAATTATTGCTATTTCTTCATTATAACAACCTAAACATACAGTATTCATTTGTTATTTTTTGAATATATAACCAAACAAAACAGACTCAGCCGTTTGTGAAACTATGGTTTTAGTATACAGCGTTCAGTGGATTAGTGTTAGCTAGTGGAAGACACAGCAGGTAGTCCAATGTGGCTTTGCTGTAAAACAAATAAACCTGCCATAAACAAGTAAAACCTAAGAATAAAACAAAAAAAACTAGTAAAAATAAAAAAAAATAATTTCAATACTAGTAATTCTGTATTTTACTTTATTAATTTACTAAATTAAGAGGAACTCGTGTTTTCCTTTTTAAAACAAAACAATTACATTTTTTAAACAGATGTGGTAATACTTTCACCAACACAGAATCAAGTGTAAAACCATTTATCTGCCCTTTATTATAAAATGTTTTATCATATGACACCCACCTGCCGTCTATGAAAAATATCTGTGTAGGTTATTAGATAGAATGTAACCCGTAATAATATCTAAAAAAATTTATCTATTTATCTTTGGTGATAATATATCACTTGTAATTATCTACCTGTCTTCTGTGGAAAGCTGCAGTATTTTAATATTATTTGCTTCACTTGTTGTGTTCGGGCTCTTTGATTTTGTTGTGTTAACAAAATGGATACATTACCTACATGTTAGCATACACTTCGAACAAACGTATGTACTGCAGCTGCTTTTATGTGTTAATCTTAGTATATTACATGAAAAGAGATATCAGCTTAGAGTATATAGATCTATGTGCATAAGTAATGATAATATTATCACTGTTGACCGCCACTAGGCTGTCTCTGTTAAACAAAGTCGGTATCTCTCTTTCTCTCTATGTATATGTATATATAGTTTAGTGATGTATTGGAGATAAATCACAAAGTGGCTGAAAATGGATAGCAACCTATTTCAAATTCTTCACTGACGACAAGTTAGCTTACAGATTTATGGAAATCTCGACCGTGTCTTTCCTTCTGCCGGGTGTTGCGCCAAACTTATGCAGAAAGCAGGAAGAACACTTCGAGAATACAGATTCGTCCATTTGACAGTTTTCTAAGTCACATAGCATACTCTCAAAGACGTGTCATTAATCTTGCTTACTGGGGTGGATCTACCCATCTCCACTACACATCTAACCTGGTCTCACACTTTCACCCTGTGTTTAACGATTCAACGATCGCCTGTAAATCTTTGCATTCAGTCCAAAAAATGAAACACGAGGTCTGTGGCAAACCTCTGCTTAAGATTTACAATTTTCTGGAATTTACATTTGATAAAAATTGTTTTGTAAACAGTTCTGTAGCAAAGATATCGTTTGAGCTTTTCTTATAACGTTTAAGTAAGAACTTTTGAACCATTTAAGCCAGAAGGAAAACTATAAGTATCATTAAATATTTATAATTCAAATTCTGCTTGCAGGTAAAAACAAAAAAATATTTGTATAAATCGGACCTAAGATGTTAATATTAAACTTGTGTCCCCTTTTACGTATCTTCTTCTTTACACAGAATCTAGAGCCTACATAGTTTTAAGATGTTTTAAGTAGTGTTAAACATGTGTTTGCTATTCACGTAGTATATCAAGTGGAAAAAATAAAAAGATTCAAATGTAAAGCGTGGAAAATTAAGGTCTTTGAAAGACCTTAAGTATGAAAAAAACTACACGTTTATGTGTATACCTTTATTACAAATGTCACTGTGCATTAAACTTGCTTTTTTTAGTGTTCTTAAACTGTATAATACTGGTATCATGAACCTATTCGTTCAATGTATGGTCCAACTAATGCTTCTATTAGAAAGTGACATTTGATCAGATTGGATGTTATCTAGAGATTAGGGTGCCAAGACATGAATAGAAAGGTCCAGTGCTGTAGATATAATATCACTGAGCATCTCCGCACTTTTAGTTGTGGACGTGTCACAATAGTGTAAAATCAATCCCATTAAATGGTTCATAAAATTGAAGAAAGCCTAAGTAACAGCGAGTGCTACATAAGTTTAAAATTAAGAACGGTTATAGCTGAGCCCTAGGAAATTTCACATCTGCCCCTTTAGACGACTAGTGAATAAAGTTCCGTTTAGATTGAAATGTCAGTGTCACGATAAAATGTTTTTATACTTTGAATTATTATGATACTTATAATGAAAGTTCCATTCTAAACAAGTTGTGAATGAAAGTTTTACAATTGTTGAATTGTGGACATCTGCAGAGGAAACGTAAACTGAAATTCATAACTCCACAGTATAATCTTGTATCTTTTGGACGTGCCCATCATGGAAGTTGTGCAAGAACAAACAACCTTTGTGCAAAGATCTTGTAGCAAATGTTGTAAATTTAAAATAATTTCACAAAGCTTTATTATTTATATAGCAGCATATTATCTTATTATCAAAATAAATAAATTTAATTCGATTAAATAATATATCAAACTAAGAAACTTCTTAATCATAAATTATTCAACTGAATCTGAGAATCTTTTAAGTGTGAGAAAACACAGCAACAGAACTAATAGATGTAGTTAAAAATATCTGAATTCTAGAACAAACCTGCTTATAGGATTTTTATTCAATCCAATATTTTTAGTTCAACTCATTAATCATGGTGTGCCCACAGAACAATTTTGCATTAATTTTATTCGGCAAAAGTGCCAAATTTTCCACAGAAATAACTACAAACACATGAAATTACAGAGATAGTATAAACCTAAACTTATGTTAAGAAATATCTTGAATAAAGACTTACAAGTTTTTCTCTAGGGTGTGGTGGGAGATGAACTCTAATTCATGATCAATCCTTTTGCGTGATAGAGATGGTTTGTGTGTTTGTTTTGAATTTTGCGCAGAGCTACTCGAGGGCTATCTACGCTAGCCGTCCCTAATTTAGCAGTGTAAGACTAGAGGGAAGACAGCTAATTTTCACTACCCACCGCCAATTTATGGGTTACTCTTTTACCAACGAATAGTGGGATTGACCGTCACATTGTAACGGCCCCACAGCTGAAAGGGCGAGCATGTTTGGTGCAACAGGGATTCGAACCCGCGACCATCAGATTACGAGTCGAACGTCTTAACAGACTTCACCATGTTGGACCTGACAGAGATGGAGAAACGTGGATTTTTTAAATAGACATTTTCTCCCCATTACAATTACTCGAGCATGAAATCTAAAAATTAATGTAAAGACATTTACTGTTATTTTCAGTCATATAATAATTTGACAAAGAAATATATCTAACGGGTCCTTAGAACATGTTGTTTCATGTTCTTGATGACGAGAAACCCACTTGAAATAAAGGTGTATCTCAGAAAGGTTGGTATAGGTATTAACGCTTTTGCAATTAAAGCAAAGAACAACGTTTCGACCTTTCTAAATCATCTTCAGTTTGATGAAGGTGATCTAGGAAAGTCGAAACGTTGTTTTCTACTTTAATAGTAAAGGTGTTAATAACCATACCAGCCGTTCTGAGATAATTGTTGTTTTATGTATAGAAAGACTGTTTTTACTTGGTCTCACTAACAATTCTCGGCCCCAAAGAGCATCATGAATTTGGTCTATTACCCAATAGCTGCTGTTTCACACTATCTGCTCTCTTGTTTTCTTACAAAACGCTTCTCTCATAGTTAGTGAAATCCATATAAAACTATCGTAGACATTTAACTTATTTTCATGTATTAAGTTTTTTTCCATCTCTTTTTGACTAAAATTTCTTCTCGGTTATTCATTATTTTGATTGTTGCTTTTGTTATTTCCATATCTCAGAAGCTGGGAAACATAACTATAAACAAACTATCAGATTTATAAACAGTAACATACCTCAAATTTCGTCGTGAATGTGAACAGTCGTAAGATTTTTATATGTAGCAACACAAACCTATAACGTTGAAGGAGCTCATGCAGGATTTGACCTTCAGTTATCGCATTGGAAACATGTAAGTAACAAAAATTGATGTAAATACGCAGTTACCTCAACCAGTATATTCATTAAACAATCAATCATTCCTAACTTGTACTTTAACAGCTGTTGCTCTGAAGTAATTATTGTGTCCAGTTCTTCAATACTCTAAGTCTGAGGGTCTCAGTTGGAGGGGTGGCAGGATCATAGAGAAAGGGTTCGGCGTCTCAAACTTTCTTCAGAAAGAAGCGGAAATGTTTTTACTCAGAAATATATATATAGTTAACAACTATACTAAATCTTATATTTTACATCATTTTCATTTAAACTTAATTAGCCTCGTTTTAAAAGCATAAAACAAATCACAAATCTTGTGAAGTGATGGAATAGTCTGTACAGTTCTTGGCAGTTTTAACAACTGTAATTTTAATGAAAATGCCAACAACATCACAGAGGTAGTTTCTTATGTTTGTTGAATTTCTCACAAAATTACTCGAGGGACATCAATACTAACCATACTTAATTTTGAAGTGATAGACCAGAGGGAAAGTTTAATATCACTTAGTACTACCTTTTGGGCTGTTCTCTTTGTGTAGTGGGATTTGACCGAAACTAATAACGTACCCGCAACTCCAAATTACTGAGCGCAGTTTCTTTCTTTTTTTCTTTCTTCTTTTCTAGTAACGAGGAACGAGCCACAGATCTCGGTCCACAGTCCGTTATACAAACCAACGGACTGCACTTGGGCAGCATAGTGGTAGTTGAAGTGGATCAGAAAAAGACAATGCAGTTTTTATTGCATATGTTTTTATAACATCAGTACTTTGTTACTACTTACCCTACATTGTAATCTGAGGGTCGCTGGTTTGAATCTCTGTCATACCAAACATACTTGCCCTTTCAGCCGTGGGGGCGTTATAAAAGTGTCGGTCAATTTCACTATTCTTTGGTAAAAGAGTAGCCCAAGAGTTGGCGGTGGGTGGTGATAAATAGCTGCTTTTCCTCTAGTCTTACACTGCTAAAATTAGGAACGGCTAGCGCAGATAGCCCTCATATAGCTTTGTGTGAAATTCAAAAACAAATAATACTTCACATTGTAAATTCCAGTTTCAGTATTGTTTGGGGAAGGCATAAAAATGAAAATTATTGAATGCTAAAGGTAATAAGTTAAGTATTTTTTAACTAATCTTGAAAGAGTGTGAAACTAACAAGCAAATTCTGAATAACAAATTCACAAAATCTATCCCATTCATTAGCCTTGTGAAAATCACATAGCGTGTTTTGTAACCATCGTAGTTTGTCATATGAGTAAGACGGAACGGATAACATATCTTATATAATTGGATTTATGGATCCGTAGTTTCACAGAAAAATATTGCGGTAAAAAGAGGAAGGTTTGCAGGATATAGTAATCAATCAGCTATTGTTAAAGTCTAACCGAAAGGTGAGCGTTTCAGGTAATTTTTGCCTGGCAACATAAGTACTTGAGATAATTTTATGTAGTAACATATCATTTGAGGTATCCATTTCTAACAACATATAGGTTATAATACGTATATAGCCAGTTTCTGGGAAACAGTAAGATATCTGGGGAAACCTTACATTGCATAACTAAGTCCAGATATACACACACACATGTACCTTTATATTAATAAACCTGAAATGTCTGAACAACACGTGATTGTGAAGCAAATGTCGACTCCTTTTTCTGTTTGTATTTGTATGCAATAAAACAGACAACACTTTCTTGTAACAATATTCATACCAGTGAATTAAAATTATATTTTAAAAGTATCTTTTGTGATGAAATTGTTATTAAAATCAATTTCCTAATTAGAACGGATGGAACTATGTGTATAATTATTTTTTCCATTCAACAAACATTATTGTTTGTTTTTGAATTTCACGCAAAACTATACCAGGGCTATCTGCGCTAGTCATCCCTAATTTAGCAGTGTAAGACTAGAGGTAAGGCAGCTAGGCATCACCACCCAACCCCAACTCTTGGACAACTCTTTTACCAACGAATATTGGGATTGACCGTCGCATTGCAATGACCCCACGGCTGAAAGGGAGAGCATGTTTGATGCAACGGAGATTCGAACCCGCGACTTTCAGATTACGAGTCAAACGCTGTAAACAACTTGCCATGCCGGGCCAGCAATCATTGTAACTAGATATTTAGTAAACGTTTGTCATACAATACTGACAGAAGTTTGTTTGAGTTGATAAAGGTACTTTTTTCAGTCTTTTATTTCCAAAATGTTTTCACAGATAAATATCTTCTTTACTCTTGAAATTTCGTTGCAATTTTTAATCACATAAAGTAAATATTGACCTATACAGTCTGATTCTAGTTTTATGGATTTTTTAAACTAAATACATCAAATATAGACAAGCACGATAATAATTGAAAGAAGCTACGAATGAAGATAAAACTTGGCGAAAACTGATTTTATGAAATAAAAGAATGAAACATTTCAAATTTCGCTAGAAACAAATCCAATATTTTTTCACTGATCATTTTCATTGTTTATAATTTAAGAGATGTTTATGTAATTTCTGGCTCTAATAAATACAGGGGGTGCACCAAAAAAGATTCTCCTTGAAAATGTTTTTAATCCGTAACATATTTGATTAGATAATAGAAATATATGCGAAACTATATGTCTTCAGAACGCACTCGATGAAATTTGTTCAAATATGTTATCAAATCCTAACTTTAATACAGGCTTTTTTCAATACCTGAACTTTTCATGATTTTAATAACATTTTTGTGCATCTGCTGTAGCTTCTTACATTGTTTTATTCCTGTTAGTTAAGAAAATGATCAAACAAGTTTTTTTGCAATAATAGAACGTAAAAAGGAACTCAAAATAATACAAACCACTTTCAGAAGCTAATATTTAATCATCCTTCCCTTGGATTTCAGTACTGCTTTCAGTGAGTTTGTTCAGATATACCTGAGTGATTGCAGCCATTCTTGTTTGAGTAATTCAGAAAGTTCATCTTCCGTGTTTGGCTTGTGATACTTCGTTAATCGGTTTAACTCAGCCTATAAAATGTCAATCGGATTGATATCAGGTAATTGACTTCACAATTTCCTGATATAAATTATTTTATTTCCAAGATATCTTTTAACGAGTCCACAGTTGCAGGGAGGAGGGACAGTTTTTGTCCACCCTCTGTAAGTGAGCGCTTATGTGTTCAAAACTTTTTTAATATGATATATAAATGCTTTATAAAAGCCATTAGTTTCTTACAGGTGTGCCCCCAATGGCGCAACGGTATGTCTGCGGATTGTAATGGATTTAATATTCTTTTAATATTATGTTTGTTGCAGCTTAATAAATATTTTAAAATGCATGCAACTTTTATTGTTAAATGTGTATTGCGTAAGTCCCGCCTGTTTTTTTCATTTGTAGAACATTATTGAGCATAAGAATCGACAATGTACTAAGTGTACATGTAATACTAGTGACTGACAGTATTGTTGCCTACTAAAATTTTGAGAATGTATCCTAAAAAGTTTATAAATCGACGCGCCAAAAAACAGCAATAGAGTAACGTTTAATTGCTACAGACAGTATACTATGGCCCGGCATGGAAAGATGGTTAAGGCACTCGACTCCTAATCTAAGGGTTGCCGGTTCAAATCCCCGTCATACCAAACATGGTCACCCTTTCAGCCGTGGGAGCGTTATAATGTGACGGTCAATCCAACTATTCGATGGTAAAAGAGTAGCCCAAGAGTTGGCGGTGGGTGGTGATGACTAGCTGCCTTTTCTCTAGTCTTACACTGCTCAATTAGGGACGGCTAGCGCAGATAGCCCTCGTGTAACAAACAAACAAACAGTGCATCTCGGAAACTATAACTGTCACAAACGCTAATTAATCGGAAAACTACAGATATTTGACCAGGAACGTTAATAGGTTTAGAACATTGCAAATCGTTTAAACTTTAGAGAATTATCTTCGGACGTTAGTATTTCTACCACGACTCTGTGAAAAGTAAGCTTTTAAACTCCATTAGGCCGAGCAACGATGGAGCTAGCTAGCATTACCGTCTACTGAATGATATCTGTGTATCAACATAAAAGTAAATTATGCCTTGTGGACCTGAACCGTTCACAAAATATTCACTTATAGACCAGAAAGAAGACCAAATATTGTTTGTAAATTGCCAAAATTTTCGAATTAGAGGTTAAAAAAATCAATTACAAAAAATTAGATTGAAAGTTTATTGTTGAAATAGTAGTTGATGATAATTTGTTCTTTGAGGATTTATTAAATAAATACGTGGGAAGCAGAGCACTGATAGTCCATTTTAGTTTTGTGTTGAATTCGAATCAGGGAAACTCACAAAGGTAGTGACGTATAGTTTGTTTGTTTGTCAAATTTCGCGCAAATCTATTCGAAAGCTGTCTGCGCAAGTTGTTCATCATTTAGAAGTGTTAGACTCGATGAAAGACAGCTTGACAACACTACCTACAGCCAATTGTTGGGCTGCTCTGTAACACCGAAAAATGGGATTGACCGTCACATTATAATATCCCAAAGCTGAAAGTGCGATTATATTCGATGGAAGATTCAAACCCGGGACCCGGATTTTGAGTCGAGTACCAGGCTTAAATCTCACAGAGCAGCTGATAGCATTGTGTTGTAAAGCGGATTGTAATTAAAAATACTTATTCTACATAATTGAGTAATTTCAATTACAATCATCTTAATAAACTTCCATGAACATCTTTCATCGATAAAGAATATTATTTCACAAGCAGTTTCGTAGCAAATGGTTTCCATTAAATAACCATTAGGTTGTATGAATCCTTGAACAAATACTATTGGCATTGTTCATATTGGACTCAATGATGTTTTGTAAATGATACAACAAATATACATTTTCTTTCAGATAGATATTACCCTTAGAATGTTCCCCATTGGGGCAGCGATAAGTCTACAGATTTACAATGTTAAAATTAGGGGTTCGATTCCCATTGGTGGACACAGCAGATAGCCTGATGTGGCTTTGGTATAAAAAGAACACGCACATACATATTTAGAAGGACTCCTTTCTACCCTGATCATGGATATGTATAGGAGTTAAAATGAGTGTATGTGTTCTATACTTGGGTCTATAACATGCATTATGTATTCTGTAACATACTGTGACATCAGGAATAGAGGGTAAGAGGTTTTACATCATGTTGGACACTTGAATACTATTATGCGCATAATACTTTAGTTACGTTATATGTGCGAGAAAGAAATATAAAAAATTATAGCTTCTGCGTCAGTCATGAAACATCATACAAATCATTTTCCAAAATCCTTTCAAGGTCGATACGTAGGAGTAAAAGTTCAGTCGTAACGAAGGGTTCCAGCAGGATGCAACCTGCCACATCTCCAACTAACTAACTGACGCCTTACATTGTGTCTGGTTGTAAATTATTCTTCTTTATTGCCTAGTCTAGAGTTAAATAACCTTTCTGCATGATAATTTCTGGTCCATTAGAATCAACTTACTTGTAGCATTCCATCTGCGATCCTTGTAGGAAACTAAACTAAAAGTGTTTTTTTTTTCACGATTCCTAAACGAGATTTGTGTACCTATTAATATAAGTTATTGCTGTATGTTATTATTAAAGTATATAATTAGTGTCAGAACATAATCCTTATAACTGGACTTATTACAATAGTATCTTTGTGATCGCCATATTACATTTTAACTCTCATTTTTTTTCTGTTTTAAAGTCAATACCATAATCATCGTCAACATGTACAAAAAATTAACATTTTATCTGATTTCATATCTTATCAGCAAGTTAGGTTTAGATGTCAAAGATACCAAGTACTGCTTAATCCATTCTTTGTATATAACATTTTTTCTTCCAGCCGCAGCCAAGAACTAATTCTTTTATCATCAGCCTATTCACTTGTCTAAATTATGTTAAATATATAGCCTTATTAAGAGTACCGTGTTTCAAACCACTTGTAATCATTTGCCTTCTTGTTTTAGTGAATAAAATAGTTTCATAATTTGAAAATATTTTAATCTTTTCTTCCAAGAAGAACATTCTTCATGGGCGAGTTGAATCATTTGATAATTCAAAAGTGAAATACTGAAAAGACTTAAATGGTTGGGAAAACTGTGTGTTTGCTTCTAAAAATAGCTCACTAAAGGACGTTTTTTAAGATTATACTTTTTTTTTAAATTGTTTTTTTCTACCCTCTTGGTTTTTGGGAATTTCATATTGAAATGTTGAATATACACATTAAACCTAACACCATTAATGAGATACAAATTGTCAGAGGTTTATAATGTTATATATCAAAAATTTATTAATTTACACTTGAGAAGTGAAAGATTTGGTTATCAGCTCCAAAGATATATTCAGGCGGAAAAATATATATCAGAATAAAACTGTGGTACAATATAAGATTAAAACTTTTTCATCATGAAAGCAAAATTGTTAAAAAATCTTGTATTTTGATTTCTTTATTTATGGAAGTTATGGATTAATTTCTTTAATTAAATATTGGTAAATGAACGAACAAATCAAATCTGAATGCATAAGTTTGCTTATGACTATGAACGTGGCGTGAGTTGATTAAGAAAATTGTGAAAATACGTTTCCTGCAAAGAAAAAAGAAAAAAAAAAACTATTTTAAACTAGCGTTTGCTTATTGTGGTAGTCATGCCATTAAACCTTACTGGAAAATAACTTTGTTAACACTTGTGTCTAAATTTTATTATGCATCAGGGTTTTTAGTCTGAGTCCGTCACAAGCATTGTTAACATCGATATTCACAGTATTGTTGTTCAATTTTTATTTCGTCCAAGTACAAGTTACAATAGACAACTGGAACAACTTTTAGCTATTTTAAGATAAAATAAGCCGAAAATGTTAAGCATTTAAATTCTTAAAGATATATAACAACTTTCAGTAGCATAAAATTAAAAAAGAAGCTAAAATTGTTTACATGTTGTTTTCAATTAATTATCAACTGTTTTGTTTGACTTTTTTATGCTTTCTGTTAGAAAAGCTCATTTTCCTATATTAGAGAGTTTTTACCTATTTCAAGAAAACCTACGAGTAAAAAGTTAAGAGAAACATAAACGATTAATTATTCTTTAGTTAAAATGTTAAATGTTTCAATGAATTCAGCTTTCTAGCTTGAAGCCCATGGGACTATCGTTAATACTGAATTATAATCAGACTCTTTTATAATAAATTTACGAGATTATTGACAAATACTTGTTGATTCACGAGTATGATTAGTTCATTCTTAGATGCATTAGAACTGTTACTAGAGTTGTGTAGGTGAGTTTATTAACACGAAGTTATGGTTTCAGATGTGCTACTTAATGTAAGCAATTATTCCAAGAAGTCATCTATATATTACAATAAACAGACGCCTCACTGAATACAGAATAGTGATTTAGCTATTCATTAAGATAAAAAAGAACACACTGCTACGATAGACTGCTGTTTCATTATGTTGTGTTCTAATAATGAATTGAAAAGTTGCTTTAAGCAGTCTCTTAACTTCGTCATGAATTTCAAATGATGAGCTACATTCGTGCTAGTTTCCATTGTTAACGAAGATTAAATTAAGGCACCATGATCTTCGCTGTCACTTCTGACTGTGTTAAGGAATGGTTAGGTTAAGATTACATGCAAACAAGTACGCTCAAGGAAAGATGTTTAACTTTATTTTGATTTATAATAATCTAACTATTTCTATGAAATTTACCCTTCATAATTTTAGAGTATTTTATAAGTCTTCTTTCAGATCAAGTTAAGAACACGATTGTAAAGATTATATAATAAAAAAACAACTTTATAAATTATGAATCACAAAGCTTGAATTTCGAGTTTTGTTGCTTACGTTCACAATTACATTTTTGTGCTTTACAAAAAGTCAAAGATACAAAGACAGCTACCTTATTATGCTCACCAATATTTTCTGTGTGTAGTTTACAAGGAATCATATATATATACATACTGTGTGTTTTCAAAGTGCAAAGTTATTTGATAATATTCATCAGTGTTTCTTTGTGTTTTCCATTCAACTTTCTATACCTTGTACGTGAACAAAGATGTAATAACTTTGATAATGATAAAATTAAAGCCTGGCTTGCATAACTGTTATAGAAATAATTTTATTTGGAATATCTTTTTGCGACTTTACAATGTTCTTTTGTGTTATACAAAACCACCATGGTAATTTAGACATTCTAAAAAAAATATATGAATAAAATAAAAACAATTAGTTCTAGTTTGTCTTTTCTTTTTTTGCAGTTTGATAAATACCGAATTTTGATGATATTTTCTTTGTTTTAAATACAAAAGGGAGAATTTTCTATATAAATTGTAATTATTTGAAACATACCTTGGTAATTGGTGTCCTTATCATCTTCGGCAGTTTACTATCATAATTTTAATTTGTTAGACCACGCGGTCCTCCATAAAACTGCCCTTGTATTGTAAGAATTAAGTTTGGAAAACTAATTAATCATTATTATTACCTTGTGATTAAAAAAAAACCTACTTAAACAGAATATATATGTGAACCCAGTAGTTGATATAAGAAATTTAATATACCGTTCTAACAGTAGCATGTAATGTCATCAAACAAAATGTTATTATATTTTGAAAGTTTATTGATCACACAGGTAACCTCATTGTTAGGCAATTTTGGGCCATAAACCCAATAATATCTCAATAAGTTTTGCCAGCTTAAATGTTTTAGATTAGTCCTAACTTTACGTAATACACTCACAATACATAATAATCTTCAAAATATATATAAAAAATATAATAAAATGCCGGGCCTGGCTTTTGTGAAGATCTCTTTTGGAAAATTTTCGTATTAAATTTAATGTGTGTAAAAAAGGCTTACGTTGATGAACTTGGTTTTGTTTTTTTGCTTGTATATTGTTTAAGGAATCATGTCATTCTTACAACATTTACTTGTAAAGTACGTTAAATAAACAATTGTAATTTTAAAACGTCATGAATGAGAAAACGCAGAATCTATAACAATATGTCAACGACACTACGTTTACTGTATCCAGTACCGAATAGTCTTTTCTTCCAGAATCAGAACTAATCGAGATACGTCAAATGTGGTAATTAGTTGAAACGCTAGTTTAGTTCTGTTTAACTTTGAGCTACAGTTTGTTTAAAAAAGGTAAATGAAAACAGCAGGAGTGAACAATATGTAGAAACGAAATACAATACGCAGTTGGAGTATTTGTAAATATTTAAAAATATATAAAAATTGGATGACATTTACGAACAAAAGTACAAAACTTACATTTACGTTTTTGAAAAATGCAAATGAATCTGTAATCTCCGAGTAAGCCATAATACGAGTGAAATAACTAACAAAAAAGAATAAGTTAACTCCCAAGGGGAAGCTTGTACGTTATTAAAAAGTTATAATCTAACTCAAGTGGCACGAGTGAAACATAATTCTTCTCAGTTAGGACAGAAAACATCTGTCAGTTTAATTGTCAGACATGTGACGCGCGACAATCTCAAGCTAAAGCAATAAAAATTTACTTTAAAAGCAGTGGACAAGCGATATGTCAGTCAGAATTAGTTCTGTCATGTCAATGTAAAGAGAATAGAAGGGTGGTGAAAAGAAACCGTTCTGTTTTAGCTCTGATCTCTTTTTAATAAATTCACAGCAGAAACATGAACACCTGGCATTATTTTACGTATGCCTAAATCTTGGCTTTGTGTTACTAACTAAAATGAAATTCAATCTTTGCTTATCGTAGAATTGGATATTCCAACTGAAAATCAAATGTTAGAAGACAAAAATTATCATATTAACTTTTTGAGTTAATACAAATTTGAGACATATTGTTAACAACTTTATTCTGGGTAGTTCTGTATGACATGTGTGAAACTTTGCACATTCACTGCTGAACATCCAAAGTCTGCAAAGGCGAAGTCCACGCTCACTAGTTGACGTTTAACGTCACTCAACGTCAATAACGAGTATGCCCCCCGTGAGCATCAATAACTGCTTGGCATCTCCTGCCCATGAAAGCAATGAGATAACGAATCACATCCTGTGGAATGGCTGTCCACTCAGCCTTTAAAGCTGCTGCAAGCTGAGGTAGAGTCTGCGTTTGAGGTTGTCGCCGTCGCAGACGTCGGTCCAACTTGTCCTAAAGATGTTCGATGGGGTTTAAATCTGGTGATCTGGAGAGCCAGAACGTTGACGTTGTAGTGTCTCAAGAATACAGTGGTGAGTCGGGATGTGTGAAGACGGGCGTTGTCATGTTGAAAAACGTCGTTGACGTTCACCATGATGGGTTGCACATGGGGCCTAAGAATCTCGTCGACGGTTGCTTACGGTCTAATCGGAAATCCTACGCATACCTGGTATGGTTGAGGCAGTAGACGTCGCAGTGATGGACCTATCCCAAAGGTGACGTAACCGGATGTAGCGATCTTGTGCGGGCGTGGTCACATGAGTTCTGCCAGATCGTGGACGCTCACGAGTTGATCCATGTTGTTGGTGACGATTTCATAGCCTTGTGATGGTGCTTGGGTGGACATTCACAGCTTTGGCAACATCTGATCGAGATTCGCCTGCTTCCAAGTGACCAATGGCGTTGTTGCGTTGTGCTCCAGTCAGTCTTTGCGTAACTGTATTGCGTGTCGGTGGCTTAACACTGAGCTATGGAAACCGAGATCCCGTCACTTTTATAGGGATTTTGCACATGTTGCACTTGCAGAATATGCAGATTTCTCAAACAAATTTATTGGACACGAATGCGTTTTGGCGAAAAATACGATGTTTTCCTCCGTTTTCAATGTGCACAACTTTTATTGTCATTTTGTTCTGACAATCAGTGTCGTAACACGTGTAACTTCACATACTCTGAGCTTGTAACGTTATTACATATATTTCTCTTTAAAATAACAAAAATATCCCTTTTGCGTTTCTTTTTTTGAAGAGTATACATACATGTGTGAGTGTGCGTGCTTTGTACCACAGACAACTCGTCGAATAGTTGTAAAATTAAACAATTCTTTAAGTATCAAAATATTTTGGTAGGTTATTTCACTATAAAACAAGTTTAATTTTTATTCATTGTATATTTTAGACGAATATTTAAAATTCAGCTTCTATGTTTGTTGTAAGTACTAGTTATGCAAGACTGAAGACTTAAAAATTTCATAAGCGATACGTTTGTTAGGTATAGAAACTAGAAGTTATAGTTACTGTAGGCTAGCTTTCTAACATAAGTAGATGTTAGGCTGGTAAAAATTTATATCTATTTTGACCGATATTTAAAAAACCACGTTTGTGGCAGGAAAGAAGAAACTGTGAGTCTTCAGTGGCACAGATGTATGTCTGCGGACTCACACCAATATAATACAGGTTTCGATACCCGTTGTTGGCAGAGCACAGGTAGCTCATTGTGTAGCTTTGTGCTTAATAACAAACAAACGGAGTGAGACCACCATTTTGTAAACTTAGTTAGCAGTGGCGTGGAGGGCAGTTGATAATCTTTATACCATAAATTTCTACTTTACATTTATATACTCTCGAAACGCTTAAAAAGTTTTTACATTTCTAAAAGCGTCAAGAAATATTACCTCTGTCCCCCATCACCATGACAGCCTCAACTTCCATTACTGTCAGATACTCCAATCAGGTTTAGTGTTCATGTTCACAATGGTCGCTAATCAACATACTGATTGTTTCATGTAGCTTCTTTTGAGTTTGTTTGAGAAAAACCAAAAATAACCTTCTTGTAATGCATTTAAGGGACCAATGACATTTTTTTTCTCTTACCATGATATCAGAGTCGTCTGTTTCATTAAATGCCATATAGTGAATATGTTCTTTCTAATGAATATTTTCATGTGTAACCATAATTATTTTCTGACACATATATATATTACGTTTCTCAACATACAAATATAACTTTCTAATAAACAAATTCTATTGGATTCTTCATCATTTCTTCAGAACGTGTGATCCGTGACACAGGCAAAAACAAGTTTTAAGTACACTTGAAACAATTAAAAACAAAGCAATATTGATAAAAGAGCACGTGTTTTCCAGCTGAGTGGGTGCATACAGCTAATTAAACAGGGAAAATTCTTCAATCCAAAACCTGCAAACAGTTTTAATGCAAGTGGACTTGCGCTATGGTTGGTTAGCGATAAGTTTACAGACTTACAACGCATAAATCCGAATTTCGATACTCAGTTATAGACAGAGTGAAGATAGCCTATTCTGTAGCTTTGAGAAAAAGTCAACTAAAACATGAAGTGTCCTGTAAATGATATAGTTTAAACAACGATAGTAAATTATGCTTTGAGATTTAACTTTTTCTTATATTTTATATATTAAGTTACCTTCCTCATTAACTTAAACTATTGAAATCTATCTTACGAGTTAAGTGTATGTGTGCCTGCCAAGAATAATAATATTGATATTATTAATGCGATGGTGCTGCTATCTGTACATAGAAACGTACACTATACTGTAAATTAAAGGAACAAAAGAAGTGGTTCCTCCGATAGGTCAGAGGTAAGTCTACGGGTTTACAACACAAAAGGATTTTTGCTCAGTTCCTCGCGGTGGGCAGAATGCAGGTAGTCCATTGTGTAGCTTTGCAATAAGACATGCAAAACAAGAGAAAAGATAGAGGTTAAGAAGAAAGTTCACCATACAACAATGACCGTTTGATACGTAAAAACATTGTCATCATGTTTTGTCCTTATAACCATGTAGAGAGTAAACTGTATCAAATATGTAATATACCAAAATCAAATTAAAATAATTTAGTAGTATTCGCAACAATTATATGTACGATAATGCAATAACGTTACTAGATATTATTCTATTACCACATATTTAACATGAGAAGTTTGCAATAACGCAAAAACTTTGTCATGAATTATTCTAATGTCACAAATTTATGATTAATTTGCTGTAATACAACACTATTCCTCGAAATTACTTTAATATCTTATACTTTAAATGATTAGTTTGTTAAAACGCAACAATTTTAATTGGAATGATTGTCATATCAGATGCTTTACATGATTACCTTACTCTAATGCAATAACATTAGTGGAAACTACCCTGATATCAGATACCTTACGTGACATGAGTGAAATAATGAAAAACATATTACTCTGTTATCAGGTGCTTTACTTGACTAACTTGCTGTAACTCATAAATGCCACTGGAATTACTCTGATTTATATGTTTAGCTTTACTAACGCAACAAATTTACCTGAAAATACTCTATTATAGGATGCTTTATACGACTTGTTTGATGTAGCGCAGAAACGTTAATAAGAATTAATCTAATGTAAAATAATTTACATGACTCACTTACTATAACAAAAAACCTTACTGGAAATTTCTTTAATATCAGCTATTTTAAATTATTTCTATGTTATAACACAAGAACATTATTGGAAATTACTTCTACTATAAGCTACATTACCTTACTATATTACTGTAACGCAACATCGTTATTGGAAATTATTCTAATTTTCAATTAAGCAATATACAAATCGGTTACTAAGTTAGGAAAGTGATAGTAAAAGTGAAGTTAGACTGTGTGTGAATTAGCCATAATTACAGATTTCGAAAATGAGTTTCACGGCTTGTATTGCAATAACAGATAAATAGAATAATTTATACTTCAAAAGTGTGTTCTAACGTAACCGAGCTCGCTTGTTTGAACTTTGAAGAAAAAGAGACAATTATTTGAAGCTCTGGTGAAAGTAATGTAGAGATTACAATTACAGTATCAAACAATATGGAATGCTTTTGATAAATAGATAGAGAGAGGTGAGCGATTTTGGATTAAATGTCATCAGAAGGCATAGCATGAGAAGATGCTATGAAAGTTTTTAGCGGCCCTGGTGAAATGTTATGAGTTTATGGAAAAAAAAATTGTCACAAGTTCAGATAAAACAGAGAAGAAACAGTGGAAAAACTGTATTTCATTTTGTTGTACGTCTACAGCAATATTTTACAAGATGGGTGTGAAAATAGTTTTGAGGGACTGAAAGGTCTGTTAATTCGTGAATAGTTTATGAGTATATGCTAAACTGGCGTGTCACTGTTCTTAAAGGAAAGCTCACCAAAAGACGTGGACGAGATGATCCAGCTGGTAGAACAGTGTATGGAAGCCCATAAAGGGAGTATAACTGGCAGGTCAAAAATAACCAACATAAAACAGTGGTGGCTATGCAGAAGCAGGACACTACTAAAGGTGACAAGTCAATGGATAGAAGTGCGAAAATATACTATGCTTTTTACAAAATGGGTCACATTGCAAGTGAGTGCAAGTCTGTCACCAACAACAAGAAAAGAAATCTGAACAGAAAACAAAGAGAAGTTATGCTCTTATAAAATGGTTCACATTGCGAGAAATTGCAAGTTTATAATCAATAAGAAGCACGAGAATCTGAATGTAAAGCAGCTGGAGCTGCTTACAATGTTGGTGCTGTCAAGAAACAAGAAAAGAGTAGCTATTACCACGAATATTGGTGCCAGATGAAACAGAATCAAGACAACTCATCAAATTCACCACAAGAAGGAAGTGTCAACTGCATAATTAAACAGTGCACGAATGATGGTCACCTTACATTAGAAAATAGATCAACAGCGCCAATAGCAAATAGAGCATGTGACAAACATTGATAGGTGCCAATTGTAAAACCCACAACATACTAGTAGGTGAAGGCTATGTCAGGGACAAGAAAGTGAAGGTCCTATGAGACACTGGGTGATATAGTGTGAACAAGTCTAGTACATCTTTATATCTATAAAACGTTAATAAGTATATGTTTTATGACCTGCTTTATTACTGCATCTAACATTTCTATTTTATGTGGAGTAGCCCTTCGGTGATTTAGCGTTAAGTTTAAGAATTTACTACTCTGAAATTCAAGGCTTAATCATTGTGGTGGGCAAATAATAGGTAGCCCATTGTATGGCATTGTACGTAAATAAATTAAATATAAAAATAGTAACTTGGAATAAACTATTACTCACAAATAAAAACAAAACATTTTTCTCATATAATGCTATTCTGTTTTGAAATAATGTATGTTCATGCAGTATGTATGTTTCGATTTTATGGAATTCAAATAATAATTTCTTTATTTAACTATAAATGTATTTAGTACAAAACTTATTTACTTTCATAAACATAAACACCAATAATGAATTACTTCATCTTATAAGCAGTACGAAATACTACAATTATTATATATCGGAATGAAACATAAAACACGAACTTATAACACCCCTTCACAAAATGTTTTAATTAATGCATCACCCATTCCAATTTTTAGAGAAAGCTTCTATTGAAACAATTACTGAGCGTATTGCTGTACGTTCCTGGAGTAACGAACACAGTGAAAGACACTGAATGTTATTCTTCAGAACAGCTTGAGGTAGTTAGCTGTTGTTCCTCAAGTACGGAACACATTAAGGTACGTTTGAACGTATTGTTTGGAATGGCCACAATAACTGAGCTATTAGCCACTCATGTATTCTGTTTAATAATAGTAATATTATACTTCTGAAGTTTTTACTTAATTCAAATGATGTTAAGGGATAGGAAATAAACATTTAATTAAGTGCTCGATTTAAAATGAAGATGGTGTAGGTTTGATGCTTGATAAATGAAATTCCGTTTTCTATCTACTGCTCATGCTCAAAACCTTTTGAATTCATGTACTAATTAGATTTAAAATGTTTCCATAAGTATTTTCATAACAAATAATACTTCTAACAGTAATAATAATAATAATAAAGCTTAATAAATCTTCTTTAACGAGTAAGTTTCATGACGTAAAAATGTCTCACATAATGGCTTTCAAAGAATAAGATTCTCAACATTACACAGAATAAACTCTGTTAAAACGTGAAAGGCACTTAAAAACATTTTATTGGATTTATTAAACGGAAATAATTGATTATAAAAAAATTAATTCCAATAATTTGACAATATAAAACCTAATACAATTAGCCATTATAGTTGGTTACCATCGTTAAGACGCTACGTTAGGTCTATGATCTGTTGAAAGTCAATTTAAATACATTCATTAAATAGGTAAAACTGAGGAACGTAGTTTACAATAATGGACAGTGGTATTTACGTTTTCCAAGTTCCGCCTCGTAATGTTATTGTAAATGTATATTCTATTTCTTCATTAAATCAGACTGTAAAGTTTCAGTTTTTTTTTTAATCCTCAAGATGCAATTACAACGTCACTAATGCAGACGTTCAGTAATTAAAGAAGTTCGATAGAGTTTTAAAATATTAAATTAAACTAGCTTATAACGCCCATTATGTCCATATATAAATGAAACTGCTATTTCTGCAAAGTTATCATTTCTCTAGATAATATTTTTTTAAATTTAAATAACGCATCTTTATAAGTGGTTTTACATTTAAAGGATTCAAACACTTCATAGAGGAAACTGTCTCTCAAAGAAATAGTCGAGTTATTCAGTAAAGAAGTTTTAAACAACACATCTAGAGATCAGAATGATGAAAAATCACCCAAACGCATCACTCAAATAAGTTTCTTAAAACAGTTGCTCATGAAGCTTTTCTGGAATTCATCAGTCTTCACTTCATCTGTTGATTGTGATATTTTAAACAATGTATTTTGTACTTTAATAAAAGTAGTCAGTATGAACTAATTGTCTGATATTCCTAGTGTTTTTTTTACTGTAAGATTATTTTAGTCCATCAATGTTTCATTGTGCTTGTAAGCTTTGAAGTAAGCTTTTGAAAATGATGTGTGCATCGAGGATGATTTTACCGCAACACAGTAAAGTGTTATCGAAAATACACAACCTTGAATGTTTTATCGTGGTGAAAAGTTCACATGTGATCCAAATTCTTCTCAATTTTCGTGTACAGACAAAACATGTTTATGTGTACTCTTACGTATGAATTTTGTTTCACAGATAATTAAATAAACCCATACAGACGCACTGGTAATTATTGTGAAAGATGCTCAGTTGTTGGAGTACTTAATCTGAAAGACCCCTTTGAGTTTAGAGTATCGAATCGGAAGAATAGGTTAAAACTTATTGTGTGCTACAAGCGATTAATTACAACTAAAGTATAATGTCTTATGTCAGTCATACCATGATTTAAATAAAATCATTGTTGATCCTCTAATTACCAGTTATAACTGAGTGAGAATCTTGATTTCTAAATAAAAATCTTCATAATATAATTTACCATTTGTTATGGAGTAAACAGCTTTTGGTTCCGGTGAAAAATGATTGTAGTTAATTACATTTGTCATATAAAACATTAATTGTAGACCTATTACAGTTTTCAACACTGCAATCTTTATTTAGTGCTTTAGGAATTTTCTAGAACTAGAAAAGTGTATAATAATAATATTAGAACAACACTATATTCGCCATATCCATTGTCAACGGCGCATCTTACTCAATCTGCAGTTCTTCAGGGCGGCTAGAAGTCTTTTTTATATGCAAACAAGTGGGTTTCTCGTCATCACTGATTATGGAAGTCTACCTATATAAATCAATTGTTACAATGATTGTATTGGTGTGAACGCCTTTTCCAAGGTGAAGAAGCGTGGTTAAAATTAATTATATTTTTCATGAGACGTTAATATAAAACCTAAATTAGTATTAAGCGAACATAATGTATTTGAAATCCTCTTATTATATACTATTCTATTTTTTGTAAGTTTCCAAGTAAGTAGATATAAAACGTAGTGTTAAAATATATTAATACTAATGTCGTATGATAAGTATAGTTGACTATAATGCACCATTATTTTTCATAATGTTATATTGTTTTTTACATTAGAACTTCTTTTGCTCAAGTTGTTTCTTCTTCATTCTGGTGCAAAGAATTTTAATTTACATCTAAACTATTTACAAAATCTGTTTTGATATTCGAATGTTATATCTTATAAAACACCAATTGTTTAACCATTCTCTCATATAATATGTCATATTCTCATCCAATTAGCTTATAAACATTTATGGTTGCTATTTTCAAATCATTTTGTTTGTTATTATTCATAAAATAGGTGTTACTTTTGTTCAATTCTTTTATTATCATTGATAAAATAAATGTTGTTTCAATCTAACTGTTTAGTAGTCAGACATAAATTAAAAGCTGTTTTAATCCAATTGTTTTACCATAGCTCATAAAATAGGTGCTATTCTTACCGAATTTCCTTATTATCATTCATAAAACAGACGTTGTTCTGATCTCATTGTTTTATCATTTAACCATATCATTTCTATTATTCCCATCACTTGTTTTACTAGTGTTTACAAAATATGTGTATTCTCATTCAGTTGGGTTATCATCATTCCTAAAGCAGTTTATAATTCAATCAATTTTATATCTGCTAATACTAATCACACTTAGTTTTTTACATTCACTTGTTAAGTTACTATTGATAACATTACGTTATTTTATTAAATCTATTAGCTGTAATTTTTCAATGACGTCATCATTGTATTCGTTCAAGGCATTTGGATGTTTCATAGAAAGTTATTTCAGAACAGAAATTCTATAGTAACGTAATTAAAAGTGTTGAGGCTGTCAGATGTAATGATTAAAGAACCCAATTCGAGTACCGACACCTAAAGAGCTAATTTGCACGAAAAACGTGACAGCTACCACCCATGTTTTAAGCTGGAAATTACGCAGCGTGATTGGTTGCAATGCACTTTTCTTCAGTATTCCCCGAACACTCATTTGTAAAAACCAAACAAAATCTCAAATGTGGTGGAAAAACTTGTATTTATTGTATTACCGAATTTTGCTGTTAAGTTCGGAGTTAGGAAATTCGTGTAGGTGTATATGTGTGTGTGCATGTGTATAGAGCGTAAACTTAGAGTTCATTTGTACGTGTCTACCAGTGTAATGGTTATGTTACATATGTAACAACAGTCGCTACTTTCATTTGGTACAAGAGTATAGAACTTGTATTGATTTTTTTGTTCATGTTTGTGTAGTTGTATCTATGCAAGCTCACAAACAGCATAGGCAACTCCATAACTTACTTTTAAACGAAATAAAGTTGATAAACTGTATTTCACAGGAAACCACTCAGTAAATACTATTTAGTGTGCGCGGCGAGAAATAATTAATTGTGAATTGTTTTAATCAAGTTACACTCTCGTACATTAAGTGTCGTATATTAAAAAAGAAGATAGGAACTTATAAATAAATTATGTGAACTTCCTAAAAACAACATTAATGTTTTTAAATATGGAAGTTATTAAGAATGAAGATTCGTTACAAATATATTAAATATTGAAAGACAATTTATATTTACCTTATAAATGTTAAAGTTATAAATAACATAATTCTTCTTTCATATGAAATGTTAAGAGTATTATAAAACTGTACGTTCTTCTCGCAACATAATTGCACTCAAGATATCATAGTTGTTTAATGAAACTCAGATAACCAGCCCATAAAATAAATTGATGTCGGAATTGTCGAATGTCTTAATTTCTATAATTCTGTTTAAAATTATTATAACTTTAGTTTATGTGTAGCCCTTTGTTGACTCATACAGATGCTCTTGTTATTTAAGGCTTAACTTGAGTTTTCTCTTTTTGTTATAATTTAATGTAACTTCCCAATTAAACTATGAATACGAAAGTTTCAAGATCATTCTTGTATTCTGCTATGGATTTACTTAATTCACTTCCCAGTTTCATGTTATTGTTGTATATTGTTATTTTTTAACAAATACATTGTCGACATGACAAAATGCTAAGTTATAAAAAATATCCCAGCCATATAAAGTGGAGATATCAAACATACATGTAGAAGTAGAATAAATAAGTGAGACGACATTATAACATAATGTTACCATTATTCTCATTCTTATAAGATGTGTTACAACGTTCAAAATCCAACTCTTATCTTCCTCCACTTGAATCAAACAAATAAAACGTGGTAGTAAAAACAATTGAATTAATCTTGGTCCAGACAGCTTTCATAAATGTCCCTTTGCTTTCTCTGTTTCTCAAACACAGTACATATAAAATAACATCTGAACATTGTGTTCTATGTGACTGATTTTCACTGTTGTATGTCAGATCCTAGATTAGACAGTGGTTGGGCATATTTGTAGTGTACTGTCCACATTTTCAGAAGAGGTTGATATTCGGATTTTTCTCCAAATAAAGCTACCAATTTTAAAGAATTAGCATTTTTTTGGTTTATTATGTTTTGGCAAAATAATGAAATAGCGTAGAAGTTTGGATGTCGTTTAATGAAGATATAGTGTTTTAAAAATTTCTGTATTTGTTGTAAAATGTGGTAGAAAACAAGAAGAAACAAAAGTACGTTATTTTATTACCTTGGCTACTTATTTCACTCACTTTTTTTACATCTGAGGTAAGATTGTTTCAACCGGAATATAAAAAAGAGAAATACTAATACCTCAGCAACATCAAACTAGTTATGTTACATAGTTTTTTTCTTGTTAAACATAAAGCCACCTAATCGGCTAACCGCGTTGTGCTCAGCATAGGTATCAAAATCGGATTTTTAGCCTTTTAAGCAGTCAGAATTACAGCTGAGCCACTGGGAGTCTTGTGCAATATAATTAATCCTTAACTAATAACCGTCAACGTTTTATATAGTTTAGTTGTCAGAACCACCATTGCAAACAATTGTAATGATTATCAGTGATCTTTGTTAAGCTTTAGCTAGAGCATCCTGTCTTAATTTAAAATATTATTTTTATGTCTTCCATCTATTGAAGAATAGAGGTGAATACCTTTGAACACTAATCTCGACCAACCAAACATTCAACGGTTGACCAGAAAACGATACATAAACTTTTTGTTTTCAATTTGGCAGAACAAGGTGAATTACGCTTTAAAAGAGTTCTTTAAAATCTAACAAATTTACAAAACCAAATATAAGCGCTGTTTTTATCTACTAATTTAAAAGTTCCTTCATCAACAGCCTTTTTATGTGTTACGTAGGGCAGTCATTTCGTCATTCAGCGAACATGCACTTAATAGGGACCATACATAAAGACCATAGTTTTTATCCATGGAAATGGAAATAGAAGTGTTTTACTATGTGATATGTTGTTTTTACATCTTTCTTGATAACACTTAAGAACTACAAATGAACGTAACTCAAAAATAAAAGAATCATAAAATACTGATCCTTATTTTTAAATAAATGCTTTCTAAAATTTTTGTTAAAACTGACTATCAATTTATCAGGAAATTTGGGAAATGACCAGAGTTCTGATTGTATAGCTTATCATTATTCTAGGTCAAAGCTTAAATTAGATGTCAAATGAGAAGTGGTATGAATTTACTGGATGACATTCAAACTTTCTATTTTGATTGTGATATAAGTTAATAATTTACATACATAACTCTTATAACTCTTACTTTTTAGTTATAACGCTCAATCCTCTGAATATATTCATCGATGAATGTTTGATGAGCAAGAACTATATTATGATCATATATTACCTGAAACTGATTGTTTAAACTCTGCTTTTGATGGGTCACACTTATTTGATTACAATGTCTCTCGCTGGGATAGCGGTAATTCTTCTGAATTACAACGCTAAAATCAGGAGCTCAATTCCCCACGGTAGAGACAAAAGATAACCAAATGTGGCTTTGCTATAAGAAAAACACTCACACTCAATTACAGTACTTTGGCAACGTTGAACATAACCATTGGGTAATGTGGTTAACCCATACATGAACATTTTAGTTATTATTATTGTTGACTATAACAGTTTTATCCAATTGTTTGTATTAAAAGGTGCATCTAAATAATTTGATTAAGTGTTCTTTCGATATCTACAGAGTTATTTGTGCGAGGAAGTTGTTTTCAAAGGAGTGACGTAGTCAGGTCATTCAATCTAAATGGACAAGCAGAAAGTCTAGAAATTCGCTGTATGGTCTTAACAGGATTAGTAAAGGTGTACGTATATTGTGAGTTTCCTAGTAAAGTTGTGTATTGTTTAAATTGTGAGTTTCCAAGTAAAGGTGTATATTGTTTAACTTGTGATTTTCCTAAGTTAAGGTGAGTATTGTTTAACTTGCGCGTTTCCTTGTAAAGGTGTATATTATTTAACTTATGAGTTTCCAAGTAAAGGTGTATATATCTACACCGGAAAACATAATGAAAAAACTAGCAGTTACCTATATAATTTTCAGTTTTGCCATTTTACTTTCTGGGTATATTAAGCAAAGATTGGCACAGTACTGATAAAAAACAGTCCTTTACGGTTGTTTGCATCGAGGCCTGGAATTTCCATTTGGAGGCACTGTTCATCATCTGGAGGAATGCTTTCTTACTTAAAATAGAGAAAAAAGCCTGTCACACATGGCCACATTATGGAGATTACACCAAATTGAAGTTGTAACTTAAGAATTTTCCCGTGAAGAGGAGTTTAACACAAGTTGTGTAAAAACACTGAACGATCGATGCGATATGTTATGCAAGCATTATTATGTCGTGTTTGATAAAAACAAGCTGTTTGATGGTAAGGAGAAATCACATCCGTTTAAGTTTATTATCTGTTTCAGCAATCAAATAAGAACATTGTTTTATATGTTGTATAAATTAAAACAGTAAGCGAATAATAATATTATACCAACAATCTCACCCAAACAAAACCGACTCGCGATTGGATGGAAGAGTCTATTGGCGAATTATAAGGTTTACATGAAAAAGTTGTTTATAATAAAATTTTTAAAATGTCTTTAAATGTTCATTTGATGTTACAATAAAAATGTTTGTATTGTTTTTCTGAGACTTTGATATTTTATTCATTTAAGAATATTTTTTTCTATTTTTTACTCTTACATTTCCATTTTTACAGTTTGTTAAAATAGCGGAAATCCGAAAAGTAAATTTCATTTTCAATTAATAAACTTTATTAGTCTAAAAACAGAATTTTCTGAGAAGTTTTGCAACAAATATTTGTACACTTTTAATGAGTGATTTTTGTTTTCTGTTATAAAGTAAATTATAAGTGATATAGTTTAAAAGCCGTGAAGATAGAAACATATATTCGGGAAAGTTGGTGATAAATTAGGTGCTTAAGTATCTTAATAAAGCCTTTTTATTATATCTATTCGTTTTACGTGTACAAGAAAATTTGTATTGAAGTTTCTTTGCTACAGTTTTAGTGAAATGTGTAGGATAGGTGGTGATTGTAGTGCTTGAAAAAAATTATGTTCCCATACTTCAGACGTACAAGATATCTCCATTAACATATATATCTTTTGTAGACTTACACATGTTGGGTAGGTTAGATTTCCATCTATACTACACTTTACTTTTTATATATTTGCAAAAACTTTCCTTATTTTGTCCACTACTACACAAATGCTTCATACAGGGTGTTTGGAAAGTCACTGTGCAGTTTTGTAATCATATGTTATTATATTTCAGATTTTGATCCCAATATGGTTTTAACAACTGAAGAACGTGTATGGCTCGTCGAACACGTATTCCGAGAAGGTGGTAGATACACAGATGTGGTGCGACAACGATTTGCTGACAAATTCCCAGATACACCCGTTCCACATCGCAATGCAGTTCGTAACCTTGTTGATAAGTTTCGGGAAACAGGATCAGTGGATGATGCTAAACGCTGTGGAAGGCCAGAAAAGCTATCGGAGGAGAATCTGTTGGATATTTCTGACAGTGTGATGCAGAGTCCATCAAAATCATTACGAAAGTTAGCTCAGCAGCATGATATTGGTCTTGGAACTGCTCATAAGGCCGTCAGAAAGAAATTAAAGCTCTTCCCATGCAAAATAATGGTGGTACAAGAACTGGAAGCAACTGATAATGTAAAACAAATACGTTATTGTAGATGGTTTAACTGATTTATCGGAGAGAATACAGCTAATTTGTTAGATGTGACCTTTTTTCGCCGACGAAGTATGGTTCTATCTCTCGGGTTACGTTAATTAAAAAATTCAAGATTGTGGTCATCCGATAATTGTCACAGTTTGCACGAAACACCCCTACATGATTTCAAAGTTTGTGTGTGGGTTGCGATTTCCAGACGTCGAATTATTGGCCCTATTTTCTTTATGAACACAATAAACAGTGAATGCTATTGTTCGGAGATTCTTCACACCTTCATCGGTCACATGACAAGTGATGAAATCAATAAGTCATGGTTTCAACAGGATGGTGCTACTGCCTACACATCTCACAGATCTGTGCCGTTATTAAAGGAATGTATTGGAAACCACATTATGTTAAAAAACGTGTGGCCCCCCACGCTCACCAAATCTTAATCTACCAGACTTTTATTTATGGGGAGCAGCAAAATCTGCAGTGTATCGAGATCGTCCGCGCACACTGGATGACTTGAAAGCAGCGATAACAACATTCATTCAGTCTATTTCAAGCCAGCAACTAATAGCGGTGTTTAGAAACAAAATAAGAAGGATCCAAGCCTGTATTGATGTCAACATGAGTCACTTTCAACGTTGTTTATAATTGTCATTCATATTTACCTCCTGTATTATGTATTGAAACATGTCTGTTAATAAACATATAAGTGCACAGTGACTTCCCGAACACCCTGTAGAAGCTTAGGAAATCGAAACCTTTTTCCTAATATCGCTTAATCTAAAATCCTGCAAGACTGCTACAGTCAGGATTTGAAATCTGATTCCCTGTGTTTCCTTCGGGCACTTAACAGCTTCATTGCATTCATGGGCGACAAATCAGGATTGTTATCTCAGTATAATTGTATATATATATATATATGTTGGATCCACTATATCAAAATTCTTTCATCATCCATGCATCAGAGAAATCCATTACAGTTTCAATCAAAGTAGCTTTCTCATTCGACAAGCAAAGACATTACATTACCAGTTCCACCAATTTTATTATGCTCAGCCTAAGAATGCATTTAATTAAAGAAAAAAAAATTTCCGTTAATGTTTTCTTCTGTCTTATAATTACATTCTGTTAACATACTAATTGATGGTGACTTTCAAAGATGTTAATTAACATGGGCTTTTATATAAGCTGGTAGACAATCGCATTATTTACGCGATTCACAGGATTGCAGCGTTACTTAAAACTTTATATTTTAATTAGACTTCAAGCTTTAGTTGTGTAAAAGTGTGTCAGGCTTAAGCGATAAAAAATAGTGCTAAATTTTATAACTTGTGTATTCTTTGCTGATTTTTATTACTAATATATTATGATCATTTTATTTGAACTTCCACAGTTTTCTTTTTTGTTTTTTTTTGTCAGGAGATATGCCAATTACATAGCATTAAACCTTACGGTGCAAGTTTATACGTACGTGTTCAGTTATGCAGGTACATTCTGATAATACAATTTTTATCTAAGCAGACGATTTCGAATTTGGAAGTTTTCCATCTCTTTTTAGTTTTGTTCTATGTAGAAATAAATAAAAAGTCCATACTGTTATTCCAAATGGATCTTACTATTCTAACAGATTGACAATTATAAAATTTATGTTAATACCTACGTTTGTTAAATATATTTTCATGCATGTGACGTATATTGATAGGTGTGTATTGCGCAAGTCCTACCTCCTCTATAAATCTATAAAAGATTCTCGAGAACAAGAATCAACAATCCGTATTTAACGAGAACGCTAGCTTGTTTCGAACATTGCTCAAATTTTGAGAATCTTTCCTTAAACTATATAAACCGACGCGCAGAGAAACGGAACAGAATGATGTTGGTCAGCTACAGTCAGTATGCTATAAGCATCGGAATATATTATTGTGATTAACGCTTATTATCTAGAAAACTGCAGAATTTTACTAGATCTGAAAATAGATTTCGAACATTACGAGCCGTTCAAATTCAGAGCTGACTTCAGACGTTAGTATTTTTACGAAGACATTAGATATTTTTCTCAATAAAAAGTGAGCTTGTAAACCGCGTTGGACCAAACAAGAATAAAGCTAGCTAGTATTCAATCAAATGAAGTATTATTGTGTGCCTGGACCGTTGATAAAATATTCAGTTCTAGACCAAATAGAAGACTGAATATTGTTTTTAAGTTTGTAATTTTTTGTACATAAACAATTATTTGTCTTAATTATTTGTAATAATTATTTTTATAAATTTTATTCTTTTGTATATTAAAATATATTTGTGTTAAGAAGCAAAATTGTGTGTAACAATCTTGTTGGCAAATCTTATAAATTTGATACATAAGGAAATTAAACTAACCTCTAAATTGAAATTAAAATTTTCGACTATTTTTAATCGTAATACGTAACACACGCGATATAATAACCAGGAGATTCGTCCGAGATAGATTATAATACGTAACATAATAAGTGGAGAGCTCATGTCTGAGACCAGAATCAGAGACAAAATTAATTCTAAACGAAAATTCAAATTTTAATTATATTTATCAGTACCAACAGAATATGATTATCTCTGTTTATCAAGTTTTTATTGAATCACCTTCCTTCAAACAACTAGAAAAATATAACAGAAACGAATTGCTCCAAATTGCCAAAATCTTAGAAAAAATGAATTGGGATAAACGGGTATTGTCGAAATATTGGCTCATGGTGATTTGTTGTCTGGGGAAGTATTAAGGGAATACTCTAGTGTCTCACTAGCTTATGAGAGATGAGTGATAAATATAAATTAAAAATCCAATTAAAACTCAAATATACTGAGCTTGAGAAAACTCGAATCGAAGTCTAGAATGAACAATCCTGTATCGAAAGAGAGAAAGAACAAGCTCTTATCAAAGCCGAGAAAGAAATTAGGCTCAAAGAAATGGAAATTAGGATTAACTCCAATCACACAATACAAAATGATAACTTTGAACTTAACTGATATATTAAAGTACCACCATTTAATGAGAATGACGTTTATAAGTACTTCTAACATTTTGAGAAGGTTGCCCAAACCATGGAATAGCCCCCCAAAAATGATCATTATTTTATAGAGTGTTTGACTGGTAAGGTCCATGAAACTTATACTGCTCTCTCTCTAAAAGATTATACCAGTTAAGATAAGGTTAAAGCAGCTATTCTCAACACCTACGAGTCAGTACCGGAGGCTTATCGCCAAAACTTTCGAGTTATAGCAAGGAAGAGAGCCAAATATATATGAAAGTTGCTCACAAAAAAGAAGTATATTTTGATCTATGTAATTCAATGTATATTGTAAACAGTTTGGACAAACTAAAAAGTATGTTTAATTGGTGAATTTAAATGTTGTAGGGGTGAGACGACTTAAAACTTTCTTCGATGAAAAGAAAGTTGAAACATTACAGGAAGCAGTTGCTCTTTTCGATGATTACACTTTAACACATAAAACCGTTTTTTTATAAAAAGAAATTCCTGACAGCTCAGCAAAAATCTGTTCCTGTTCACTCAACTAAGTTTAAAGATTCTTCAAACAATCCAACTCCTCTAGTTCAAAATCTACAAACAGTCAGGATGAAACTTCTTCAAAACCATCAACGCCTGTCTGTCATTTCTTTTAAAAAAAAACAACTGGTCATGTTATGTCCGATTGTTGAAGTTTGAAAAAGAAATTGAAAAGAGGCAATACCTATTGCATTACTGTCCACATATGGACGTAATTCCACTAGATCACCCAATGTCGTTCATTTGTCCACTGATAAAAAGGTTGATGTAGTTTAGGACGAATTTAAACCTATTGTATCTGTTTGTTCTGTGTCTTTGACAAATAACTTTGCTAATCTGATATTCATACTTATTTTACGTGATACTGGGGCGACTCAATCATTGTTGTTAGAGGGTATATTGCCCTTAAATTCTAGTTCTGCCATTGGCGAGTCTATTATTGCTCAAAATACTGAGGGCGGCTTTGTTAATGTTCCTCTTCATAACATTTATTTAACATCAGATCTAGTTGCAGACCTACTTTGCCAATTAATGGTGTATCATTATGTTAGGAAACGATTTGGGTGGGGGAAAGTTGTTGTCGAACCTAAAGTGTTTCGTCTAAGAATAATGTTGTTGACAAGAATTCAAACGTGTTTCCTTCATGTGCAGTGGTTCGAATTCAGGCAAAGAAATTAAAAAAAGAAAATGATAGACAGTTGTTCAAAGGAAAGTATTATAGATTTGTCTCAGACATTTTTTTGGACCAAGCAGGACACTTGTGAATAATTCTCCTACTGAAAATTCATTGGTGAGTGACAATGATGGATGTGAGGGTTCTAATTTACCTAGTAAAGTTCCGTTTGCTCGAAATAAACTGGTTACTGAGTAAGAAAAGGATCCGCAGATCTCATCATTATTTAAATATGTACTCCCAAAGAATGAACTAGAGAAAGTTCCAAATGGTTACTTTATCACAAATGGCATGCTCATGAGAAAATGGAGACTACCAAATATACCAACTTCAGAGTTGGGCTGTAGCTTATCCAATTGTTGTTCCAAAAAATATTGGTCTATGAGCTCCTTATTGGAGGTCATTTAGGAATCAACAAGACATGTGACAAAATTACGAGACATTTCGTTTGGCCAAAAATAAGACAAGATGTTTCTCAGTTTTGTAAAACTTGTCATTCACGTCAATTGACTGGAACACCAAATAAAAAAGTTTCTGTTACATTTTTAAAACCTATCCCAGTTTTCAAAGAACACCGTTAATACAATATTCAGTTCCAGATCAGATAGAAGACTGAATAGAGTATGTACATTTTTTGTATATAAATAATTATTTGTATTAAACTTTTGTAATAGCTGTTATAATAAATTTTTATATTTTTGTTTGTAAATTAAAATATATTTGTGTTTAGAAAATAAATTATAATATCAGTCTTGTAACAAATATCATAATGTTAGTACATATCGAAATGCAATAAATTTCTAAATTAAAATTTCTGGCTATTTGAAATCGTAATACGTTACACATGTAATAAAATAAAACGGAGACTCATCTGAGATAAATTATCATAATTAACACTGTGTTAAATTAATTATAGTTTATTCTGTAACTACGTGTTCTGGCAGAAAAAACAAACTCCTTATCGTTCTCTTAATACGTTTTTCTTTCTGCCATCGTCAAAGCAGACCAAGTTCCAACGAACCATGTGATCAACTTTATGGTGATTAAAATAGTAAGTTTTATAGTTATAGCTTCATTTATCCAAAACTAAGTATTTCATTTAACTTGCTGAACTCGCTTATGTAAAAGTTTTTGATCCATTTAATCATTCTCCAAATATCTCGCGATATAACCTTAACTGTTTTTCGGAAGGCTTTTACGCCTTTCAAATAACAATAAATTACTTAAGACTGATAAAAAAAAATCACCACCAGAAATACGACTTTTCTGTTACCGTACAAGTATGAAAAACATTTTAAAATCCAAATCTTTCCACAGTGTGTGTGTGTCAAGGGTCAATTAAAGTTCGACAAAATTGAAAATATAATACTTCAACTAAAACACGTGAATCTACAAATTTACAATGATATATTTTATCATTATTGGTTATGATATTTAAATATAACCTTCACGAATTTGCAGAAAAAGAAAACGATTGCCGAAAATACTTTAAGATGGTTTACTGTAGCAGCTTTCAAAGAAACAAACGCTTTGTGTTTCTTTACGTGTGTATAAGTCGATAACTCATGACAAGAAGTGTCTGAAAGTACATTAGGCTCCTAGATACTAATATTCATGCAAGTGTAAAACTTGACTTGTCCCATCCAGTTTCTCAGCTTATTTAAAATACAATTCATTCCAGTGAGAGAACGTTCAACTACAGAAGTCGAAACCGATACCACCATCAGCCGTTTAGTTATATGTTTAAGATTCTTTGTTTTCCACAACTGATTCACAACATTTTTATCTTTATCTTCTTGCTCCTTTGGAACGTACTTAAAGTATTTCAAGTCAGCCCACAGGACATCAGTATCCAGTCCATCAAACAAACCACATCCTCTGTGTAATCATCATATTTCAAACTGAATACTGACTGGACCACTGGGTAGGAAGTAAATACGTTGATGAGGGAGAGTACATAATCATTTAATCATTGCTTTATTAGTTTAGTCATTTGTTAATGTGTTTGAAGGTTTGACTTTCTAACTCATTCTAAACATCAGGATCCTTCTGTTTGAAATCCACGAGTGATATAGCAATGGAATTCATTTATGTGGGCACATTGAGTCCCGATATCTCTTATATGTGCTTTTCTCAACGCTACAGGCTAAGGGACTGACGACAGGTTTAGGTTTTCTTTTTCATAAAACTTCGTTGAGATTAGATACTCTATATAAAGCCTCATCTAAAAGCGCTAGTGTAATAATGTAATATCTTCCTTTCTAGCAAAATACCTCCTGCTAACGATGCTATCAATAAATCTACACCATCTTTATATAGGTGCTCATCATATCATCATAGTTGAGCATTAACAAATTAAAACGACACGAAGAAATTCGTAAACACTGAGCCAGTGCACTTCAACTGGTTTTGAAATTTGTAGTTTAGGTTTGTTTGTAGATTTGATTTCTGCAACATACTTTACTACAAAAAAAGTTCAAATTACAAAGTTAACCAACGCACCAAACAACTTACACTAAGTAAGAACATTACAATACAAAAAATACTTTCCACGCGAGCTTACAGAGCATGAACTCCTTTTCTAGAAACGCTTAGTAGTGTCTAAACATTTCGAGAAATTTGAAGAATATTCCATAGTAAGTCTATATTTATCTTGTAGAATATAAATCTAATTCTAGATTCTTTGATACAAGCACATTCTTCTAGTGATACTCATTGGATACCTGTGAAGGTCAAACACGCCGTTCTTCGAGATGTCATCATAATTTTTCATTATTGCATTTGCATAATCGTTGAGACTAGGTGTTTGATGAAATAACACTAAATCCTGACCCATGCATGAGACTTTCATTTGTTTGATAATGTCTCCCTGTAAAAACAAAATAATATCAAAAGTCTGTAAAAATACGAAATATTTAAAATATTTCAGGGGAAATTTTCGCTGCGCACCCACTGAATTCAACACAGATTTCTAGTTAAACAGTATTCAAGAAAACAACATTTATCTGTGGTATTATAATGCAGATCTCAGTATAAGGGTGCTTCTGATAAAGGCTCACAATTTTAACCTTGAGTATGTACTAACATTACGGTATTGAACAATAAAATATGTTAGGTCTCTAGAGTGTGTTAAAAATAACATTCCACTGACTATATATTTCCACATTAATTTTAATTAGTTTATCACGTATTTCAAATCAGTAATGTACAAATATAATTCAGATTTGTCTTGTATCTCTTCCGTACCAAAATTAAAGAAACATATTTAATATTTACAGCACAGTTAATAGCTTTTTCGACCATAAACTATCAGCCAACCAGTGTTAATACCACAAACGTTTGTTTATTACACAAAGTACTTTTTAAATAATCTGTTTTTAACTAAAATCCAGCACCTCAGAAAGGAAAGGCTAAAAAAAAAACAACAAGAATAAAAACTGTAAATTTTTTATACGAATTAATAAAATAATAAATTTACAAAATAAGTTTATGATAACTGCAGAAAAATAAGATCGAAAAGTAGAAAAACTATAACTTAAGAAATCTAATCTCTAGTGCGTTTTACTTTGAAAAAAATCGAACATTTTTCGATAAAAATCATTAGAAAGCGCTGACTCTCTTGTTTTTGTTTGTTCTTTTACTTCTGATTGGTAAAGAATAAATATGAGCTTCTCGAAGAACTGGCTGGATAACAGTAAAGAAAATTGTAAGAGTAAAAATATATGTTTCACAGGTTAGTGGGTCAATACTCCCAAAACCTTGTAACAGTAAATAAATATATATATATATGCTTCCTGAAGTATTAGTTCGGTACTTGTAGAGAAAAATATAAAATTACAATTATTTGATTCGTGAAGTATTTGATCAGTATTCCTAAAAAACTTTAACAGCAAATATACATATATGCTTCGTGAAAAAGAGAACCTTCAACAGCCGCCACACTTGAAATTCTTTCAGTCAGAATTATAGTAAATTAATATATGAGACTTTGGACGTGGTTAAATGCATCAATCAAAAGGATTTGACCTCCTGAGTCCAAAACTGTAATTAGATCTGAATACGGTCAGGAGATGATAGAATTATGAGCTGAAAGTTTATACTTGAAAAACTGAGAGCCATTTTATGAGCCGCGATGTCGTGATTAAAAATCTGCAACAGTAAAAATATATGTTTCATGACCTATTGGCTTAGTATCTATGAAGAAAACTGTAACAGTAACAATATATGCTTCACGAGGTATTGGATCACTATCTCTAAAGAAAACTGTAACAGTAACATATGCTTCATGAGGTACTGGATTACTATCTCTAAAGAAAACTGTAACAGTAACAATATATGCTTCATGAAGTATTGGATCACTATCTATAAAGAAAACTGTAACAGTAACAATATATGCTTCATGAGGTATTGGATCACCATCTCTAAAGAAAACTGTAACAGTAACAATATATGCTTCATGAGGTACTGGATCACTATCTCTGAAGAAGACTGTAACAGTAACAATATATGCTTCATGAGGTATTGGATCACTATCTATAAAGAAAACTGTAACAGAAACAATATATGCTTCATAAACTAATGGCTCAGTATCTCTAAAGAAAGTTTATTATATCTTATAATTAAAACTGAAAATTATTGGGTCGTTACTCCTAAAGTTTGTTTGTTTGGAATTAAGTACAAAAATGCACAATGAGCTATATGTGCTCTGTCTTCCACAGGTATCGAACATGGTTTCTAATGGTGTGAGTCCGCAGACATTCTGCTGTGCCACTAGGGGGCCAGTACTCCTCAAGAAAACTGTAATAGTAAAGAGAAAAAAAAAGAGAGTAGAATTTTGGTTAAGAAAATGTACTATTAAAACGTAATATATTATATACTTTTATTTATAAAAAATAAAGACATATAAATTGTATTAGTGGAAGTTCATTTCATTTCACACGTTGTAAATATAAATAAACTGCAAAAGCTACAAATTCTTTCTACCAGCCTACACCTAAGTTAAAAATAATATTTTTAGTAACTACTGGTCACTCAGCGCTTAGTTTGACGACTTATAACACAAAGCCAGCTTTCTATTCATGGCGTAGTACAACGCAAGAAGACCATGGTGCAACTTTGCTCTTACGATGAAACAAACAAAACCTTTTAGAATAATAGAATTGAAGGAAGTCTGACATTCAATAAAATATGAAACATCTTTAGATCAAATTTTGTGTTTAGTCGGATCTGAAAATAGAATAAAGTATAATTTTTGTACTAATAAAGTTTATTGATTGAAATTACTCTTCTAATGTGTCCTCTTTAAGATTCTGCCGGGTAACCAGTTGATAAGGTATAGCATTTTTTTTCTACATTCAATTAAATCCTGTATACGAAAGCACTAGAAAAAATCAAGAAGTTAGGTCGTCCTCTAAATTAAGACATTTGTTTGGTCTACTGAGGTGTTTTCTTCGAGTTTCAGCCAGTGAGACTACAATAACTCAGAAAGTTTCAGTACAAAACCAGTCCGAACGAGCAACATTGTAAATCTGGTTGCAATAGCGTTTGATGTACCTGTCTGAATACAGAATATAATTACTGTAATTCTTGTGCTAATAAATGTTTCAATATGACAAAAACATTATGTAGCTGCTTCTTTAAATGTTAGAAGACTAGGAAACTATAACTGAAACATGATAAGGACATAATATAGATAATATAATATAATATAATATAATATAATATAATATAATATAATATAATATAATATAATATAATATAATATAATATAATATAATATAATATAATATAATATAATATAATAATATAATATAAAATAATATTTTATATAGACTACAATAAATATTAAAAAATATTCAAAAGTGAGAATATAATTTCAGAAAAGTTTACCTCACGTTACATACTCAAATGTAACGTTCATTGGAATTATAATCTTGAAAAAAGACAATCTGAATATTCACTCTTTGACTTCGGCGTGAATTATATCATTAGTGGTTATAAGATGTCGCCAAGAGACCTGAGTAATCCAAACAAATAGAAATATGTTATTCAGTGGAGACCTAACAATAAAGTAGCATATACTAGAAGTCTGTGATAAAAGACGAGATTATTTGGTATGAATATTTCAAACGAGGCTTTGTTAGCAGCTTTTCTCATTTCCTTTTAGCATTCTTGCTGCCACCTTCTTTATAAGAAACGTCTTTCCTCAAATTGTCGCTTGAAACATTGCTTTGGTTTAACGTTTGAAAAGCATTGTATTACAATGCAATTGATTTATGATGCATAAAGTAATTAATGCAACTTGAAGCACGAAATTAGACCAATCATAAGCCTTTTTCTCACAGATAGGAAAGTTTTACAGTCATATTATCTTACCTCAGATTTTTTTCTGCCAAAACTAAAAAAAATCTTCCTGTCATGGCACGCTGCAGCAAACGTCTCCAGAACAACAAAAAAGGTCCCTAATAAATGTTTCTGTCTCTTTCGCCGTGGCTATTCTAAGGAGCATGACACGCAAATGCTTCACGTTTCTACTTATAACAAATACACTGTCCTATCCCTTTATGCTATTTGATTTAGTTGACTGCATATTAAAATTCGTATTTCTCCTTTGAACACTACCAAAATATGAATTTTCATGTTTCCATTCTGCCATCTTGAATTTTTGTTTGTTTGTAATTAAGCACAAAGCTATACGAAAGAATATCTGTGCTCTGCCCTCCACGGGAATGAAAAAACCCGGTTTATAGCGTTATAAGTCCATAGACATATCGCTCTGCCATTGGAATAGCACTAGCTTGATATCATAAGTAAAAGTGTTCTTTACAAAATTATTTACAGCCAAATGTTAAAAAATAAAACGTTTTAACAAAATGTGCTCAGCTGTGTAAAATGGGCAGTCGTGAGAATCAAGAGAAACTATTACAGCAAATATATAATGAAATGAATAAAAATCCTATGACCTGGGCTATTTCAAGATGGTGGACCTTTCTTCTTCAGGGGCAAACTGGGAATATATATGATTACATTCACATACGCATTTTTACGCTCTTATTTTGGTCTGCACTCTCATCAATTTTATTACTTTATTATACAAGTTCCTTAGATAACTGTCTCTTGGATGCTTAGCGGTAAGCTGAAGGGCTTATAAGTTTAAAATCCGAGTTTGATACACAGAGAGGCAACATCACGAATAAGGTTATTATATATATATATGCTTGAAAAAAAAAGACTGAATTGTTTTAGGAACTGATATTTATGCGTATCCAATATGATAAGTGACACATGTTATGTGTTTTGCTTTGATATTAAACGTATCACAGAAACAACATAACATTTATATTATCATTAGTTCCTTGGCTCGGCATGATAAGCTGGTTAGGGTGGTAGACTCTTCTGAGAGTTGCGGGTTCGAATCCCTGTTACACCAAACATACTCGCCCCTTCAACCGTGTGGGCGTTATAATAATGTAGAGGTCAATCCCGCTATTCGTTAGTAAAAGAGTAGCCCAAATGTTGGCGGTGAGCGCTGATGACTAGCTGCCTTCCCTCTGGTCTTACACTGCTAAATTAGGGACGACTAGCGCAGACAGCCCTCGTGTAGCTATGCGCAAAACTGAAAACAAACAAGCAAACAAACACCAGTTTCATAACATTCTTTCTTTCTGAATCTCGATATGTTTTTGTTTAACAGGAAGAGCGTTAATACTCATGTAGGAAATGTAAAAAGGTTTTATCTTATGCCCTTAAATAATGTAACTGTTAATTTTCATTCTCTTTTGTGTTTAGAAAGATTCAGAAGTTTTATGAAAAAATATCAAAACAAACCGATTAATTCATCTTATATTTAAAGAAGATATGGTTCACCTATTTAGTTCATACGTCACATTTTTTGAAACAATAGTAAATAATGAAAGTTTCATAAAAGGAATTACTTTAAAAATCAACATTTTGCTCAAATAATAAGATAAAACAATTTAGACATTTGAAGATAAATCACATTAGTATCTATGGTTGTTTCTTGTGTCCTTTGCGACGCTTCGAGCAAAAGATATACGTGTGTGAGTGTTTTCTTTCAGCAAAACCATATTAGGCTATCTGCTGAGACCATGGAGGGGAATCGAACCCCTGATTTTAGAGATTTAAATCCGAAAACTTACCGCTGTACCAGCGGGAAGATCCTTTCCTCTAAAAAAAACTGGTTACTGTCACTAAGGAAATAAAATACAACCAATATATTGTAAGATGAGTTATTATCACTTATATATATATATATATATATTCATACTTGTATTAATATTAGTTAACGTCAAGCGTCTCACTAAAAACAATTCAAATATAATTCATGAAGTATATGCATCTGTAACTGTTAATTTCTTTCTTCATTAAACTAAATATTTGATTTAAAATATATTCATAAGAAAAAACATGTTGTGACCATTATATAAGTTAAATGAACAATTATTATCCATGATTTGTTTTTATAAAATCATAAAGTGCTCAAACAAAACTGTTTTATCCACCGAGTATCAAATAAACCAAAGTAATAAAAAACACTTACCGCTGTTAAAAGCTATAAATATTGTACTGGTAGAGAAACTTATTCATTTATCTTTAATATTTTCCTATATTATGAAAACTATGACAGATGATAAAAACTGAAGGCTTTTTGTAAATTTAACAGATTATCCCAAACTATTTCAATATCAGACCCTGTCACTATTGTTTAAAAAACTATAATACTTGCTATACTAGAAGCCTAGTTTCATTAAAATGAAAGAACCCTTGTTCGTTTGTTCTCAGCTTTATAACCATGTTATTATTGAAAACAATATATATTTCAAACTTTAATAACTACACGGTAAAAATATTACCGTAAAAATAAATAATAACGATTAATATTCTACAAAATTATATTTTATCAGAAATATCTCATAACAATAAAAATTGTTCAGTTTTTTTTACTTTTTTCCGTTAAAAGAAAGTCTCAAAGTTGTTATATTATTGTTTTGTTCGTTGGAAGTTCACATATGTTCAATTCTTAAGAAAACGCATTTCAGAATCAGTGTTCCATTTCAAATCGAATAGTTTGTATAGTTCACAACTTTATGATCTTGTTTTTTATCGTATATATACCGAGTGATCCGCCGATAAACTAACCTATACCAAATCATACACATTATCTTTACAGCCGCATTTTTCCCAAAGGAGATCAATACAACTGGCACAGCTTTTAAACACTGATACCTTTTCCTGACGTTTCTCCTCTGAAAAGTTCATTCATTCTTTTTTCTCAGAAAAGTCGATATTCAGACGGATAAAACGGGTTTCTTCCATGAATTCCTTTATTTCGAGTCGCGAAAAAAGGAAAAAAAAGAAGAAGAAAACAACGATAAATTGTTGCTAGAAACTAAATGTATTTTCTAACATCTTGAAATACGAAATTAGTTCTTTCATAGTTGACAGTTATGAAGACCATCTCTTCTATGCAAATACAAACGAATACACATATATATATGTACAAGAATATACGTAAAATAGGATAAGACCTAATCCGTCATTAAGTAATTAATATTTTATTCTTCTGATTGGCTGAATTATCGACGATTTACGAACATACTGTGTATTGATTTTTAGAGATCATTTTCTACGGGTTGTATTATTCGTGCTGATAATGGATCTTAAATAAAGTAATCAATTTTAACTTGTTATTTAAGTGATTTTTTTACATGCTTAGATGGTTTACTTTTGTGTAATAGTTCCCAGTTTTGACTTGTTTTGAAAACACAAGTCTTTCAACTTAACCTTAATCATCATGCGACTTAACTTTTTTAATGTTTTCTCAGTTAGATGCTTACATCTAACTGCATTAATTTAGTAATTTTAGCTCAGTTTTATCCCAATACAAAGAACATTTAAGTATAATTTAATTTATTTGCAGGTGAAATAGCCTTTAATAAATTAACAAGTATTTGTTTATTGTTAAGAATAAACCACACCATAGTTTGTGGTGTTTTGTTTGTTTGTGAATTTCGCGCAAAACTACTCGAGAGCTATCTGCGCTAGCCGTCCCTAATTTAATAGTGTAAGACTAGAGGAAAAGCAGCTAGTCATCACCACCCATCACCAACTCTTAGGCTACTCTTTTACCAATGAATAGTGAGATTGACCGTCTTATTATAACACCCCCATGGCTGAAAGAGTGAGCATGTTTGATGTGAGATTGATTCGAACCCACCACCCTCGGATTACGAGTCGAGTACCTTACCCACTTGGTTATGCCGGGCCGGTTTGTGATGTTATAAATATAATATTATATTATCAGTATTTTTCTTATTTGATTGGTAGATAGCCCATGAACCATTGTTTAATTGACGTTTGGTTTATTCATGAAGCTTTATTTGGTATTTGCCTAAGGTCCCGAAATAACACTGAATGAAAAGACCCATAAATTTTTTCAGAGGAAAAGTTTTTTTAATCTTTGATTATTTAATTAATTATTATACTTTTTCTCTTAATATCATATAACTTCAAAAATCTAAGTCGTTAGACAAACCGTCAACTTTACATTTGACTAAGATTTGAGAAATATAAGTTAAAGGACCAATGGAATCCATGTTATATATTTACGGTTTTAGAAACACCCAATAAAGACACATTCAACATATACTACTATAAATTATTTTTAAAACTTTGAACTCTGGAGTTAAATATTATACTACGTAACAATTTTTTTTTTTACTTTTTCTTGTTCCTGAGCAGAAAGTGTTATTTCCCAATTGCTTATGCTTAGAGTAAATGGAAAATACATATTTTTCTCTTCAAACTTTGCTTTTGTGACATGGGTAATGAAATTTTCAAATTTGCCCATTTTCCTGAACATTCCAGGAAGATTCACAGCTGAGTAGCCGATAAAGACTTTTCTCGAACTTACAAGAATTTTTAAAAACATTCTAGAATGTTGTAAAACTTCTTCACTCGTCAAGATGGGCTTTGTTTCTGCCATAATGTATCCAGTCTGTGCGTTGCAACTGGAACTGTCTGTTACCCGCACAAGTGGCGCCTTTTCATTGATATCTCATCCAGAAGCCTCAAAGCTGTGCTGCTCCATAACGGGAATAAGTATCCGTCTCTTCCCCTGGTTCATTCTGTGCACCTCAAAGAGGAATACAACAGCATCAAGACCTTGCTATAAGCCTTGAAGTATGATGAGTATGGCTGGGAAGTTATCGGAGACTTCAAAATGGTGGCATTCCTGATGGGTCTCCAAAGAGGCTTCATCAAGTTTTCCTGTTATCTTTGCCTTTGGGACAGCAGGGGCACCGCAGCGCACAACAACAGGAAGCAACATTGGCTACAACGGACCGAGTTCTCTGTGGGGAGGCACAATGTCAAGTGTGAGCCACTAGTGGTCCTTCAGAAGGTGTTGTTCTAACCATTGCACATAAAACTGGGTCTCATGAAACAATTTGTCACAGCTTTTGATAAGGAATAACTAATCTTCAAGCAACTCCGAGATTTCTTTCTGAAGTGCACAGAAATCCCCAAGAAGCTCAGTAGGAAGGAATAAAAGCTTAGGGCAGCTTTGTCGCTGTGGTTTGGGGCTTCTTGGGCAATCACGAGGCCGAAAATTGTGTGGAAATGGTTGAGGCTCTGATGAAGAACTAAGGTAAAATAGGCTGCAGTATGTCCCTGAGTGTCCATATCCTTGACGCTCATCTTGATAAATTCAAGGAGAATATGGGAGCATGCTCAGAGGAGCAAGGCGAGCGCTTGCACCAAGATATACTGGACTTTGAACGCCGCTACCAAGAAGTGTATAACGAAAACAAGATGGGAAACTATATTTGGGGGCTGATACGTGAAAGTGATTTACATTATAGTCGTAAATCTCGAAAAACTACTCACTTCTAAATATTGTTTATAACTTTAGTTCAAATTCATCTAAATGTTTATTCATATGTTGTTTTATTCACATTTAAAAATGTGCAAATTTTTACATAGAAAATAGATTAATTTCTAAATGTCATTATTCAAGTCACAAAAGCAAAGTTTGAAAGAAATACTGGCCATTTTTTGTACTTTTACAACATAAGCGATTAAGAAATAACACATACTATCTAGGAACAAAATTTGTGTTACATAGTGTTATAGTTGTGCCAATATTAGTTAATATTTGTATTTGTAGATCAGTTCGAGTATGAATCGTAATAACTCTCTTTTTCTCTTCTTTTTGGTCGGATTTTGTGGCTTTTGTAGACCTGGGAGGGTCAGGTACGCTTGATCTCTTCCTACCGTTTGGGCATGTTTATGCTATTAGAGGAAAATATTGCTATAATTACAACAAGAGGATTAGAGACTTGCTAGATTACCAACGCCCGCACTCTGATCACGTTCAAGATCATGCTCACGTACGTAATTATGGTGATAATTATAAGGCAAATACATTGTCTTGTTTGTGTAAATATTTTCCACATTTCCAACATTTCAAATGATATCCGTCATAATTTGTTTCAATGATTTCACTAACGCAGAAGCTTACATATGAATAACTTGTTCCATCGCCTTCTGTGCTATGTTTTGTAACTAACTTTCGAATGAATAAGCTATGAATTCAATGCAAAAATCTGATGAACTGTTTTTCTATTACATTTATCAAACAAATCTCCGGTTCCAGGGTTGTTTTTTAAGCAAACAACAGAAAAGTTAAAAGACACGTGTCTTAATAATGTCATATTTTATTTTTATTAACTCTCGCAAACTCGAAACTTCGAGAAGTTTCTTCATGTTGATACAGCGTGTCATACTTTCATGGGAATAGTCTACAGATTACAGGAACGTAGCGTCGCAGGTGCGTGCTCATCACAACAAAAAAGTTTAGTATACCTGCGTGGAGCTGGAAAACCTATTATTTATCTGCATAGACGTTAAAAATTAATATTGTTACCCTATGCGCGTATACATCAAAATGTGGTTACTTGATAAGTGAATGCATAATAAACACAATATTAACAAGATATATTTTCATTAAGTATTTACATTGTTATGACATTTCCAATTATTATCTGTAACAACAGGCTTTGAAATCTTATACCTTAAAAATGGTTCATTTTCTCATGAAATGGAAAAGACATATTTCTTTTCTTTCTATGACTGATGGACTGTGTGTAAGCTAGCAGTTAGCCTGTCAGACTGTGTACGGTACAATCCAGAACTCGATATGCAATGCTAGTGGACATTATCTGCACTTTCAGCTGTGAGTGTGTATTAAAATTGACAGTCGATTATGTTATTCGGTTCAACGGTCTGGATTTAGCTCTTGTAGCAGTTGGAGCTGTTTGTCAAGTGCCTTCAATCCGGTCAGTTGTTTACAATCGAGGACATTTGTACGTGAATCAGTCTCTGAACATAACAGAATATATGATAAACATTTCAATGCATATCATTACATATGCAAATAGTCGAATCTTCTAACTATGATTTATTTTGCTGTCATACTATTGTTGTATGCATTAAATAAATTTAACTACATTTAGTAGATTCTTAAGCTGGAATTATACGAAGTAAACATTTATAATATCCTGTCCAATAAAATTTATTTTAGTAGTTTTAAATGTTTGTTAAATTATATAGAATAGTTAAGATCAGTCAGTTTATTTATACGACGAGAGTAATTTGTCACATAAATATAAGAATGATGATTTTAAATACATGTCATTAAATAATAGTCTTCAAAAGTCATATATGATAATACTACCCTTCACATTCTTCATGCAACACAAAATACATCCAACAGTTTTGCGTTTAGATGAAATAACTTATCATAATTTTTACACTAAGTTTGTCCAAAAATATTTAACTTCTTAAGGTTGTTACTCTTTATTCACTTTAAAATAGGTTTTAATATCAATATATTTTCCGTGTACTGTTCGCAATCTTTTGAGGTCTGAGCATATCCCTGTGATTACGGTATTCGACTCGCAACTTGGGTATCACAATATCAAATTTTTTTCTCAAATAGGCACGATATTTCTCCACGTTATAATATAACGCCAGAGTCAGTGGTGAATGGTGTTGATTAGTTACTCTTTTGTTTATCACTTGAAAACTGGGAATATATAACGAAGATATCCTCGAGTAGTTTTGCGAGAAATTCAAAACAAACAAACAAGATTATGTTAATTCTTGAACTTCATATCACTTATTAGAAGTTTCGTATGATGACCCCTCCTGATTTACTAGCGACGAGAATCATTATCTTAAAGATACTGTGCATGCTACAAAAACAGTTACGCGAAATATCTTCTTTCATGAGACAAAAATACTTTTCAGTAGCACATATAATAAGAAAATGTTGATAACTGTCTTAGTCTGTTTTTCTCTTACATTACGCAATAAAGGCGGTATATTAATATATTATACGTTTCTGTATTTTTTAATTTATCACTTATTATGAATATGCACAAGTTTCACGCACAACTACTGTGTGGGAAAGCCGATAAGCTGATTTCGTTCAAGCTACCTTAACACTTTGTTGTTCAGAAACAACTAGGTAGTACCTACTGTGCTCAGGAAATGTAAGGGATATTGTTGCAATGTAATAGCATACTTTGTCCGAGAATATTTACATAAATATTTTTTTCAATTGGTTGTTCAAATGATACGTAACGGTTATCACTTTACCTATATTGATATGAGAATGACCATTACACAGTGGCACGAGTTGCTCTAGTAAATGCAACATTTCTTGCGAACTAAGAAATGCGAATTTGAGCTTTGAGAAACATGATCTTCAACAGTAAGCAGTTTAATTGAGATATTTAAATAAATGTGACAGTCTATCTTTCATAGAACACATAAATGAAAACTACTTTTGTGTTGTAATGAAGATTGCTCACTTTTCACTTCATTTTATGCCCAGTTTATTAGTTCATGCAATATCAGGACTCAGTTATTTACGGTCTAGCATTATTTCTAACGTATTTTTAATCAAAAATCATATTATTAAGCAGAATAATTTCCTTGCTATGAAGTTAGATCTCTTTTACCTGAACATACCACATAAAAACTAAAAATTTTCGCATAACTGTGTTGTCGTATTTATTATCAGAAAGCTACTAACTTCATTTTAATTCCAATAAGATGTCGTTGACTGTCATGAGATCAGTGATATTCACTAGTCTTTACATATGACGTATTCTTCATCAGTCAGCTGGTTAGTGGGGTCCAACGAACTTTATCTTAGCCATGGCTAAATTAAAACGCTTATAAGTTAATTTTCGCATGCTATAAGTACAAAAGCTTTACTAACGTAGCATAAAACAGTCATAACTAAAAATAGGGCAAAAAAGTAGAGCTGAAAAATAAACAACGAACTAGCCCTATATATATATATATACATAACGTAAGTAGGCAAATTCGTTTATTTGTATTTCTGCTAGTTAAATATAGATATAAGTATTGAATAGAACAGAATGCATAAAAGTTTATTTGAATGTTTAATTCTAACATAATTAAACAACACTTTTAGCAATCTAGTTGGCAACTGATAATTCTTTTAGTGGAGTTTGGCTGATACGTTCAAATATGCTTGTAGATAGAATTTAGTGAAATAAAAAGACCTTTTGAAACAATAAACCAGCAGTCTTGGTTACAATTTTCGTGGTGGTTTCCAAGTTATATATCCACAAAGTGAAACACAGGTGAGGATTGCAGAGTTTAGCGTATTATATTAACTTTTAAATTACCTATTTATTGTTATACCATTTTCCAGCTGAATCCACCCATCGCACTATACAAAGCACTTTTATTTAATGTTTCACCAGTTACAGAGTTCAGTTTGAAGAACTGACCAGTACAATTGTGTCAAATCTTTATATTCTGTATGAAATACATATGAATCACGGTATTAATTACTGGAATAAAATGCAGTGTTAATAATATTTTTGTTTAAGTCATGGACACATATGTAACAGAATAAAGTATATTTAAAACATGGATTAAGTCCGAGCCCAGCGATAGTTCTAGGTTACTCTTAGGCGATTGTGTATTTTGTAGTCGTATTTTTTATTTTTATTAGAAGATATATGTGTGGTATTATTCATAAATAAATGATATTTAAAATGAATTTCAAATGCAAGCAAATGCAAATCCTAATTGTGTAACTGGAGTTTAATCTCGAGTATTTTCTTATCAAAATAAAAACTTAAAAACGGACAAATATTATAACACCCAAAGAAAAGTTGTATTGTTATGTACTTTAACTTTTGTTCCATTTCTCAAAAACTGGAAGGTCATGTTAAAAAGTTTGTTTTTATTTTAAATCATAAATAAAAGACTTAAAAAAAAGACTTGCGACCAGTATTATCAGGAGATGGTTTGTTAGAGATCATAAACAAAGAAAAAATGTGTTTTTATGCCAAAGTCTTGGTTTATAGGTTTCTTCTTTATGCTTTCCTGAATTTAGACAGATACCATGGCAGTAAACCAGTCAACCAGCGACAAGAGTTCCCTGCAAGCCTTCCTGAGATCCACGAAAGCTGCTTTTTATTGGGCTATTAGGATAACCGTGGGTGACAGGTATTCTCTGGCATCCAGAAAATTCATCCGCGATAAAGTCATTTCCAGAAGGATATTAATTAAACACGGTTGAGCTAGAATGCAGTATGTGAGTCACCAATAACGTATTGCACAGAGGAAATACTTGTTCTAGTTTTAGATAATTTAACTCTTTAAAACCACAACAGATATTACAAAATATGTTTTCTAGTGTTTAAAACAACGAAAATGATCTACATTCAGTATATATGTGTGTACAGAAAAGTAAGCAAATTCCAAAGCAAGGAAACGTAATTCTAACATATATAATACCTTTCTAATCATTTATGTAGTCTTTGCGACGTATGTGCCAATTTTAATTGTTAAATAACCTACATTGTCTCTTCGCGTAAATAAATAGCTAAACGTTAAAATCATAATCTATGCATTGTACTGTCGATAACAGAACAAAAGTGTTTTCAGTTACGTTCTAATTATAGTACTAAACACCTTTCTGTACTGCAGTAGATCAACGTTAAAACCAGAACAAAGGGACACCATTTCATTAAAATTTAGAACTATATTCCACATATTTATACCATCTGCGAAACGTAACTAGTTGTTTATGTTACAGTTACAAAGCTTTAGAAGACACATAGTTTGGTCTCTATGTAAATTAATGTATTTATTTTTTTTTAAACAATAATCCCTGCTCTTCATAGACACTTCATAGCACGAGCTACATCGTCGAATGTTTATAACTCTTACTATTATTATTAAAAATACTTTGATTTGGGATCTGTTTGAATTATCTTTAATGTTAACGTATATAATCTTCACTTTTAACACGGATTTGTTTAATTTGTTTTCTGAAATTCTTTAACAGAAACTAAAGAATTTTAATTCTATTTTACGGTATGTTTGAGTAACTGATAATCGTGTTTTTCATTAAAGATTATATCTGATTTGATATATAATTGATTATGTTAGTATATCTTATATTTTTAAATGTTCGAAGCTAATTAGAGTTTATTATGAAATATACTTTATAAAATAAACATGACACGACCTCCATAATAATGCTTTAACTATCGATTTCTCATCTTACAGCATCTTGAGGGGTTTAATCCTATAACTATTGTGACATAGTTCAGTTAGCCGATAACTGGGAATGTAGCAAGGAGAGAGACTCCTTATTCATTAAGCTGATTACTCAACTCACGTTAAACAACTTTCATGATTTAAAATAAAATTAATCAAACAACATTTCATGACAAATACGGAATGAATTCTACATATATGTGTGTCTAATACAAAATAAGTCCTTGAACAAAAACCGATGAACACATTTTATAACCTGTGCTCTGGTTGTAGGAGGTGGCTGTGAAAGTCATTATAGTCTGTGGTCTGATGACTTGGTTTATGACTGTGAAAGTTATTATAGTCTGTGGTCTGATGAATTGGTTTATGGCTGTGAAATTCATTATAGTCTGTGGTCTGATGACTTGGTTTATTTTATCACATTGGTGTTGTTGTTATTTGTAACGCATTTCTTTCTTTTTGATGTAAATATTAACTGAACTGCTTAGAAAATGTTTATTTGTATATGTATGTGTATGCGTATTTTATTGTAATAAAATATAAACTTGTTAACTTGTTAGCATAGCATACTATTAAAGGATCTAACTTTGAACTTACGTATTTATATTGCTGTTTCTTTCACGATTAAAATTGATTCTACAATTTTGCTGAAACTGTTGCATTTATTAATAGATTATTTATTTATACGTGTAATAGGTCATATTTAACAATAAAGAGTTAGTGTGTCGAGATGCATATCTAAAGGTTCGAGGTTTGAAACTCATCTAGGTTATACCTGTGACTTTCAATCGTGCTATTCAGTTGTTGATATCTGAATAGTCGACGAGTGCTGCTTACTGACTGTTCTTCATCTGATCAGTAGTTCTAAATTAAAGATATCTGTGTTTGGGACTTGGGAGTCTGAGACTTATCTGTTTAGAACAAGCGTTGAATAAAGTTCAGGTCAAAAATATTAAATGTAAAGTTGTGTAGAGTGTAAACCATTGATGTGGGTCAAAATATATGCTTAATGAAAGCCGGCTTGTTCTATACGTTTATAATGATCCAACCTTATGTTTTAGTTAATGAAATATGCTCGTACTAAGGCATGGAAATACTTCTTTGTTCACCTCTAACTGCGTTTTTAACAACTATGTACATCAATACTAAAACAACCAGAAGTGAATTAGATTAACATCACTTTCTGCGTCCCCCTCCAGTAGCAAAGTCTGTGGACGTAAAACACTAGAAGCCTGGTTTCGGTACTCGTGGTAGAGCATAGATAGCCCATTGTGTAGCTTTGTGCTTAAATTAAAACAAACAAACAAATATCTGCTAATAACATTTAGAATAATTCAAAGTATAATCTGTAAGTTAGAGCATATTTCTCTAAATATAAGAATAAAATATTAAATAACATAAAATGTTCGTGTCAAGTGAACCGTAAAACTCTTGATCCTTAAAAAAAAAAGTGTTGTATTTGTTGTTGGTCGCTCTGCTGGTACAGCGAAAAGTCTACGGATTTACAACAGTGGAAAGTCTACGGACTTACAACGCTAAAATCAGGGGTTCGATTTCTCTCGGTGGACTTAACAGATAGCCCGATGTGGTTTTGCTATAAGAAAACACACACACACACACACACACACACACACATATTTGTTGTGTGAAGTTCATTCAGGATACAAATACGTGGCTATTAAAGAAACGATTTTATAATTGTACATTATTTTACTTATGACAGTTTATGAGCAAATGTACCCTGTTACTTACTAACTACCAACAGTTTACGAAATATAGAAACATAAACATGTGGATGAAACAGAATTTACACAAATTCATGTCTAAAAATGAAACTCCATCTCATACTCACTGCATGTGTTTTCATTCAAATTTATTTCTGTGTCCTTAAAATATCGTGTTTCATTGAAGAACTAGCTAGTTAAAGCATAATTTCGTGACATATGTGTGCTCGAGGTGCATTTCGTCCCCTGTGATTATTAGGATAGATAATATCATAACCTTGCACCCAAGGTGTTAATATTGTGGAAGATTAATATGAACTTCTTATCTCACTCAGAATGTACATTGGAGCTATTTTATTAACTCCCACAGTCGGCGTAGTTTACTCCTTTCCATAAATTGTCTTTCATTATAAGATAACTGTCAGAAGAGTAATAACGACCACATCGGAGAAGGGACTATGACCCTTTAAGTATCTAACAGTTAATTAGTTCATTTAGGCTGAAGTAATAGTGCACAGTTAAAGAGTGCTATAGTTTAGAGTTTCTATGTGGTTTGCAAGAAAGCTGTTGGATTTAAAGTGATTAACGTTGCTTGCTGTTGAAGTTATTGGATTATCTTGAGTTGCATATTTGAAATGTTTCATGGATTATCTGAGAAATTATAAGGATTTATGTTATGTCAAAGATATAAACGATTTTCTTTTTTGCGGTAATCCTAATTAACTGTGATATATATATATATATATATATGCCAGAATATTCTAAAAATATAAATCTGATCCTGTAGTCTGAAAATACAACTTACCATTTGTTAGCTCTACCAGTGATTCAAATACAAGCCTAAGATAATATAATTTGTAAATAGTGTTTTGAAACCTGTGGTGAGCAAAGTATGGTCTTAGCCAAAATATCTGCATTATTTTGTAACAAAATAGCATAATTATTGTTAAGATGGAATATAAATACACTTAGCGCTGTCAAACTGAGAAATGTATGGTATATTAGACATCTTCATGTGTGAATGGCTTATTAGAATAGTAAACAATTGTATTAGACACGTGTAGAAAGATGTGTAATTCATCTTATGAAGTATGTCAACAAAATCTTACCAAAACACATATAAAATCTAAAGATTTTGCTGGCCATGACAGTCTTGTAATGTTCTTCTGGTCGAAATAGTCCTAAATGACACGCGCTCTACGGTCAGTAACATTGACACATCTTACCTAGCATGTGACAGAAATATCGTCTCTGAAGAATACGAAGTGCAGTTTTTCTATTATGATGAATAGCTGCCCAAACATGTACTGTACCACCTCCTGTGTATTCCCGCAATTTTTCTCCAAGCAAACGACGAACAAGAGTCCTACCATCAACTTAATCAAGCCAGAAACAAGACTCATCTGAAAAAATGAAATGTTGCCAGTGTCCTATCTGCAAGTTGATTTGATCGTTTGCCCAAGTGACACAGTGAATTGTATCTTAAAACTACTGTTTTAGGTATTAACACTTTTATTGATAAGCAGAGAACAACGTTTTGACTATCTTTGTTAACCTGAAAATGACCTACGAAGGTCAAAACTTTGTTCTCTGCTTATCAATAAAAGTGTTAATACCCATACCAGCCGTTCTGAGATGCATTTTTATTTGAAATGGGTTTCTCGTCATAAACAAATACTTAACACAATGAATTCTAATTAATATTGGTTTGCACATAGCTCTTCTTGGAAATTACCCTGTTTGATTAATCTTCTATTGATTATTCTTCTGGATATCATGTTGGAATACTTCTTTCGACCTCGACATGTTAACCTAACCAAACATGGTCATCTATAGTAGTAGTTTTTCAACGTCTACCGGTAGACTTTCCTGGCACAACATTTCGTACATTGCGATGAAGTTTCACGATACAGTATATTGCGGGGTACCCAACTGCTCTGTAAATGCCAGTTTCCTTCATGCCATTTCTGGACTGTCGAACAAGTTGCCTACCTGTAATTTCTGGCATGTTGTGAAAAAGATTATACAAAAACCACAACCTTTTATACGAAGCAGGTGTGTATGTGTGTTTTGATAAAAAATACTCAGAAACTTATACTGACCAGAACCACAACTCGAACACGTTTGTCCGGTCTTATGCAACCATCTCTGTTACTACTCGGGTATTTATTCAATAACTACTCAATGCATGTAGATAATAACATCAATATAGAACAGCATGCAGACATTTTGACCAAGGCTTTGTGGACATTATAATGTGACGGTTAATCCCACTATTCGTTGGTAAAAAAGAAACCCAAGATTTGGCTGTGAGTGGCGATGACTAGTTACCTTCCCTCTAGTCTTACACTGCATCCGTAGGTAGCCCTCATGTAGCTTTGCGCGAAATTCAAAACAAACCAAATCTTATACTGCAAAATTAGGGACGGCAAGCGCAGATAGCCCTCGTGTAGCTTTGGGCGAAATTCAAAAACCAAAACAAACAATTTCAGGTGATCTTATTAGGAGTACGTAATTAAAGGTATAGATGTAAATGTGTTGTTTCTTTCAAGTTGGATAAAAAAAATAACTGAAATCAATTGTTAGTTTTTTTAATTATATGTTCAGTTTTTATCAGCACTCATAGAACCAATTTGTCTTTAGACCTAATTTAACATGATCATATAAGAATAGTTACTTACTAAAGACCATTCAGTTACAATTGTCGAAAGTTTTGTTTTCAATATCGACACTTATATTAGTTTTCGAAGGGAGCAAGAGGTTTGGCGTCACATATTAACAAGTGATTTAATTTCCCAAATTCTCTCGTAACGTTTCTAATAATTGGAATATCATAAAATGTGAATATAATAATTAACTATACTTGTGATAAGATATTAGAGTTAAGCCTGTTACATTTTTAACACTGTATCTGTTATTTAGTCTATTAGCAGTTTTCAGAATTGTAATATTTTATCACAACAGCATTTCAATCATACTAAGTTCGCCATATTCATTGCCGATAATGCGTTTCCTCAATCCAGAGCTCATCAAGTTATTTTGGATACAGTAAACATATGTACTGTTGTTTGATTGGAGGGATTTTTGATGTGACGTGACGAACACGTAGCTTAACACAAGGAATTTTCTACAAGGTTCTAGAACAATTTGAACAGTATATAAAAATACTTAGTTAGAATAAGTGAATTATTGGTTATTCAGTTTACTAGTAAGTTACAATGAGACGGTTAGAGTGAATTGTTGAGTGAGTAGATTGTATAGTCAGCTGGTTAGGACAGTATTGTAAATATATGGTGTTTGTGTTCTGGTAAAGAAATAGAAATTCATAAATATTAGCAAATAACTATAATTTATGTCCTAGCGTCTGACATGAAATTTGATCTATAACTGAATATGAATTAAAGTAGCATATAGAAAGCGTGGTTGAAGAAAGAAAATGTTGTTATTGTTAAGTAGGCAGAATTTTTCTTAATTATGTATACTGAATAACCACAGTAGAAAATGTTTCAATACAAATAATATGTTCGTGATTAATGTCTACCAAAAGGAAAAACCTCGGCAAAGAAGATGAAACTAAGGTAGAAATAAAGTAAAATTAATATTGTGTTCAATAATACACCGCAATTGGGGTAATTGTGTAGTTGTATTTTAGTGATAATATTGTCAAAAATAACGTATATAAAACATTTGCCCACACACATATCAGCTTAAAATTAGGGTTTCGACCTCTGCGATGGTCACAAGTACAAAAAATATATTATGCAACTTTGTGTTTACATTATGTTTATGAAATAAACATTAAACATTTTAATAGAACTACAACAACTGTAAAGAGGCGATGAAGTCTATGTATTGATTTTTTGTTAAGTGTGAAATTATTCTGTTTATAATTTTGTTGCAAAAATTTATTCAGTGATAAATTGTTTTTCTTAGAATAAACACCTTATTAGAAATTTCATTTGTTTGGTTCTGCAGTGCTAAAAAGTAAGCATCTGTACATAATTTTCTTTAACTATTAACAACTTAATAACACTTTCTTGAAGATTGTGTGCAATATAGTGGTAGATAAACAAAATATTTATATTGGAGTTTACATTCAATACAACTAAATAAAAGTAAAGTTTTAAATGTATGGAATGTGTTATTTGACATTAAGTTCACTGTAAACAGATATACGTATTTTTCTTTCTATCACAATTGGAACGGGCCCGGCATGGCCTAGCGCGTTAAGGCGTGCGCTACGTAATTTGAGGGTCCCGGCTTCGCGCCCGACTCGCGCCAAACATGCTCTCCCTCCCAGCTGTCGGGGTGTTATAATGTGACGGTCAATCCAACTTTTCGTTGATAAAAGAGTAGCCCAAGAGTTGGCGGTGGGTGGTGATGACTAGCTGCCTTCCCTCTAGTCTTACACTGCTAAATTAGGGACGGCTAGCACAGATAGCCCTCGAGTAGCTTTGTGCGAAATTCAAAAACAAACAATCGGAACTGAAAGGAACCTGTATAAAAGTAGACTTTTTTGAGCTCGATTGCTTATAGCATCTTGCAATAGCTTGAAGACTGTTATAACATGCATTGTAACACAAAATGACTCGTTCAAAAAATTAATATTATTACGAAAAATACAGATACGACTTCGATCGTGTTTAATGCGTCATTCTTGCATTCGTAGAATGAAGAGAGGACAAAAAAATCTTGTCAAGTAAAAATTGATTGCGAAGTCATATAGGTCGTATTAAACAAAAGAAATACTGAAACGCTAAATTCAATAGTTCTCTCTAAAAAATCTGAAAATAAATATTTACAAATAAAAGAAATGGTGTTCTAAAGTTTTGACAAACGATAATTTTTGTAAAATATTTGGAATACCCGCTAATACTCTCAGGAAATCAAAGCAGTTTTTAGTTTCAGTAATTAGATTAACTGATATAGAATTCATGCCATTAGAAACTAAACATCTTAAAGTGTTTTAAGTCTTGAAGTTTACTGCTGAGACACCTAGGGACTCCAAAAGTCTCAACATAAGTTCAAAAAGAAATTTTAGAAACAATGCTGGTTCTAAGTAGAGAATAAGGCCCGGCATGGCCAAGCGTGTTAAGGCGTGCGACTCGTAATCTGAGGGTCGCGGGTTCGCATCCGGTCGCGCCAAACATGCTCGCCCTTTCAGCCGTTGGGGCGTTATCATGTGACGGTCAATCCCACTATTAGTTGGTAAAAGAGTAGCTCAAGAGTTGGCGGTGGATGGTGATGACTAGCTGCCTTCCCTCTAGTCTTACACTACTAAATTAGAGACGGCTAGCACAGATAGCCCTTGAGTAGCTTTGTGCAAATTTCCAAAACAAACAAACAAATTCTCTATGTGTGTGTATATGTATATACATATGGCTTCAACATATTGTAGCTATAATCTGTATTTTAATTCCACTTGATAAACAGAGCTCGTAACACTAAGAATCACAGAAATACTGAGATGAAACGAGCTGTAATCGTTTCCAGCGTAACGTTTCCTGGTTGGGCAGTGGTTATTTTTCGGATTTACAACGCTACAACCAAGAGTTCGATTCCTCTCGATAGACACGGCCGATAGCCTAATGTAGCTTTGCTATGATAAAACACAAAAATACAGTCACGACACAAAGTCCAAAAATGTCAAGTTATTGTAAAACATTTGTTAGAAAGTATTTCATTTGTCACTCTAAATAAACTTTTAGCATGTGCATGTTTTCCCTTTCTCTTCTTGTAAATAATGCTTACTTACAAGAGGAAGATTGGGTTGAGAAAAAAATATAATGTTCATAAGCCTCGGATAGGTTTTTGCTGTGTAATCCCACATAGCTTTACTTCTCTAGCACTTTTCCTTCAATGCAATTACTTTAGGTGTAATAAATTGAAGAAATACGGATTCGGAAGTTTCGGTAAGGCGTAATAACTTTCTTTTAACAGCCTGCATTACCCTGCTTTTATGTCACAAGAACCGCAATGGCTTTAAAGCAATCAGCATATAAATGACCTGGAACCTATCTCATTGTCTCCGTGTCTGAGAAGAATTTCTAAAGTCGTACCATAAACAGACTGTCCAATCCACTTCAGTAATATATGTCTGTTACGTATAAATGTGTCATTTGTGTAACATATTGTGTGAGGGAAACTAGCAGCTGTATCGACGATTATGGTGCCATGATTTGTCCAATTATTCCACCGGTTTTGTACTCAAGAAGAAAACTTTCTGCATTGGACTTCCACTCTATATATTTTTATGGTCAATTTTCACGTGCAAACTAATTATAACGTCTGGACCTGTAATGCAATATAAGTAAAACACGAGAGATTTTCAACTACATATATTTCTATAATCATTATAACAGAAAATATCGAAAACATTAAAATGTGAAATTGAAAGTGTTAATTTTTAATTCAGAAAATAAAATGATGCAAACTTTTAAAAATGCATACATATAATTCTTTTACTCAGTTACTAAAAACATAAAATGTGTAGTTACGTCAGAATAATCATATGATACCAGTGATGAACGCAAATATTCTACGTCTAAATATGGTGATCCACATACATCAGTTGTAGGGAAAATCTAATGTAAAGTTATTTTTCATAAGTAGGAACACTTTACGACTAAAATTGTATCGACATACACATAAAAATACGATGCCCCTTCAATCTACAAGGTCAGATTAGTAAGGATAATAATATGATCTGTAATATTCTAAATTATACTTTAAACATTTGATAATTTTTCTCTTTGTGAAATTTATATAAAGCTATAACTAGGGTACATAAGGCTTAATAACGCTAAAAATCGGATTTCGATACTGCTTTGTGTATCGCTGGCACATTTTGTATATTTGTGCTGCGCAGCAAACAAAGCGTTGCTGAAAATGTTCTTTTGTTTATTTTTTATTTTTGCAGTCCAATATAACTACAGTAGAACATATATCTATACAATCATGCACGTTTTTCACATAGAAAGGTTAAAATTACTTGAGCTCTAGATTTCATAATACGTTAATAAATACTGTTGACCCCGCTAGTACAGTGGTATGTCTCCGAATTTACAACGCTAAAATCAGGGGTTCGCTTCCCCTCGGTGGGCTGAGCAGATAGCCCTTTGTGGTTTTGCTATACGAAAAACACACAATAAACATTGTTTACTTTGTACAGAATTCGAACACATTCTTTTCGCTACATTTTTATCTCAAAATTTCTGTAGCTGAAACATAGAGTGTGTCTGGTTCAGTGACGTGCACTGTTTGACATATAACATCTTTACCTTTTTTTAACATTTTATAAGTTTTTGTTGTTTATTTTTCATGTTATATTATTTTATTTTTACCACTAATTGTTTTCGATACATTTATTAAGCAGAAAACTCGTACTTCGCGTTTAAAAGTTTTAAGGGGAAGAGGGAATGTGGTATTCTTGTTTGTTTTTAAATTTCGCACAAAGCTACTCGAGGGCTATCTGTGCTAGCCGTCCCTAATTTAGCAGTGTAAGACTAGAGGGAAGCCAGCTAGTTATCGCCACCCACCGCCAACTCTTAAGCTACTCTTTTGCCAATGAATAGTGGGACTGACCGTTACATTATAACGCCTCTACGGCTGAAAGAGCGAGCATGTTTGGTACGACCGGTATTCGAACCCGCGACCCTCAGATTACGAGTCGAACGCCTTAACCCACCTGGCCATACCGGGCATAGGGTATTCTATATTTAAATGCATAAAATTTTAATAAAATTTAAAGATAGTGCTGTGTGTTTAAAGTTATTAAAATAGTTAAATGATAGGCTTGGACATGTGAGGTTAGGAACTCAATGATTGCGAAACTAAGAATATTCCACAACACGTGATACTCACCAAACGTTACTAGTACAAAAACAATTTGAGCTAAACAGTCTAATAAAAAAATGACAATCGACTTATCTGATAAGAAACATCAAATCTAGTAATGCTTTTAAAACTTCGGTATCAGAGGCAAGTATTAAAACTCAATAGGATGACGGTGACCTTAATCTAAGTGTATATAAACAAATGAAGAATTTCACACATGAAACCTTAACGCAAACACTGTTATCTGAGATGAGGCTCTGAAAGATAACAGATTAAGTACCCAAATACCTTTCCATTAGTACTATCTTTACCCACATCTGATGTCGTCCTTTCCTTTTTTAATTTTATTTTTGTATAGTTTAATGAAGCTCGAAAAGTTTCTTATACACGCTAATCTTTTAATTATAGAATGGTTAGTATGCTCTAAGTATGCTTTTAATTATAAAATTGTTAGTATGCTCTATGTGTGTTTTAGTTATAAGATGGTTAATATCTTCAAAGTGTGTTTTATAATTGACCGATATTAAACGAATTAATGATTGCAAATAATACTTTGTTGTATAGTTTTAAAAAGTGTAAAAGTGCTTGTTTTTTTCCAAAAAAACGAGATTTGTGAAATATAAAGATATAATTATATATTTACATATATCCTTACGAATTACCTTTTCACGAAATATTAGCTTATCCACGAAATATTAGCTCATCCTCGAAATACTGGCGTATGGTTTATTGTTAGTCAAGCTTTAATTTATTTACCAGTGATGTTGTTGTATTTATGTTTAGACTTTATATGCAGTATTTAATGGTAAACGTAAAATTCCAGATTGATTACGTATAATTATTTTATAATTTTGCTTTCGAAGTTTGTTTGCTTATTTTCAAGCACAAAGTTACGCAGTGGACTATTTTTGTTCGTCTTACCGCGGGTATTGAAGCTCGATTTTTATCATAATAGGTCCTTAGATATATCTGAGTTACGGGGTGCTGCTATTAGAAGTTCAAAAATCTTCATAACGTATTTTAATTTTAACCCAATGTTTCCTGTTATCAAGGCAAGTTAACGACGTTCCACGCGAGCGACTATATATTCTTACCAACATTTTAATCATTATGCTAACGTAGAAACAAACGAACGCACTACCTGCATAGCCGTTGTGTATAATAAAGTTCGTGATAACATGGCTCAGATCCATTACGTCATAAATGTATAAGCTGAGTGAAGCGTTTCACCTAGAAAATAAAGGCCGTTTCTAGCTGATTAAACCAGAAGCATGTTAGTTATGAGGACATAACGTAATGAAGGGTGGACTTCACGACGCCATCAGATAAATTCTGTCCTGCACATAGTTATATACATTAGAAGATCAGCAAGCACGCAATTTTATACAAGACGGCTAAGTACATATTTTTATATACACCTTGACGTTTAGATCATTTTATATGCCTACATTATAAGATGTATTTTATTATGTGTTTATAACCTGTACCTATAATTAGGACATAACCAAATGAATTACTTACTCAGGGTAAAAGTTTATTCTCGATGTATTATATACCTATATTTCCTACTTTGAAATTTCTTTTGTTATAATTTCTTTTTTTTTCAAATCGTAAATGTCAAACAGCATGAAGTTATGGGAGTGAGTTGTTGAGTATCCAATTAATCTGTTAATATATTACTTATACGTTAGTTTCCTTTGTGCATGTTTATAGGCGCCGAATAATCCTTCTGACAGGTTTTATGATTGCTGGCAGGTATGTTGTGACTCAAACTAACATTCACACAACAGTCAGTTGTGAACGGATTTAATATTCTTCCACACCCTGCCCTCTAGAAATATTGCTTTGCAAGAAGAGTAAAACGTCGATTTACTTCCATAGTAGCTTTCACCCAAAAACGTTGTACATATCAATATACACAGGATACACATACACATTCGTCTCGCCACAAATCAATTTTTTTATTGAAGAAAAAAAAAGCATCCTATAAAACTTACAGTGACATCTGGTGTAATTCTGGCAAATATATACTGTTGCAAATAATAATGATAAATTAGATGTTTGTACCATTTTTATTGCTATTATTTGTTTACACTTTATACAAAAGACATTCACTTAGTGTACGAATTTTACAGGTGCTATATAAGCCAGTAATACACGACTAACGAGTAAAATCCACTAAAAGACTTGTTACACTAAGACTATTGTTCCCAAACTTTGGCCTTCTAAATGGTCTCAGGAGACCAAAACTCATCCAGACGTATTCTCTTTAAAACTTCTCCAAAACCAGACCAAATAATATTTTCAGTGACAGTTTTATTGTTGCAATAAATATGACCACACAACGTTGTTTCCGCTAGGAATATTTTCTTTATATAACAACGAAAGCACGGTATTTCAGAGTACTTGCTATTCAAAATATTTTTTAAATAATTATTTAGGGATATTCAACAAGCGTGTATAAAGTTTGGGCAGATCTCAAACTAAAACGTTTGAAAACGTCTGCACTAAAACACCTTTTATGAAAAGTTTAGTTTGGATCCATCAACACATCCGACGTAAAAGATTTAATTTTAATTTATTAGTGAAACCTGTACTGAAGGAGTTAACGCGAGTTGTATTTAAATATTTCTTCAATCATAACTTCTTTTCTTATTGGTAAAATAATCTCCTGAATAATGCATAGAATATAATAAGTGTTAATCTAATAAGTTCTTGAGAGGCTTAACGTGTACAGTTTTTTTAGTTTTTACTTACAAATCCATACAATTAAAATGTGTTTGTTTAAACATACATAAATAAACTTGTATGTATTGTGAGAAGCTTGATGAATTTCATAACAGTACGTGAAAATTATAAATTCATATTTCTAAGATGTTTTGTTTAATTTTTTATTTGGCATATTTACAAACGGGATTTTCTCGTAATACGTATAGTAGTTGTTTTTAATATTCTTATTGCTCAGATATTTAACTTCATGAGATGTTTTATAGTTACATATAACACTGGAATTCAAACGTTGCCTGGTACTCTTTTAAACGCAAAATACATTATGCAAACCGTATAAAAGTAACAATATACCGAATACTTTGGATATTGTACAGGGTTATATTTGATCTTAGGTTTTAACTTTACCTACCGATATCATTATTCTATTTGATAGGCAAAAATATAGACTACGTTTCAGCCATAAACATTTTTTATAATACCATTTATGGTCAGGCATCAGTATTTTTATGATTTTTTATAAAATATCAAACCGGCCAAGAGGCTAAGCCTAATGATCACCCACGCCCATCCACCCGAATTCCTTGAGCCAGTAATGATTGGATAAAATCCATGGAATGATAGTGAGATAGGCAAGCGATGGTGCGCATCCTTTTGACGTTCCAAAAGGATTTCCACGAGCTATAAGACTCGATTTTTTTGGGATGGTTCTCAAAGAAAAGACTTTTAAAAAAGAAGCACAAATCATATTCGAAAAAGCTATGTACGTGTGATACGTTTAATGTAAACACAATATATATATATATACGCACACACATGTAATATATATGTGTGTGTATAAAGGGTACTTATATATATATTACCACAACTCGGATAAAACAAAATTAAGAAGAATATTTTTCTACCAATGTATATCTAGGAAACATTTATATTACAATAACGTCTGTGTTATACATCGATCACCTATTAACATTTATGCAAAAAAAATTATTGTACAAAAAAAGTTTTATTATCTAAACTCTTGCCATTGTTTCCGTTATAAATATATACTTTTTAATAAGGTAAAATCATTCTGAAAAATGTTAACTGAACAAAAAATACAGAATTTTAAAGCCTACTAAGGGAAAATCTTGCTTTACGAATTATCTACATACTTTAAAAAGTCACTGCCTATGTAGATGACGATAAAAATGTAGATTTAGTGTATCTGGAGTTTAAGAAAACATTTGTCAAGGTACCACATAAAACTCTTGTAACAAATATCTCTATACGGGGGATAAGTTAGCAAATTGGATAAAAGAGCTATTGGATGGAAGAAAGCAAAGGGTTGTTACAAGTGGAATTTAGTAAAACTGGATTAATGTCTCAAGTGGGGTACCTCAGGGCTTAGTCTTAGGACCTTTGCTGTGTTTCATTTAGAACAATGGCATAGTTAAAGGAAAGGATAATAAATTATTAACATTTGTTATGTTATTTCGGTATTGGGTTTTACTAACAGTGAACAGGATGCTTCTGCTATACTCAATAATAGAGATCATTTAGTGAGCATTGCAAATAAATTGCAGATGGGTTTTAATTATATTAAAAGCCAGATAATGCATCTGAGTTATGATAATTTGAATTATAACTATAATGTGGAAAAGAATAATCTTAACAATGTGATCAAAGAATAGGATGTTGGTGCAATGGTTGATCATACGCTCAAGCCGTTCAAGCAGTTGCTGTTTTTAATGGTAAGAAAAAATATGATATTAGGTTAAGTCTACAGAAATACTGAATACAAGTCTAAAGAAATTATATTTTTATTGTATAGGTCATTGGTTAGGCCACATTTGGAATACAGTATTCAGTCTTGGACTCCTTAGTTTAAGAAATATATTGAATTATGGGAAAGGGTTCAGAAAATGGTTACTAGAATTGTGCATAGGATGAAGAAGTCATCATATGAGGGAAGATTAAGATTTACTAAATTATTTTCTCTTGAAAAAAGAAGGGTTAAAAGGGATCTGATTGAGGTGTTTAAGAATATAAAAGGAATTGACAACGTTGATGCATCATCTTTTTTTCTACTTAGTAGTGAGAACATTGGCATTAGAGAATACAAATATAAAGTATGGCAAGGTAGAAGTCATATTCAGCTAAAGCAGTTTTATTTTTCTTACATGGTGGTTAGCATTCAGAATAGGTTGCCTTCAGACGTTGAAGACACAGTAAATTTAAGTTAGTTTAAGAAAAAAAATATTTTTTATTTTATTTTATAATTTCTTTATTTGATAATTTTAGTTTAGTTTAGAGAATGGGAGAGCCAAGGCGGACAAATAGGTTCCTTGTTGTCTATAAAAATTACTTAATGTTATTTTAAAAGCCGCATTTTGTTCTATCCGTGGTGGCGAATCGAACGCCGGAATTTAGTGTTACAGGTTTTTAAATTTAACACTCACCAGGGGATATATGTTTAAGTCTTGTACCAGTCAAAAAATAGCTTACTGGCAATATGTATGATGAGTGGTTTTATTTGTTATAGATTTCTCTAGTTCATATAATTATAAAATTGGAACAAAGAGAAAAAAAATCGTACAGAAAATGTACAGAAGCGTCGGAACCGTGTATGCTATCGCACCCCCACCTATACATAATAGACACATATTACAACTGTACATTATATATCCTGGGGGTCATGACCACAGATCATTCTAGATTTAGCTGTTTTGAGTGGTAAGGAAGCTCCTAAAAGTAGCTTCTTGTACTTTCAATCTCTCATTGTAAAATCAGCATGTCTAGCCCATTTTGTAACTTCTTATTACACCACTCATGTATACATGTTATTAAATGAAACAAGATATCACTAATATTCGATATACATCCTGTTACTTACATTGTTGGAAGTTAAACTATTCTCAGTAGCTTGAGAGTTTATAATGCTAAAATTCAGGGTTCAATCACAGAGATGGGCATAGCGCACCTACCCAATGCAAGAGATTTTTGTACTTAAACAAACACTTTTCAGCGAAATTAGTATTTCTACACTATTAAACAGTGGAAATTGTTCCAGATTCACCTTATTCCTTATTAAGCCGTAGTATTACTGTATTTATATACAGTATATATATATTCATGCCTTATTTATGTTGCTCAATTACTTAAAGAATTCTTTTTATTACATTATTATGCAGAATATAAATAACTATCGTAAAAAATCAGATAACTCATGTTTTATTACGGAACCCCTTATTAAATTAGAGATCCAAAAGTAGTTTAGTGTGTAAATAGTTCAAAAAAGTGTGATTATAAAGTCTGGACCTTGTCGATAAGTCTAGGTTTAATTAACTAATTATTTTTCTTACTAGATGTACTCCCAAAAGTCTTCTGGTTCAAAAGAAAATAAAACCAAAATTAAGAATAATAATTATTTTCGTTTCTTGCTTTTGAGTTGTTTGAAGCTAAGCACAAAGCTACACGAAAGGATATCTGAGCTTTGCCTATCACAATTACTGAAACACGGTTTCAGTTGTAAGTCTGCAGACATGCCGCTGTGCCAATGAGGGTCTTTTTGTTTTGGAAGTTCCTATGTCATGTTGTGTTGTAGCCTACAGAGTAAATAATTCCTCTCGTCATTCACGATATGCTTACGTTTTGCGACATCACAAGAGTACAAATTGCAAACGTTAAGCGTCCCTATGTGACGTCATTTCAGTGTCCATTGTCTGACTGACAGACAACGTACTACTGTGTAGTGGTGCGATTGGTTAAAACAGGTGACCCCTGAGAAAATAATGTTTATTATGTTTCACAGTTTCAGTTGTTTTAGTCACTTTTTGTCTATATTCTTGATGATTTTAATAGTAATTACATAATAACGTTTCTAAAAGCATTTTCGTTACCGTGCTCCTTGTTGAAAGTGTGTAATTAGAACTTTTGTATTATTTTCCTTTTCAAGGATTATTTCTAAGCCTAATTCCATTATAACACGATCTTTATTGACTCCCGAAGTCTCTCTGCTCGATATGTCGCACAAAATAAACTAGAAAGAGTTTTAATGTAGACGTGTCAATTTATTATTTTTTATTATCCAACTTTTTCTTCTCATGTCTTGTTGAACAACACTTATTGATTACATAATAAATCTAGATCTCACTTTCCTAAAAATCAAAACAAATTGTAATTATCAAAGTATTTTAATCGATGCACATTTATGAAATTATTCTCATTCGATCTCAGGCTTTGTACAGTATTTATACCAGAATGTCATCAGTACAACACTTAATCAGGTGAAAATTAAAGATGAGAATCTCAGATATTTTTTTTTCAGTTTAATTAATTACTAAAGTTCAATTATAATCAAATCTTTATCAGAACTACAACATTTTCTGTTCTCTTGGAGTTCTGTCAAAACGCTGTACAATATTTTCTTCTGATAATTGTTGTATTATGCTATGCTATCCTTCTTCAAAGAATACCCAGTTAACTAAAAAAAAAATTCGTTACACGACCCAATCGAACTTCCAGAGACAGCGTTACGTTTCCCAAACGTGCTCTGCATAAGTAAGACCTTTGTTGATTTACTTATTTTAGCGTGAAAGAAAAGTTTAGAAATACCTTGATTACCTTCCTCAAGCGCCTAGCTTCCGGTTAGACTGATGGTGTCAATGTCACTAAGAACACCATTCCTTCTTTGTCTGCTTAGGAGTTTATGCTTGAGAAATCTCATTCAATACTTAACAGGAAATTGGTAGCTACTTCTGGGTGCCACATAGAAAGTTAAAAGTTTTACGATAGCAAAGTTCATGATTATTGCATCATCGAAGAAAGACGATTAATCAGGTTGTTGAAGGACGCAGAAATACAGCTTGCAACTAAACTATTCCAAAATAAATCAATCGTCATAGCAAATAACTTAGTGCAGAAACTATAGTTCACCGAGATTCTTATAGATGTTAGATTAAAAAAACAAAACAAATTCAGAAATGTTCATAAGGAAAGTCCAGCTACAGATACATTTGTTATTGTTATAAAAATTCAATACAAAGCTACACAGTGGGCTATCTGTGCTCTGCTCACTGCTTTGCTCAGTAACTTGACTTCTTCTTTATGGATCATAATAAAGAAAACATTAGTTAATTTGTTCTTTGTGGATCATAGCAATGAAAACATTAACTTGTTCTTTGTGGATCATGGCAATAAAAACATTGATTAACTTAGTTTTTAACACTTCTGATATTAATTATATCAACTACAAACTGAGTTTACTTTCTACTCAACCATAGCATGACTAGAATCAATCATATGGTAAACTAACATTTATATTTTCGCACGTATTTTTCGGATATTTTCTTGTTACAAAAATAAAAATGTCCGGTTGACTCAGTTGTAAGTCTAATGATTTATAACGCTAAAAACATGGTCTTGATACACGCGATGAATACAACACACATAGCCCATTATGTCGTTTACTACTTAATTACAAAGAAATAAAAATTCTCGTTTTCTCTTTTCATAAGATTAGGTATTTGTCCAAAAGCCTCCATATCGTTTCAAGAAAATATATCTATAAGTGATTTCGTTTGCATTTTATTAATGTTTGCATTGTCTTAAGATTATTTCAACGTACAATAAACAAAATGTGACAGCTCACTAAAAACATTAACTACAATTATTCTGTTAACATGTCTACCTTTTAAGCTTAACATAACATTTAAATTTTTTAACTTTTGATGAGAACTTCTATTCAGGAAAATAAATTAAATTTTTGATTTTATGTCACTTAACGATTGTTTCAAAATATTTCAAACATGTTAATTTTCTCATAAAAATTTTCACAAATCTTTTATTAATTTATTCTTAACACTTTTTACATCAATACTATTTAGTATTCAGCCCCTTGTCTTGTGAGAAGGTTCTAAGACATCTACTCGTTAATATTTTCTCTTCATATAATTTTGAAGTTTTGATTTAACATAACTGTGTTGGGATTGTAAGAATTATAATACAAATATTTAGAAAAGCTTGTAATGGTGTTACAACATGGTGTTATATAACAGAACGAAAAAAATATTTTGAAGAGCTGAAGGCAGATAATATGATAGTTTTGTTTTTTTTAGTTATCGTATTTCAATAGACAACAGTTTTCTAACTGGATTCCCTTAACTTCACGTTTCTACCTTGAATCACTGACAAACTGGTAAAGGATATGTAGGCATAGTTATCTATTTCTTTCTTTGCGTTTCTCGAAACTCCATTAACTTCCAGTTAGACGAGATCGGGTGATACACATGGGACATGCTATGTCATATTTCATCAATTGTTGAGTAATTCTTAAAAGAAATGTAATACATTGCCCAGTGTGTTAGCCTCTGGCAAGAAATTGTGGAGAATTACTTTTAAGATTGATGATCTTTCAGACAGTTTTTCCGATAAACGTCATAAAATCAACCAATTCCACAAATGTTTGGATACGTTGCTCTAGGGGCTGGTAGGTTGATTTATTACTTATACTCTCCCACACTAATATGGAATGGAATGGTTAAATTTACAATTTCAATACGAAATGTGTAAAACTTCAGCATTAAAATGTTCCCAATAGTAATTATTACTATAATACTACACCTATATAATAAAAATTAATCACAAAAGTAGTTTTCCTTCTGTTCTAATAAAAGTAAAGAGATTTTACAATTATATATATTTGTTTTTCAAAAAGAGTAAACAAGTAGAAATGATATTTGAAATATAGAAGAACGAATCTTGATCCGGATCTGAGAGGGTCAAATGCCATGTAGACTTCTTCCATCTTCTGAGAAAATCGAGTGTTATGTAGACTTCCTCCTCTCTCTTGGAGGATCAAGTGCTGTGTAGACCTCTTCTTCCTTATGGGAGAGTCAGGTGCTATGTAGACCTCTTCTTCCCTATGAGAGGGTCAAATGGTATGTAGACTTCTTCCTTCCACTGGGAGGATCAAACGCTATGAAGACTTCTTCCTTCCTTAGGGAGGGTAAATTACTATGTACCCCTCTTCCTCCCTCCAGCACTTATGTTGTTGTGATCCGTTTAACGTGGTACTGTTGAATGCTAAAATAAGAAAATGAATGTTCTGTATTAATAAAGTCAACATCGTAAGTACATTAACCCTATAAGGTTTCTGTCCCTTTATATTCAACGTTGAGCACTTGCACAAACGCAAACTTTGCTTCATTTGAAACATAGACAGCCTTACATTAAACAAATAGCGCCATATAATCCATTACCTGTTCATTCAATAATATATTTAGTTTGTATTTAACATCAATTACTCTATAAAAATGATATGGTTCAGTAAGTCTAGCAGTAGCTGACTGATTGATGTACTTATAGTAAATATTTATTGGGGGGAGTAAGACGTATTTTCATCATGTAAATGGCCCGGCATGGCCAGGTGGTTAAGGCACTCGACTCGTAATTCGAGGGTCGCGGGTTCGAATTCCCGTCACACCAAATATGATCGCTCTTTCAGCCGTGAGAGCGTTATAATGTGACGATCAATACCACTTTTCGTTAGTAAAAGAGTAGCCCAAGAGTTGGCGTTGGGTGGTAATGACTAGCTGCCTTTCCTCTAGTCTTACACTGCTAAATTAGAGAAGGCTACCGCAGATAGTCCTCGTGTAGCTTTGCGCGAATTAAAAAAAACACCATGTACGATATAATGATATAGTGAATGCACTAGATCATTTTTATTTAAGTGTTACTGGACGTAGGTGACCGATCTATTCAATCTGTCGTAGAATGGCTGTATGTTGGCGTAATTGTGAAGGAAAACTGGACTTGTTGTTTGTAGTATGTTATACATTGTAATTGGGACTAACTTTGTATAGTTTGTAATTTCTCTTTAATTACGTATGATGTAACATTAATCCAAGCCGGACAGGCATATTCCATCGGTCATATGTATCGTTTGTAGATTTTTAATATGTTTCTGTGTTATTTCCAAATAGACCCTTGACGTAGTTTACTTGCTTCCAAATTTTGTTTTCTAGTTTGTTTACATGTCTTTTGCAGGTAGTTTCAAGTCATAAGTAAGGCCTAAATGTTTTGCTGATGTTGCAGTCTGGGAAAGGGTTCTATCTTGGACGAATTGTTTCACTGCCATTAATATAGCGCCATCTAGTATTTCACACAGTAGTACAACATAAAAATACAATACTTTAATCAGATTGCTTTCGAAAGTAGCAAAATGAAGAAGAAAGGTCTATAGATTACAAGGTATCGTATTTTTGTGTTAAATTAATTTCTTGAATTAATGTGTTTTCTTAACATCATGAAAAACGAAACATGTTTAGCTTAACGGTAACGCCATAAATTTAGCTTGTTACATTCAATTTACTAATGAAAATGAGAAAAAAACTTTCATTTTTTAAAATGATTAAGAATAAGTAGTGTTTTGAAAACCGAGGATTTTATCTAAATTGAGTTTATCTCACAATAAATCTTAAGCAAACAGGCGTTATTAAAAAATTGTTGCTAAAACTATTTGGAGTATAAATTGGATTTCAAAATAGCTTTAAGCCTACCTCTCTATTTATTTATTAAAGACGTTTTTTCTTTAATACAATAACTTCCTTATTTTACGTTATTCACATAAGGTTAACGCAAATAATATTTCTTTTTACTTGTGATGAAACACCTATGAATGGCTCAATTTCTTCTAGCATGGGTTCGTCGTCTTAATACTTTAATGGGTAACCACCATAAATAAATAAATTAGTAAAATAGGTTCAGGATGAACCTACTTCATAAAACAAATTAAACAAAAATAAAAATATTAAATACAAAACCAAATATATATAATGGAAAAGCAAATTAAATAAATTAAGGTATAAAAACGGACACAATTAAAACTGTAAAATGAATGCTAGTCTCTTATCACATTTAAGCACATAAAATACATATCATCATGGATATAAAATAAAATTTATGTATACTACAAATGTATGTTTAAATACCAGATCAACCTATAATCAAGCTAAATAAAACACATCATGATTTTCATATAATGCAAAACAAAAAGTTTGTATACAATCGAAATAATCAAACATTCAGAAAAAGTAAATGCTGAACAAAGCTGCTAAAGTTTTATATAAAGCTAATCAAGATAAAATTTTAAAATTAAATAAAATCACTAAATTAAAATTTAAAAAAAACATATGAATAAGAAAATCGTAGTTATTTGACATTAAAACTACAAAATAAACAAAATTAAACCAGGCATAAATAAATTAAGTTGGAAATGAAAAGCAGGATTATTTATAATGCATATACTAGTTACATTGCACCTCTAAAGGAACAGTATGATTCATTGAGATCTCCTGTTGATCACTATCTTTCAGATTTTATTTTTCAAAATATTGTTTTTATGTATAAGCTTACTCCGTAAGTCACACGGTACTGGAATAATTGTTTTATTTCTGTTGATTTCAGTATCAATCATTGGAGACTCTTTTCAGTGATTTTATTTCAATTTGACAAATAGCTCGCCCAAATTTCTGTCCAGGAGTTAGCTATAATTTCCCCATTTCTGAATTGCAATCTTTCTGAGTCTTACAGAAATGATTTTTCAAGGCGGTGGAGAGAGCATCTCTGAGGGCCTAGTGTCTGAGGCTAACTGATTTGGTATGGCTGCTTGAAGTGGCCAAGACTTCTACAGTGATACAAGCTTGGTGCGTGCTTTCTGGTTGTGAAGAAGCAGTATATGTTTAAAAAGACATCTCTGGAGTTTAGAATTTTATAAATCTCCTTTATGTTCAGGTATACATCGATTTAATGTATTTTGGAGGTCTTTTAGACAGAGCACGTGTGCCAATACTGTTCTCTTTGCATTGTGATTTTTGAGGTAGTTTGTAGCATTATCTGTTTGTTAGGAAAAAATCATCTGGACAGGATGTAACATATATGTTTCATCTCAAAATATCAATGGCAAAAGCATGCGCTTTTTTGCTGCAAGAATGCATTTCTTTTGAGTATTAATGAACATACAGTTCAAACTGCTTTTGTGTAATAGTACATATGCAGCTTTATTAATTTGGCAATGGACTTACTGGTCAACAAACAAAGCCACCTCTCATACACTTGAGTGCTCCCACCAGAGACAATTCTAAAGAGGAAAAGAAGATAGACTATAAGGGAACATATTAGACTGGTAACACGCATTACAAAGCCCAAATGAAACTAACCTATTGATGTTCATAACATCAACTAGCTTTCTGAAACAAATTAAATATTATCTGAATAAGTAAAATCATACATTATTTTACATATAAATCTAGAATTACATTCAAGCAGGAATATTCTTCATATCACTAAGTCACTACCAAGATCAGACCACCCTTTCGAACTAAGCAGACTAGCAAGCAGGAAACTGGTTAAGGATACCACTGTGAAGTCAACAGTGAGTTTGAAATACTTACAAAGTTTCATGTCAGAGATGGGAGTCAGTATCCATACATCAATAATAGCACTGTCCTTACACAAAGCTAACCTGTATGGGCAACAAAGAAGCTTGTACTAAAAAAGAATAATCTTATATCTCGTTTGGTTGTGCGACAAAGCATGTAAATGATACCACAGACATGTGGCAGAATAATTTTTTGTCAGAGGAGACAGAAATTGAGCTTATTCATCTAAGCTCAAAGCATTACGTATCGCAAAAGTCCATTATAACACATCATCCACTCAATACCATCCCAGCTGTCAAGCATGGTAGTGGAAGCATCATGCTTTTCATCAGCAGAGATTTGAGATATTTTCAGGATTGAGGGGAAGATGGATGTTGCAAAGTACAGGAAATTCTGCTTCAGTCAGCTAAGAATCTAAAACTGGATTGAAAATTCATATTTCAGCAGGACAGTGACCTGAAGAAAAACAGCAAAACTACACTAGAATGGTTTCAAAAGAAGAATAAAATAGAATGTTCTAGAGTGGCCCAGTAAAAGTCCTTACTTGAATCAAATGAAAAATTTATGGTGGAACTTGAAGATTTAAATCCATTAGTTGTTCCCAATACACTATCCTATTGTGCGAAGCTGGTAGAAACCTATCCAAAAGTACTCACAGCAGTAATTACTGCCAGTGGTGATTTCGTCAAGTAATAATATAGGGGTCTGAATACTTATACAATCCACTAATTTCAATTTATATATTTTTGTACGTTTTGTAAACATTCAACATCCTTCGCACATAACAGCGTCATGTTTTATGGTTAGAGTGTTGAATAAAAAGAAGTTCATTGAAAAATTATTTACATTATTCGTATTTCATCAAAATGTGACATTACTGGTAAGGGATAAATACTTTGCAAGGCACTGTTATATCGAGGCAGAAGATTCAATAGTATTTCCAATTTTTATAAGTATTTCAATTATGCAAATCAAATTACTCCCGAATAATAACAATTGGAAAATAAGAGGTACATTACGTTTTCTTTAATTTTAAACAAAGAAACAAATATTCTATTTAATTCGATTACAAAAATTTCTTTCATGATCATCCATGAAAGCAACTGGAACACCATGTTTCCTACCTAGCGAGTTGTAAATTATCCATAAAGTCTGTATATTTCGCTCAATGAAAAGTAACACATGCTCATGAAGTGAGACCAAACTAGACGTATTCTTATCAGCAATTTGAAATTCTATCACGCAGTTTAAAAGAAAATATATTACTTCAGAGTTAAAATGTATTAAATAAAAGTTTTATTTAATTACTTTTTCCAAAAATATACAAAAAAATCGAACATGTTGACATCAGCACCTTCCATAGAAAGATAATTAGTGTTTATGATTTTCCAATTTTTTCAACCAAAACTGTGTTTATTTGACACTGTAACCTGAAAATAATTTATCCGCCTTTTAGCCAGTTATTCATTCTAAATTTCTGTTGTGGAAAACAAGTAGGGCCCGGCATGGCCAAGTGTGTTAAGGCGTTCGACTCGTAATCCGAAGGTCGCGGGTACGAATTCCGGTCGCACCAAATATGCTCGCCCTTTCAGCCATGGGGGAGTTATTATGTGACGGTTAATCCCACTATTCGTTGGTAAAAGAGTAGCCCAAGAGTTGGCGGTAGGTGTTGACGACTAGCTGCTTTCCCTCTAGTCTTACACTACTAAATTAGGGACGGCTAGAGCAGATAGCCCTCGAGTAGCTTTACGCGAAATTCAAAACAAACAAACAAAACAAGTAGAGAATACTTTTTATGACTAAATACCGATTTTCAAGGCTATTATGTTAGGTTTTTTTACACTAGATCTCATCAGCCTAGTAGTTGTGTGAATGAAGAAAAATATTCATGAAAAATAAATGAGTATGTATATATGTGTGTGTTTATACACACTTATACATACATTGATTAAAACCTTTTGGAAGCAATGTCGATTTGCTTAAAAATGCGATATGGTAAAAGGTTATCCCTACTGCGCTAGTGATGGTAAACATAACGAAGCAATGAACGTAGTTTTTCAAACAAAAACAACAATAAAATTTACTGTTCAATACAATCAAATCTTTATCATTTAAATGTTTGGTATTAAACGTCAAGTTACACAGCGGACTATATGTTCTGTCCTCAGCATAGGTATCGAAACCCAGTTTTAGCATTATGAGTATTAAGATTAATCGCTGAGTCACTTTGGCAACCTTTATAGAAGGTTATTTTAAAATGTTTGAAGACATAAAAATCATTATTTCAAATATACAATAATGGTAACCATTTTAAGTTTTTCTCGGAAAAAATATATTACAGTGACATCTTTTGAACAAAGTTACAAATTCATATAAACATGATATAAAGAAATGTAAAAAAGTTACATAATCTGTATAAAGTTATCCTCAGGTTCCAAACTAGTTCATTTGGTAATTTGGTTTCAAAATGCAATAAAATACACCATACAACAGATGCTTCGACGCATTTGGTTCTGCTAGAGCTAAGAATACACTCCACTGGCAGTAAAATGTTTGTTATAACCGTACAAACCAATAGAAGTATATAGGCTCTAAATGTTTTTTTTTCCCTAATTTACTTCTTTCAAGTAGCTTTAAAGTAAAACTTAAGAAACACAGTACTTTACAATGAACTAAGAAAGAAATGACGTTTTCATTCTATTCTTAACGTGAACAAATTTCACAAAATTCGAATCTTTCATAATGCTTTTTTATTCTATTTTTTAGCTAAGCGTTGCCTAAAGCTTTGATTGAGTTCCCTGATCTACATCACATTGCCACTATAAAAAAATTACACAAGTATTTTAATTAAAACCAGGAAAAAAATGATCTTTACACTCCAGATAGTTACAGTAAAACTTTATAACGTTTCCTCTTTGCTGCTACTTCAGGACTAGTACATAAAGCTGTATGAAATTGGAATTCTAATATCAAATAATTTTAAGTAGAAGTCCTGAAAGAGGAACTTCTGGTAAAATATATGTTATCTTATAATTATCAAGAGTACTAAGGTCGTGTTTTTTTTCTAACATTGCTATCAAAACATATAAACCCATCCAGCATGAGTTAAAGATTTTGAAAAGCACAATACTTGGAAGCCATGGATATATTATAACAATGATTTTCAAATCTCACTTTTCAATTAGAGTAGCCCAAAAGATCTCAGTGGGTGCTGTTAACTTTTTTTCCTCTAGTATATCATTTCAAAGTGAAAAACAACTGATGCAGGTAATTCTTGTGTGTAATTATCCAAAACAAACCAATATTTTTGTTTAATCATTGGAAGATTCCACATATCAACGATTAAAACTACTAGTATAACTAAATCACTACAGTGTTTGTGAAACATAGAATTTCTCAATATCCCATATGATGGCTTATTTTCCTAAAAGCATTGCGTAAATTGTGCATTATTAGATCCAGACAAACTGGTCCATATGACGCGTAATACACGTAATATCTATTAATATGCACAACATGTGCAGGTATTTATATTACAAAGTATTCTTGAAATATGACTATTTAGCTGCTAGCTTGATAATCATAGCAACTAATGTCAACATCATCCATTGTTTCCACGCAGAATAAAGCATGAGTAGATAGAAGAATGAGATATGGTCCTTTCTATGATAATCATTCATACAGGTCATATTCGAGTAATAAGTTACAAACTGCATGTCTAAACATACAGTCCTACCTATTAAGTTTACGGAATAAAATTGCTACAATATC